>NC_055687.1:5962591-6315091 GCF_017639745.1 Melanotaenia boesemani
CATAACTACAAGGAAAATGTTATTAGAGAGATTTCGTACTAACTATGGTCTAATTAAACCTTTTAAAGCTGCAAAACAGTTGCCTACAGAATACAGGCTATTGTGTTAGCATATGAGCTAACCTGATCCAGCTAGTCTATTAAATTTTATATTTATGCTCTATTTGTGCAGGAAGCAGTAACAAGTGTATTAACAACACACTTTAAAAAGAAAGAAGAAATGAATTAAAAACAGAAAAAATAGATGAAATGCAAAAAATAAAGTTCCAGTGTGATGAATTAAGTTGTTTTAATAAAAGGCAGTAAATCAAAAAGTTTTTAACCCTGATTTAAAACTGCAGAGATTCAGCAGACCTGCAGTTTTCTGGGAGTTTGTTCCACATGTGAGGAGCATAAAAGCTGAACGCTGCCTCTCCATGTTTAGTTCCGACTCTGGGAACAGAAAGTAGACCTGATCCTGATGACCTGAGGGATCTGGTTGGTTCATAACGAACCAGAAGATCGTGAACATATTTTGGCCCAAAACCTCTGAGTCCTTTGTAAACTAACAGCAGGAATGTTGTATTTTAGCAAACGCTGTGCCATATAAACAGTTTTAATCATTAATCTTTTATTAATTGGAATGTATTTCTGACACATGTAGTTATATTTACTACTGTACCCTTCCTATTTTATTTTATTTTATTTTAGTTGTTCTTATCTGGCCTCATTGTTTTTAAGTTTATTTAATCTTAGTTTAAAATTTTTAACTTAAGTGCTTTTCTCATGAGGATCCTCCACACTAGGGGCTCTGCCTGCTCAGTCTGCAGGGCTGTTTCCATGGTGATTGTCCTTGTCTGGGTTGCTGGGGGTCCTGCACTTCAGCCCTACGGCTGTGGTGTGGACTCCAGCCTGCCCTGATCTGGATGGTTCCTGTGGTGGCACCCTCTCTGGCCATGGGTGGGCTGGCTCCTGGTGTAAATGGATCTCCTAAAAATCATTTCCTCACAGCAGTGTCAAGCCAGATCCCTAGCTTAAAGCACAGGTGGCAATAAATTCACACGATTTAGGTTTAAATCAGTTCCCAAAGTAGCATCCAGTATGCTGAAAACTGATGCAAAGCGCTTCTAATCCTCTGCCACTGTGTCACGAGGTGGTAAGTGCAGATTTTGTAGTAAACTGACCAAAGAAATTCCTTTAAAAAATGTTGAAAGCAGCAGGAGGACATCCTGATATAATAATTATTGCTGTTGAGCAGCTGCCTTAGAGAAAAGATGGAGATGAGAATACATTAATTTTGCTTTCACAAAAAACAAAAACAAAAACAACAAAAAAAAAACAAAAACAAACAAACAAAAAAAACAAAAACATAAATAAATAAGTTTTTAACGTTTTAATGCTGATGGGCATGTTTTATCCTCCTTTCAGTTCGTCTTTGCTGGAGTCGTATCAGTTCTCGTTGCCATGTGCCCCTCTCGTTTCTTGGTAAGGAAAGCCTGAAACTGAAACCCTCGGGTGGTGGAACACTGTCAAAAAACTAATAAAAAATCTCCCCTCAGGTGGTTTTTGTTGTGTTTGGGAACATAGTTGGATCCATCTTCGCCATCGTTGGCATTGTGCTGTATGCTATACATCTGGGAAATATCTCCATCATCAGGATGTGTTCCTCTGTTGCTGACTCTGATGAGAACTGCAGATATGTGGCATATTTAGCTCAGGTAAGCATGTTTAAAAACATATAATGGTTTTAGTAGGTCTAAAATATGGAGCTGGGACAGCAATTCTTATTTTTGCAACTATTTATTACTATCTATGAATATGTGTGAGAATGAAAAGAATGAAGAAATTTAAAGATAAGTAAATTATTTATGATCAAATGAAGAAATCAAACCTGTTAGCCTAAAACATGTCTGCATGTGTTCTTTCTTATTTGTAAAACTAGGGGTTGTGTGTGTTTGGCATCTGTAAATTACACTTTTGTAAAGTTATGATTTTTTTAACTAAACTTTCTCTTTGCTTTTTTCTTCCTTCCTTTCTCAGAGATTGGTGAGAGGCGTGGACATTACTCTGATCATCCTGGCTGTACTCCAGCTGTGTGTTTGCATCAGCCTTGCTGTTCTGGGTGTCAGGGCTGTGTGCTACAGGGAGAATGAAGAAGTATGTACAGTACAAACAAACGTTATCACAATTAAAAACTATCATACAATTCTAATTATTTTAAGTAATTACTCAACAAAGTTTTGGGGTGCAGTGTGTGGAGCTTGATGTGGTAGTAGGAGGATCAATGGCTTCTCCCCTGTGGGGTGTGTCTCAGTCTGATCTGTGTCCTTCTCCTTTTTCTTTTTTTAAGTCAGAAATATCTCTCTTCTCTTCATTCTTAAACATTTTTATACAAAACCAGACTGGTTAAAGGATATATTTATCCACATGTTCATGCTGAAGCTACTTTAAAATCAGTTAGCAGCCTTGCTAGCCTTGTGTTTAAATTAAACTGTATCATGTGGCGCTAGTTTAGTTTGTATTGATGGACTCAGACCTTAACTTTCAAAAACACATTAAGGGAATTACAAAATCAGCCTACTACCAACTTAAGAATATATCAAGGTTAAAAGATCGGATGTCTCAGCAAGACCTGGAAAAACTAGTCCAGCTTTCATCTTTAGTCGGCTTGATTATTGTAACAGTGTTTTTACAGGTTCTACCTAAAACATCAATTAGACACCTGCAGCTGATCCAGAACTCTGCTGCTCCAGTCCTCACTAAGACCAAGAAAGTCCAGCTCTGAGGTCTTTACACTGGCTGCCTGTTCCTCAGAGAATAGACTTTAAAGTTCTGCTACTGGTCTATAAAGCTCTGAATGGTTTAGGACCAACATACATCAGTGACCTCTTGACCCAGTATGAACCTACCAGAACCCTCAGGTCATCTGGATCCAGTTTCTTATCAGTTCCCAGAGTCAGAACCAGACATGGAGAAGCTGCATTCAGCTTCTATGCTCCACATGTCTGGAACAAACTCCCAGAAAGCCTCAGATCAGCTGAAACACTCAGTTTATTTAAATTAAAGACCCACCTGTTCTCTGCTGCATTTCAGTAGCTCTTATTAGGAGTCCAGATCTGCATCTGGTTCATTCATGATGAAATCTTAACTTTATTTCTTTATCTGAGCTTTTTCTTTCTGTTTTTATGTAATCAATTTTATCTTTTTAATCTCTGTTTTTCTAATGCACTTGTGCTTTTTTCCCTGTACCTTGCTGTAATGTTTTTATGTTTTATGTAAAGCAGTTTGAATTGTCTTGTACATGAAATGTGCTATAAAAAAATTTGCCTTGCCTTACCATGCCTTGCTAGCTTAGCCAGTGCTAAGGAACGTTTTGAGCGTCTTTATAGTTTATTTTCAGCTCCAATGTCAAAAACTTGATTAACTGAGTTGATACTCACTGAAAACTAAATATGATGTGGACATTATCTTAAAACTATTCTAGTGTTACCATTTAACCAGATTAACACAGCTACGTAGCTTCATGCTAACATCAAGTTAATAGCCTTACATAACATTAGTGGTTGTACATGCACAGGGGAAAATAAAATTCTTCATTAGGAATGTGCAGCCAGATGTCAATATTTAATTAATTTATTAATTAATTAAAAAAAAATGTATTTTAAATTTACTTTAAACTGGTGTGGTGATACTGGTGATGCATGTCTGGAAAGACATTTCTGTCCTCCTGCTCCGGTGACGTCTCAGTCATCTGGGATAGCATGTAGGGTGTCCAGTCAGGTTTCAGACATATCTGAAACCTGACTGGACACCAGCCAGACATTTGTATTAGAATTGGAATAGAGAAGGTTTACAGTACTATAGGACAGTACATAATATGTCAGTGGCCTATTCTGCAACAGGAGTAATGTTATTAAAGTGACTGTAGAATTCACTGTAGAATTTATAAATCTTTATTAACCCAGACTTTGTTGTGTTTCTGAAGGATGTCAGAGAGAATGAGGTTTACCAGCCATTGTTGAAGGAAATCCTCACAAACAATCCTGGGGCTTAAACACCTAAATATGTAAGCTTCAACGGGAGACAGATGCCTCAGCAGGGAAACTGGAGGAGCTAAACCTAATTTGTTCTATAAATTTTTCCATGTACCTTACACATCATTAGTGAAGCTCCTGGAATCATAAGGAGATCCGTACAAACATGTTGGAAATGATCCTCTATGAAGCTAAGACATCAGCATATTCTGGTTTACAAAGCTGTCCTTGGTCTGATTCCCTCTTTCTGCAGAGTCAGCTGATTAATTTGTATTTAAGTTGAGTTTTTGGTAAATTTGAACATTTTTGTCATGTTTTTATCTTTCATTTTCACCGTAAGACTTAAGTATGTTTTCATGTTTAACAAAAGATGTTTTTACCATTATTGACCACTAGGTGGTGTACACTGTTTGCTGCTGACTGGGTTTTTCTTATGATGCCATGGACATAGTTTAATAGTTTTGAAAGGAATCAAGGGATGTAGGATGGACCCTGCTTCATCCTGATAGTAGCAGAGATATTATCCAGCCTGATGTCACCCCAGACAAGTATGGGATATGAATGAATGAATGTTAGTTTGGTGAAATGAGGAGTTCTAGAGGGGAATGTGTTTAGAATAATATAATTAACGAACATGAAACAAATCAAAAAGTGTTATCCTACTATAATTAGACCAAAAGAACAGTTCTTGAAGTCTGGCCTATCATTTTTACACTGTTTTGTATCATGTTCATGCAGATTTGAAGACCCAGATGCTGTTTACAGCAGGCAGGAGGTAAACAAGTGATGAGCCAAATATGCTGTCAAGGGAGGAGATATTAATAAACATGATTCGAGCCACAAAAGAAATTGTATTGAGGCGGACCAAAGAAAAAGAAGAAAAGAAAAATAAACAGCAAAGATCTCATATGAACAAAGGAAAGCTGGGGGTATTTATACACATACTAAATGAGAAACTGTGGACAGATGTGGAAATTGGCTTGGAGAACAGAAAACAGGACTGAGACAAACCAGGGACCACACTGAGGAAATGACGTAATACGAGTCATTGCACAGAAAAGAAAACCCAACAGGAACTTAAAGTCATAGAAAATATGGAAATTAGAACAACCATAAGAATAAAAAAAACAGTGTTACCCAATACAAACATACATTCCAGACTAAAACATTTCAAAAACAAGACTTTTATTTAGTCTTGACAGTTATTCTGAACTTATCCACAACTCTGCTGAACAGTCTTAAGTTAAGTTACAATTTACTTCAGTTAACACTAAAACATCCCTGTTACACGCCTCAACCCGAGCAAAATGAATGTAAAAGAATCACAAAATGTATCTGGGAAAAGATTGAACGTATGCTGTCAATCCTTGATCACCTGTTCTGTTTTCTTTTTTTTTCATCTATATCTGTCAGGTTATAATATTTAGGTCTGACTGTGATTACAGCAGGTGCCTTGAACATACAGGTTGATTCATGCTGAATACTTGCTGCACAATGCATTTACAAACAGAGCAGCTTAACACTCAACCACAGGTATGTCTGTGTTTTCATGTCATTATAATCCTGTAAGAAGGCTACAGAACCAGTATGCAAGCCCCGACACAGTAAAGATAGCTGATATTAATCACAAAGGCTTGGATTTTTGTGTCTTTCTCAACAGTTGAAGTATCTGTGATTTGCTGTGTTAAGCTTTTATCGGTAAACAGATAAAAAATGAACAGGTTGTTTTTCATCAGTGTGTCTCTGTTTAACACAGTTTTAGTCTGTAGAAGCTAAATAATGAACCAGAGGAAGATGTTTTGAGCTCTGGATCAGACCAGGAACGATGGTTGTCCCGCCCACACCAAGTTTCCCTTTAAATACCTTTAAATAAGTCATACCTTTTATCCAAGTCATGTAATGCTGTCCAAACACCATAACATGCAAACACAATGTCAAAAACATTTTAAAACACGGATTTCTTATTGTTTTCCAGGAGCAGACAAACACATTTAAAGACCCACATCATGACTTTTCTTGTCATTGTTGGATCAGATGGAAGTGTGAAACAGATCATATAAATATTGAACTGTCTTTAGTCAAATTACATCTTACATCACCAAATAAATTTTTTCTGTACTTTAATTTTTGAATGTGTGATTTTTGTCTTGGTATTCTGCATGTTAGGTATGGAAAAAGATGGGTAGAAATAGAAAATGTATGAATATTTCTACAATAAGATGAGCCTTTGACCACGCTCCGTCTTACCACCAAATCTGATCAAAATGAGTTTTTAAAATTCTTTATATTTTTTTTTTTTTTTTTTTTTATTTAACCTGTCTTGTCCAGCATCGTTGCAAACAGAATGATTGTCTGGCTGCCGTCTGGTGCTGGGCAATTTTACTCTATCAAGCAGGGATTTATGTATAAAGTCCCTCTTGATGACATGAAAAACTTTATTAAATCAGACTCTTAATGCTGGACTCGACCGGAGGGGACAGAGAGAGAGAGAGATAGAAAAGAAAGTAGAGAGAAGAGGGAGGGGAGAGAGAGGGACAGAAAGGGTGTGGGGAGTGCGGGTGGGGACTTGAAACATCATACAGAAGACCATGTAATCCATACTACTTACAACATATATAGCTAAGATCATCCTAGCCAGTAGGTCATTACACAACTAGTTGATAATAGTAACAATAATAATAATAAGAGTAAGAGTAATAATAATAATAAGAACAGAAATAATAAAAAAAAAGAAAAAAAAAATATGATAATAGATATAAGTGAAACTGCTGTATTCAAGAACACGCGCAGAGAAACCTGTGTGGATGTGTTGGAGAACTCGGCCACACGGCGACGCAAAGACTGTGTGGAGACGTTCAGGAAGGAGTGACCATGCAGAGTGATCATGCAGATGCCACCTCACTTGAACAGAGGCCAGAGTCAGGCCAGCGGTCCCGAGACCCAGGCCACCAGCCCCCCCGCAGGCAACAGATCCCGACCGGTCCACAGAGACGACCACTCGCCCGCCCAGGAAGGCAGCAGCAGGAGACCCCAGCAGGAGCCGCCCCGCGGACACAGGGCACCGGCCCCGGCGGGCCGAGGCCAGCAGTCCCCGACCCCCCCCGGGCACCGGCCGCCCGGGACAGACGGGGCAGAGGGCCCAGGCCCAGGAGCGCAGGGACACCCCCCTCCCCCACAGGCCGAGGGCCAGCACGCCACCCGGGGGGACCCGGCCCGCCCAGACGGCCACCACCAGAGGCCAGCCCCACACCCCAGCGCCCAGCCGCACACCCCGAGAACCAGTCCTGCCCCCCCCCCCAGACCAACACACACACACACAAACACACACACTCTCCTTCCACTCCTCCATTCATCCTCCCACGCATACACCATTCAACCCTCACATACTCTGTCCTCCCACACACACACACCATCCTTCCACCATCCATCCTTCCACACACACACCATCCTTCCTCCCACACACTCACCATCCTTCCACCATACACTCTCCCACACCTACCCCATCCTCCCACACACACATCATCCCTCCACCACTCATCCTCCCACACATACACCATCCTCCCTCTCATACACCATTCATCCACCTTCACACCTCCCACACACACACACACACACACCATCCTTCCACTACCCATCCTCCCACACATACATCATTCTCCTACACATACACCGTCCTCCCTCTCCTACACCAAACATCCACCTTCACGTACCCCATCCTCCCACACACACACACCACCCCTCCATCACCCACTCTCCCAAACATACACCACTCCCCCACACACACACCATCCTCCCTCCCATACACCATCCATCCTCCCGCACACACACCATCCTTCCACCATCCATCCTCCCACACACTCCCCCATCCCTGCACCATACATTCTCCCACACATACCCCATCCTCCCACACATACATCATCCCTCCACCATTCATCCTCCCACACCCACACCACCCCCCCTCCCACACACCACGCATCCACCTCCACACACCCCACCCTCCCACACACCATCCCTCCACCACCCATCCCCCCACACCCACACCACTCTCCCACCCACACACCACCCCCCCCCCCCCCAACACACACACACACAAACACCATCCCCCCACCACCATCCTCCCGCCACCCCACGCCGCGGGGGGACAGCCCCAGCCAGGAGGCGAGGAGACACGAGCCGGGATTTAAGTGATTTTGAACGTGGCAAAAATGAGGAAAATCAGGAAAACTAAAATGAAACGTCAAATCAGCAGCAATTATGTAATTTAGAAGTAGCTTCCTAACTCGAATTGAATTGAAGACGGGCAGCTGGAAAGTTCAGTTGGCAGGGGCTCCATCTCCAATGTGGAACACCTGAGTTCGAATCCCACAGGGAATATATTAAAATGGGATGAGGATTACTCTAATAATATAGGTAGGCATATTCTAATATTATGCCTACGCTCATATGTAAGTTGTATTGGAGAAAAGCATCTGCTAATGAAATTTGCTCTGAGAGAAAGATGAATTAATAAATACTAAAGGTAATCTGGGGACTTATTAGAAAGTCATCTTGATAGTAAATGTAGGCTGGAAGCAGCGATGGAATTATCTTAAATCAGGTTTGACTTGGATTTTATCAACAACAACCAAATGATTCCTGATTACTTTGGGTCACTTTACTAATCTCCTTGTCCTTGGATCACATAACTTAGGTGGGTTTTTCTTTTGATGGCATGGAGCTGCAGACGGTTCGTGGATCAACCTGGATCAGAGGACATGTCCTGGACCAGCACAGGAGTGGTGTGGTAATCGCGTGAACTGACAACATCACGTGTGATCTTGCAATTCTCCTGTGATTACGTGATCGCACGGATCCAGCTAGGCAGACTGCACTCGCAGGTAATCTGCTCCTGACACACTCTTGGTGTGGATTGATGCACCGCGGAGGTTGTAAATAAACCACGGCACACCCGGTGTAAACTGGGAGTAAGAAACTGTGCCAGAGGGCCCAAATCAACAGGGGAGGACCCTCTGGTAGCACCAGGACCATGAGCAAAGCCTCTCTCTTTTTGGTGTTAAATTTTGAAAAGGAGGTTGCATTTGTTTTCTCTGGTGAGAGACAAGGGGCAGATGTTTGGATTCGTACACTGAAGTCAGCTCCACATTCAGATGGTAGGCTCAGAAACAATGGAAACACAACAGTGTAAACAATGTTAGAGCATGGGTTTATCTATATTTTCTTGGCTCACTTTGGGCCCCTTAGTACCAACATGGCCTGGTTTAACCAGCACAGCCTACCTGAGTGTTGTTGCTGACCATGTCCATCCCTTTATGACCACAGTGAAGCATCTTCTGATGCTACTTCAAGCAGGATAATGCACCATGTCACAAAGCTCAGATCATCTCCACCTGCTTTCTAGAACATGACGATGAGTTCACTGGACTCCAATGGCCTCCACAGCCACCAGATCTCAGTCCAGTAGAGCAGCTTTGGGATGTGGTGGAACGAGAGATTCTCATCATGGATGCAGCCGACAAACCTGCAGCAACTGTGTGATGCTGTCATGTTAATATGGAGAAAACCTCTGAGGAAGGTTTCCAACACCTTGTTGAATCTATAACACCAAGAATTAAGGCAGTTTTAAAGAAAAAGGGGGCCAAACTGGTAGTGGCAACCCTAACACTGATAACTTAGTCAGTGAGCACAGTAATTAGTATTTTACCTCATCAAAACTCTGGGATGAAGACATTGAGGAGTTCATAATTTCAGCTGCCATGATGCTTTCTTTGTTTTCAAACAGCCCAGTAAGAGACTAACTGGTGAGACTGGTGGAGTTTAGCTCCAAAAAGACTCAGCAATTTCCATCAAAAGCTGGACATATTGTTGGTTGATTCTGAAAAGGGAAATCACACCTTTGTTCTGTATTCCAAACTTGGGCCTGTTGCCTAAAAGAAGCCCCCAAAAAGTTTATTTCAGGACATTTTAGTCCCAATTACAGAATAATGCAAACGGTTGAGAGGATTTCCATAGAGCCCATCTAAATTTAACCAATATAATCATTATATAAGTTAGATTGAGTTAAGAAACACATTTAAAACAAAACCCGATTAGACCGCGGCTTCGTCTCAGTGATAATGCTACTAAAGGTCGCTGTCTGTCCACGCCCAGGTGGGTTAAAGGGGCTGCTGACCCAAGACAGCTGAATGGGCGAAGTGATGGTTTTAATCAGTACAGAATTACTTTTCCATGAACATTATTTGGCCACAAAGGCCCTGCATTGAGCTCGGCCCGTCAGGTGACCTCAGGAACGCAGAAAAACATCACGAGGCCACGGAAGATTCGCTCGCCTTGCAGGAACACATTGTGCTTCCAACCATCACCTCCGTGTAACCCTCGACTCCTAATTCAGTCTCAACAGAACCTGCAGTCATTTTAATTTGGAAAAAATGGGCACATATTTTGATTAGGTGGTGCACGTCACATGATGTGTGGGCGGTGCATGTCACATGGTGTGTGGGAGGAGCCATGTTTCTGACATGCTGTAACAGCTCAGTTAAAGGTTCTGAAATAAACGGGTTGAGTTTCTGTTTTGAGGAACCTGAAACAGTCTGTACACTTTGCACAAAGTTTATAAAACCTCAAAGGAAAACCAGTGAAGGTCGTTATCAAGCTCTTATAGAGTGTGAGTCTCTACAAACCTGTGAAGGACCTCTTTGTGGGTCATCCAATGTGGGGTCCAATGGTTTTTGATAGACTTAAGTTGACCAACCAACCAGTGGTGGACTTTAAAGTGGTTGGTTTTACTAATCAGTCCACTGCTGGAGAGGCTACCAACCACTACGCAGAAAACCACAAGTGTGTTTTACATTCACTAAACCAGATTATCCTCCTACTCTGCAGCTATGCAGAACATTTCAGTTTGATTTGGGATTTTATTTATTTAATGTAGTTAATTAAAAGGGATAATGCCCTTTAATCAGCACTTCAGTTTATATTTAAAATGAAGACATGTTTATTTAAAAAGGCCTCTGGCTTGTAGTATCTTGATTTGATTTGTTTTTAGTGCTTTCCATATTATCTGTTAGTTTTAATCAGTTTTGTGCTTTTACAACTTTCTATTATATTTTCTTTATTTTAATGTGTATTTGTATTTATTTGTTTTATGATGTTCAGCATCTTGGTCAGCTTGAGTGTTGTTGTAAGGTGCTACAGAAACAAATTTTGATTGATTGATTGATTGATTGATTGATTGATTGATTGATTGATTGATTGATTGATTGATTGATTGATTGATTGATTGGTTGATTAATTGATAAAATGTAATTGTACTGAGTTATTATATGAGCTCATTTTTAATCTGTAGTCCCTTGGCATGTCAGCACAACAACAACACAACAGCGGGAAGAGGTGGAGTAAAAATAAACAGTAGTAGGCTTGTTGTTCAAAAGTGTTTGATTACTTTTCTTTTAAGTTTGGTTTTAAAAATCAGATATCTGGTGGTTTTGCTTAATTCTCTGGGAAGACTTTAAGGACCTTATTGAGAAGATTGCTCACTGGCGTCTCTAATGTACAACACCGTCTCCTGTGGTCGTTGCCCTCCTCAACCATCCTGCTTGGCAAACTCGTGGAGTGGGGGACATGCAAGCACATGTAACACCTTAGACATGAGACAGAATGTAAAAGATTATCAAAATTAAGTAAATTATATATGTTTAGATATATAAAAAGGATGGTAACTGGTGGGTTTTTAATGTTTGCTTATCTGGACTGGTTTCAGAGTCGTCCTGTTTGCTTGAGATCAGCTCAAACAGCCAGGTATGTGTGAAAAGATCACAGCATGTATGTTACGTCACTATATGTCAACTTTCTGGTTACAGATTGCTGTGCTGCTCCAACGTGCCAGAACCTTAAAGTTGTTGATTCCCCTCTTATTGAGATATAAGAGTTCCGCTTAACAGGGATCCCACAAGCTTAAACACTGTTTTCATTCTTCACCTGCCTCATCGCTCCTGTCCTGCCTCTTCGCGCCGTTACCAGCATCCGGGCTTGACTCAACAAGTCTTTGTGGCTCTGTTAGAGGACGATGTGTCAAAGAAAATTCTCTCATTCTGAACCTTAAAGCTGGTGTCACATTCAGGGCGGGGTTTGTTTTTAGGAGTGTAATCACAGGCCTCACCAGATCTTTTCACGCTTTTTCTTTCCGTGGAGTGGAAAATAGATTGATTCCAGAGCAAACTATACAAATCCTGCAAATAACCTCCATCATGGTTTTCATTAAACAGTTTAGAAAAGAGAGACTGGTTTATTTTATACTAGAGAATAAACTAATTATGGTGTTACAGTAAGATATTTGCTTCATATTCCTGTTTACATGTTACAAAGTATAGTTTGATTTATGCTCACTGGATATTTTCTCTTCTTCAGACCATCCTCTGTAAACCTAGAGATGGTTGTGTGTGACAATCCCAGTAAATACTCAACAACAACAACAACCACTCCACAATAAAAGTCATTTTATTCCCTTTTCTTCCTCATTTTGATGTTCAGATTGAACTAGTTATCTTCACTATGTCTTTACGACTAAATGCACTGAGTTGCTGCCATGTGATTGGCTGATTAGATATTTGCATTAAAAGCAACTGAACAGGTGGACCTGATAAAGGTCACCATGTTTGTGTCCATTTATTCTTTATATGTTGTGGTGAATTCAGCGTGTGATGGCTGTACAGTGTTTAACATACTGCAGCTCATATTACGTTTGTCATTTAGTTCAGTGGTTTGATCTTTACACAAAAACAAGAAAATATTAACCATGCTCGGCTCTATGCTTTCATTAGCTGCTTCTCACCACAAAAGTTAAGGTAACTATCAACATACTTTGTTTTTAATAGAGATGAGTCATCTGCACTGTGGCATTCTCAGACATGTTTTATAAATGAAAACGTGCAGAAAAAATCAAGGTTAACAGATCAGACAGGGAGCTACCCCACTACTGTAGCTCCAGAGTGACTTCACTAAACCACAGAAATGGATAGAAAAGTTGGAACTACTATGTAGCCTTTTGAGTTTTGACTGCTACTGTATGTTTTGAAACCTTGTTGTGTACCAAATGATGAAAAACTTAAGCAGATGCACCTTAAGTTGTCTCTGAGTGGACATGGACAATTCTAATAATTCGGCTCTGAACAGTCAAAGCCTTGTAGACCCCCTGTAGTCTTCAGAGACCCACTGGGGGGGTCGTGGACCCTAGGTTGGGAACCACTGATCGATGTTGTTCTCTTTACTGGTTTGTGATTCTGATATTGTGATTAACTTGTAGACAAGTGTGGACAAAAATATTCTTTTAATATTTGGCAGAGCTGTCAGTTTTGTCAGGAAAATTCCGTTTCAGCCTCCTTTTAAGTTCGATTTTTCTTCCAGAACTGCTGATGAAGCAGTGTGAGGACTTCAGCCTGCTGAGCATTGATGTAACTCCAGTGAAAATCTGGAGAACACATCTAAGGGATTTGTTAAGAAGCAAAGGGAAAATTGAAACTCTTTCCATCCCAGTCTAGTCCCACTGTGAAACAGTCATGCAGGGCCTTGCGGTGGTGTGGTGGTTAGCACTGTGGCCTCATAACAAGAAGGTTCCTGGTTTGTTGTGGTCTTTTCTGTGGGTAGTTTGTATGTTTTCACTGCCCATGGTGGAAATGCACCTGAGCCTCAGGCTTCCTAAAACTTGCATGTTAGCTTAATGCTAAATGATCTAGGAAGGAGTTTGCATGTTTTGGCCCTGTGATAGACTGGTGACCTGTGTAGGTTATAGGGTAATGGATGTGATTTTCTTTGGGAATGGAACAAGGTAGAATGTCTTCCACAGCACAGGAACTTTCTCCAGACTCAGGCTAATGTTGAAGATGCTATTTTGGGTCGGACACCATGTGGACCTGCAGCCTGGTTCAGATTCAGTTAGATTTTAGATGATTTATATCACTGCAATAACAAACCAAACAGAGGTGTAAGTTACTCTGTTCTGCTTCCTGCTAGCTTGCTAGCTTCATGCCATCTGAATAAAAGGCTAGCAGGGCTGAAGAAATTCTGCAAAATGTTTAAGTTATATTATATTGCTTCCATTTGCAATTAGATTATGAGTTTAAATAAGTCCAAAGATTACAAAAACAGTATTACAAGGTGCTTATATCAGGACAATTTTGAGGATGTGGCAGCAAAGTTAGCTTAAAACTAGTCAAAGCAATGTGTAACATTTCTTAAATCATTGAAGCAAACTGTGGTAGCAAAAACCACTTGCAACAAAATGTACATTGGCTGTGTCCGAATGTGTACCCTACTCCCTACATAGTGCCCTGTATAGGGGTCACGCCATTTTTTCGAAGTGTGCGAATGTCCAGAGAGAAATAAAAGTAGGGCACTCAAAATTATCCACAATGCATCTTGAAAAGTAGTGAGCATCGATGGTCACTAGACGGGTCAATATAGACCACAATGCATTGCGAGCAAGGAGGCAAAAATATTTAGCTGTGCGAAATTACCTATAATTTCGTATACAAACAAAGAATAAAATATAACATAAGGAATAAAAACAAAAATATTTACACACAACTTTGGATTGGATTTGTAATGACATCTTGACGGGTTGTGGTTGCCGTGGTGACAGCGGTAGTCACGTGGTTTGCGGCGAGGAAAAAATAGGCAGCTTCGTGTCCAAATCGCCAAGAGAATGAGTAGTGTGCTATGTAGTGCAGCCCTATGTAGTGAACGAAGGGTTAGGGAGCAGGGTGGACATTCGGACACAACCAGTGCTATGATTTTCCAGTTAGATCGTAACAATGTGGCACAAGGCAACCCCGTTTGCTGGGATATTTTTGTTATTTTTGCACTATTGACACCAATAAAAGTTACTCTTTTTAGGCATTTATAGTAGTGTTTATTACCCTGTTGAATAAAACAAATTAAAATAAAATAAAATAATTATCTTGTGATAGTGACTTTTTGTGATAATTTTGGCTTTACAAAGAACGACCTTGGTTGCTGAAGCAAAAGAAAAACAAAAGGAAAGTTTTTCATGTTTTCATGGGGGACAGAAACTATTGATCTGGAAAAAAAATTCTCCAGCTTATGTTCAGTTAAAAAACAACAACAACAACAAAAAAGATGTAAACCTGTAAAAGTTGCGAAACATCCTAACCCACATTAGTTGCACTTGTTAATTCTGCTGGGACACTTGTGCTGTAATGGGACATGACTGTTTGTATGCCCAAGATAGAAAAGCCACAACCACATGATTATAGAGCTCTATGGGTGTTTCCAAACTAGAAAACTAAAATACCCTTTTCATTTTTTTTCTTCTTTTATAAACTCCAAGATGTCCCCACACAACAGCTGGGTGTTAAAAATCTCGGTGGAGCAGCTTTACTTCTTTCAATTTTCCTCTAATTCAACAGACCTCTGCTGTTTGACTGTATATGAGACATTTTTTATTGGCATGATTAGATCTTCTTGCTAATGACAGGATGCAGTGGCTGTGATCAGTTTAAATAAGACCAAATACTGACATCCTCTGAAGTGACTCTAAAATAGCCGATGCTAACATCAGGATTTCCTGTAAAGACAGGAGGACTTTCAAGATTTGCCATCAAATTTCAATTAAGTATTGAAGAAAAAAGACAAGTAAAATATAATATAATGCACAGCTTATGCATTTGTACCATTAGCTTAAATCAGACTTTTCTCAGAAACCACAGGTTTGAAACTTAGCTGCAAGTTAACTCCAATAATATACAAACAAATGACACATAAGTGAGTTTATTGGGATGATATATTGCTTCGGTGCAAATTTAAATCTTGAGTTTGAGACATGGAAAACCCAGAAAAACTAATAATGTAAAACAGATGTGCAATAAACATTTTTCTCAGTGATTTTTACAGTAAACAGACATTTTTGTTAGTATTAATATGCTGAGAGGAATTTAATCACATGTAGACAAACATATAAAAAATACGCAAAACAGAAATTAAACAATCAAAATATGCAAAGCGTCTGTGATATATTTGTTTTTATCAGGTAGTGTAAACAGGAAGGTCAGATTAAGCAGATTTTGATCAAAAACTCATGAGATCCCAAACCCTTATTACTATAAACCCCCAGCTATAATACAAAGTACCAATGAGTGTTTTGGTCAGATAGAAATTTCCAGTTGCAAAAGATATGACAAAAACCTTCTCTAAGGCATCTGTATGTGAATAAAAACTGTTATTACTACTTTTGGCTTGTTCTCAGCAGGGTGTGATAATGAAGTTATATCAGGCCTTGGCTCTTGTGCTTTCCTGTGCTCTGCTGAACACCAACAAGAGGTTAAATTATACTATTTTTCGAGTTAACTGAGTAAACAGTTTAAATGTCATCGGCAGGGTGAGGTTTGAACTTATCACCACCAGTGCAGACATAATCTCTCTCTCACAGCTGGACTCTCAAAACCAACACATTTCCCATCATGTCCCACTGAAAGAGGACAAAAAACAACTAAATCCCAACAGACTCAGGCAGCAGAAACTGTATTTGTACAGCTCACGCCCGAGTTAAAACTAAATTTACCCAGGTGACGTGTTCGTTCTGAGAGAAAGAAGCAGCTGTGAAGGCCGGTTCTTAAATTTGTGTCTTGTGGCTCAACAATAAAAAATGAACAATAAATTCTCTTAGAAAAAGAGGATTGGGAAAGGAGCCGAACGGAATGCTTTAATATGTGCAAACATGGAGAATAAAATAGATTTTGCAGCATGTGAAGCTTCAAGCTGAGTGAACGCAGACGTAGAAGTTCTTGTGCTCCTCCCAGTAGTGCAGCTCCTCGGTGAAGCTCCAGGAACAGGCCAGGTCTTTGCTGGTTTTCACCGTGTGAACCACACAGTCGCCCGGCAGCTTCTCAAACAGAATCTCTGCTACGCCCACCACTGTGACCTTCGGCTGACTCTGGATCAGCTGCTGGATGTGATTCTTATCCACAGGTTCAGGCGAGGCGCTGTAGGAAACCCAGATGTTTAGTTTCTCATCTGAACTGGACACCTGGAAGCGGCTCTTTCCCGTTGGGCAGTGGAAATCCTTCTTGTTGGCAAACAGGCCCGTTGGGGACTTGAATATCCGCACGGACCAGCCCACCCAGTCGTATTTCTTCTTCAGTTTATCTACGATAGCCTCGGCCAGCTGCTGGTTAGTTAAATTGGTCAGGTCTCTCACCAGTCGTCGGGAATCCTGCTCAGCTTGTTTAGGGAAGCTGACGATGCAGTCTTCAATGGCAGCGTTCATTTTAGCCTGGACGGTCTTCATCTTCTCACCCCAATCATTCAGAAGGGATTCCTCTTCATCGTAGCCCTTCAGAGCGGCGTGGCCTAAAAGCGCAATGAGCCCAATGCAGAAAAGCTTCTTCAGCCGGGCGCAAAAGTCCTCCATGGGCCGGCGACTTTTCTCCTCATAGTTTAGGATGATCTCCAGCACAGATTCCCCAGAGAAGTTCTCTCCCGTCACTGCGTTGTAGAGAGTGTGGAGGTTTTTGTCTCCACCAGTTTTGGCAAAATGCTCCAGGAAAAGCTTCTTCTTGACCTCCTTGAACTTAGGTTTGGCGTTGAGGATGTCCATGTACTTCCTGAACTGGTTGGTGATGTTTTCCTCCACAGAGAAATACGCGGCATCCACTCCGCTCTTCTTGACCTCGTCGTTGATCCGCTGGATCTCCTCGGAGATCACCTCCAGACGTTCTCGGACCTTCTGAAACTGCTCCTTCATGAAAGTGGCTTCTTTGCTTTCCACGTTATCCAGAGCCAGTTTGACAATGGGAGCGGCGATGGAGAAGACGGGGAAGAGGTCACCGGCAATGCTGGCCACCACTTCAGCTCCCTGCTCAAACACCTCCATCACAGTCTCCACCATGTTCTTCTTATCGGCAACAAGCTTCTGTAGCTGGTTCTCCATCTTTGCTGGTGTATCTCAGACTGATGCTACCAGGAGAAGGAAAAACAGACTGAGTCTTAGAAATCCATACTAGTAAAATAAAGGCTCAGAGGAAAGACAAGAAAAATAGGGTTTGAGATTTTGGTTTTGTAGATTTACTCACAGCTCTGTGGTGGGGTTTCTGGACTGTGGCCTGCTTCCTCACTCCTCTTACAACACAGCAAACACTGATAAGGAAAGAGAGAAACAGCCAAGTGAGCTTCAGTGCAGTCTGCAGGTCACACCCAATGAGCAATGAGTCAACAATGCCAGGAGAATTCAGCTATGACGCAACACCCATTTGGGTTGAGCTCTGTGGATCTGAGTGGTCACTGCTGAGGAATAAAGAATATTAATGGAGATACTGTTGACATTTTAAAGGTTTTCCTCTTGTGGAAAATGATAAAATAAGAGCAGCTGTTGCTTATTTAAAAAAAAACCAATAATTTGTTATCATTTAAACACTACTGACCCTGACACAATAATTTGAGTAGGGGCAGGGAAACACTGAAAGCCTGCAGGATGCTGGGCCTTGAGGACTGGAGTTGGGGATCCCTGTTTTAAGTGATATCAGGCTGACTTTACAACTGTCTTAATGTGATGTTAATTTTCAGGTCTGAGTCCAGGACTACTCCCACATTTCTGGCTTGCTTGCTGGTTTTTAACATCATTATTTGAAACTGAGCGCTGACTTTTAATCTTTCTTCACTGGCTCCAAAAACTATTATTTCAGTTTTGTCTTCATTTAATTGTTATCAAATTTGTACTGATTGGTGGTGAAAATCTGAATTTGCTCTTTTGCATTAATGTAATTTTAATGCTGTGCTCTGAATAATGAATTTTGTTTATGTCAAACATGAAACTTTGCTCAGCTGAATTTGGATCTCTTTTAGGATGAATAGCACTGTCATGACATTTTTTACTTGCAGCTATGTTTTTATTGCACTGCTGTTTTTTAATGAACAGGGCAGATGTTTGCTCACATAAGGATTAGGAATAATAATAAAAAAGAAGCTCTGTCTAAAACTCACACATTTTATATAATGTACAGTAATATCCACTGTACCTTTAAATAATAATAACTGCGTCAGCCTGGCTGCCCATCATGAATCCCAATTGACTTTCCACACTGAGTGCAATGCAGACTTCTGTCCATAAATTGAGCTTCAACAACTTAACAAGTTAGCATCTATTGATATTAATCTCACAGACTTGGTAGCAAAGCCAGATCCCACAGCATTGCTGTGGATCTATTTTAGTTTAAAACCAATGACTTGGAGATGGTAATGTGTCAGATTCCCAGCTATAAAGGTAACAATCAAAGGCGCTCATACCACCTACTTCAAAAGAACATTTGCACAGTTAAATATAATCAAAGTAATTTTTTATTTGTTGTTGAACTTTAAAGAGTTAAAATATAAATCCAACATTCTAGGAAGTGCACATAATTGTTTTAGGTAGATGAAAAGACAACATGGAGTGTTATTAGCCACCCATTAAACCTGATGATGCAGCCTGTTGAATGTTAATTTTAGACTGGTAACATGGTGGGGGGAAGGGTGACTTTGCACATTAACTTAAGAATTCACAAGTTTTCATTAACAGATCTGTCTCCATGACAACTGAGCAAACATCATTCTCAGACGACTGTGGCTGAACTACCGGATTAGTGATATATAGTATAGACAGATCCCTGAAATATCTCTTTAATCAGCTAACACAAAAAAAGTGAAAATGTTCAGTGGAGCTCAGCTCTTTTTTAATGAGGGAAAATAGCTTCTGTCTTACAGTATTTCACATTAAAACAGGACTTCTAGTGGAGTTGGAAAATGTAATCTCATATAAAGAGCTCATCCAACAAACCAGGGATCACAGAAAAGGCTGCCCTGACTAAATCCTGGACATGTTCAGACATGTCCTGTTGCAAACCAGGAAATAGAAAATTTAGAGGAAAATCAAATTATGATGCAAAATGATGGTACAGCACAAACACCCTCTGGTTCCACAACCCCAGCCTATGTTAGAGCTCTTAGTAACGGGGCAATCGTCACATGTTCAGGTTTCTGCTCTTTGGCATCCTTCTGACAGTTTTGTGGTCGTGTTTGCAGGAGAAGCTGCTCCTTTCTCCTCAGTCGATACGAGAGCAGCAGGCGTGGGAAGTGATTTAGTGGGAGAGGTTAAACTTGCTGGGCGAGGGTGACTTTTCTAGTGAAACTCAGCAAGTTTCCACAGCAACAAGCCAATGGTGAATAACCTGTCAGCTCATTTGTTTCTGCTAAGGTCTGTTCCCTCCTGAGGGGTTTACTCAGCGAGAATGCAGCTGATCACAGTGAGCTGATAGCACCCAGGCTGGGGCTGTAAATGCCACTACGTGTAAACACATCTAAACAAAGATATTAAAGATACTATCTGTTTGCTTTCTTGTTAAGAATCTTAGAGAAAACAGCTTCTAAAATTATGACTATGGGCTTCAATTTTGTTACACCCTCTGTTGTGTCTTGATGCTAAGCTGATCTAAGCTAACCAGCTAATGCAGCTAACTTTGCTAAAAACATCAAACTTCAAGTTCTTCATCTAAACTATGATTCCAAGACAGTCATACCTACATAATTTCCTGGTAGGATCTGAGAAAAAAAGCCCAAAAGTGAAGGAAATTCCTTCAGGGTGTTGAGCATTTACAGTTACTGTAGCTAATTTGATTTGACTGTGCTAAAAATGTGATTTCTGTGCTAACTGATCTCTGCACGTCTCATCAGACTCCTGTGGGTATAGCTGCAGCCTAAGTGCTCAAAGCACCTCCACACAGACAACTCAAACACAAAAGTGCTTAAAGAAATCACATTTTTAGAGACAAAGAGCTGCAGATGCTCACAAAACAGTAATAAATGTCAGAGAATCGACAACCAAAGGAGGACAAGGTTCCTATCTATGCCTTCACATCCAGTTTTTTCTCTTCATATTTTCTATTTTATGCTACTTTTAGAAGGATATATATATATATATATTTTAATCAGGTGGAATTATCTAACGTGCATTTTCATGAACTTTGTATAAAATCTCTCAAATCAAAAAGTTATGTTTATTTCTAGAAAGCCACAACCATAAAAGAAAATGTTAATAATTAATAATAATAATCAAGTCACTGTACCCTTTTTCATATTTATCATGTGATACTTGAGGGTCCTGACCTTTAGGATTAAAAACGCTCTGGACTGAAAGGATGAGCACAACCTCAGGTCTGACATGCAAAGCTTAAAAATAAGGAAACCTCTTTAAAGTACATGACCCCTAAATTTCTCTGGCTCCATCAGGTTCTTATTCAACAAGCATCCTTTGTGAACAAAGTCAATCATTTTTCCATATGGTGGCATCAGCTGGATTTACTCCTGATCAGTGAGCCTTTAATTAAGTAGATATCAAATTTTAACCTCCTTACATTTCGTTCTTCCTGCCAGTGACACAATCTGATCTCAACCATGTCAGAGTTTCTGAAACACAGCTGAAAACGGTGGAGGTGAGGAGAGAGGAGGTGATACAGCCAGGATACAGTGATGTATTAAGACTATCTGTAATATGTTTCTGAAGCAGAGATGTCCTCTGTCGTTAGAAGCTTGTTCACTTTGATCTCTCCTTGTTTCCTCTCTTGTGCCCTTTGCTTATATCACAAAAATGAAAGATTAATGTGCAAAGAGCAGAAATAATAATGTACAGACTGAAAGACATGAGGAGTTAATCATCACTTCTGGCTACAGCCAACTGTAAAACGGGAGGTTTTAACGCAGTATCTCACAGACGACATCTCAGTGGCATCGTCCACATCCAGTCTGCAGCCTGAACTGAGCAGCAAGATGCTGCTTAAGCATTAATGCACTATTGCTAATAATTCTGTTGCAGATAGACTTAACGGTCTACTTTAAACAGCTTTTATAGCTTTTACTTAAAGTAACAGTGGAACAATTACAGATGCATTGAGGTCCAACTGGAGGTAGCAACCATCTCAAAACCTGTCTCCATTCTATCCAGCAACATATCTGTTGGCTAAATTAGATGTCAAGGAGAAAACAAACAACTCAGTGTTACTACCTTTGCTTTTTATTAACAATTTCCATCTGCTTTTGCCTTTCTAAATGCACTTAATGGCTTAATGTTTTTGCCTCTTTGATAATGATGATTCTATGTTAGTTGCCTTTTCTTGCCCTATGAAATAAAATAAGTAGGAGCCTCTGTTTCTCAAATTTGTACCATCAAACTCACAAAATTCCTCCATTTTCTTGCTCTTTGTTGTCCTCTGCTCTGTGTTCTTCTGTATACCTTTCATGACAGTGGAGACGCCAAATCAAATATCACTGTTTATGTGCAAACACCTGTTGTGCAAATGCATATAAATGCTTTACTCTAAGGTAATGTTAGTGACTGATACACACTGACTTTGCCACTTTCAACATTTCAACATTGTGATTATGTTAATATCACTTTTATATGAGACAGAATGAACTTGTAACTACTGGTGATGTTTAGGGATTGTTTGTATTTTTATCTGATGGTATAGCTATAACTGTATATAACAAAAGTCATGAATTTTTTTTACCATTTATGTAAAACTGAAACTACAGAGTGACCCTAAAAAAACCCAAACACGCTTCATGTTTCCTTTGTGTTGGTGGCCGCGCTCAGACACGTGACCAAACCCTGACCACTCAGTCTGACCACAGAGGATAAAACACTTAACGCGCCCTTAATGCGTCTCCCTAATGTAAACTGTATCGACCAGTCCGCGAACAAGGGGCTCCAATTATATCATTTTACAGCAGAAACACAGAGAAACAAACAGCGCTGGTTGATGAGTTGCGGCGCGAGAGGATCTGAAAAGTTACGCACACTTCCTGGAAAAGATGAAGCGGTGGCACCAGAGTTGGCAACCACCGCCCATAAAAATCCTCCAGCTGAGTTCAAACTGTCCTACAGTTTGCAGATTCATCTCTTCACCCACTTTAACTAATTAATGCGTAACGAATATATGGTCGATAAGCGCATTTCATGTGTTTAACAACGGCGAGATTCGTCAAAAGAAAGAGAGAAAAAAGATCGATTATGTAACCAGAGACTGGAATGACGTCGATGAAACTATGTCGTTCTTATCCAAGTTCAGTCTGCACCACTTATTTAACTGAAAGTCCACCAAATGAGACATTTGGATTAGAAAAGGACTCACCTTGGAAAGTTTGCGGAAGAAATCTAAACTTCAGCCTGTTTGTCTTCCTCCTATTGGTCATGTGGCTCTCGTGTTACAGAGGAGTGGCACACCCTGTTACACAGAAAAGTTGGGTGGTGGAAGAGAAAAAAAGAGTTTGTTGCTGATATTGTAGCCTACAGATCAGCCTCCACCCTCTTGATAAACAAAGGCGTCTCATAGCTTAAAAAGATGCTCTGAACTGGTCCTGAGCACAGGTAAAGTCTGGGAAACATGAATTGTTTCACAGGCTTTACTCAAACTGTGTCTTTTATTACCAATATGATAATTAATGATGACGAAACGAATCCTCATTTAAATGTTTATTACTAAACAAAGTAAAAGATACAGAAGCATTTCATGATTGTAGGTGATCTTAAAGGTTTGCCCCACAGCATCGTATTGCACCTTTTCCATTTCCAGGAGCGGAAAACACAATATCCTCTAGAATTTTATTTACCATTTAGATCTTGCAGTAAATATAGAGAGTAATGCATATTTTCTGGAAAACCAACTAAGATACCATCAACAAGCAATCAACAATTCTACAGTCTAGTAGCCTTTTTGCAGTTTCAGTTTCTTTGCTTTCTTACCCAGAGTAGATCCATGCTACCCAAATTTTTATCCTATACACGACCCATGTGCCCTAAGGTGAATATTAGCTCTGCACAGAAACTGGGATCAAGGAAATAAAGCCTGGTCCAGAACTTGTTAAGCTCACTTGTTGAGAGGCTTTTGTTTGTTTAAGCCATACAAAGGCCCACATGTACAGACAGACTAACTGTGGCTTCTCAGGTTTTGTGTAAAGACTTTGAAGTCACTTCTTCCAGCCACAGAATGACATAGTAAATGATCCTGTGAAATAGAGACTATTCTCCTACTTAAAAATGGCGCTACAGGTCATTTGTTCTTTCAGGTAACTATAACGTGAAGTTGCGTTAGAAGATCAGACAACCTGTAATGGTAATGGCAGAAACTGCACTTTAAGTGTCAATATGACTTCCAAAGAGGTGGCAGCACAGTACGGGGGATGTAAGTTCTGACCATGATTGGTTTAAATTTAAAGCTGTAAACAAGAGATGTCGTTTCCTAAACCTAACCAGGACATGACAAAGTTGTTGTGTTGGTAAAAAAACAGAAAGCAGAAGTGAAAAAATTCATCTGGGAGTCAAACTCGTGCCCTAATGCTCAAAGCGTTTACATGCACATGAAAGGATTGAACTTTGTGGCTTTTTAAAAAAACTAAAAATGACATTTTCTTTGACATTAAAACACTTTTATGAGTTGTATTTCCCTCCTACTGCCAATAGGGGGCAGTAGTTCAGTGCTAGCTCTATGAATCAGTGCAAACGGTATGAATTAACAACATAAAACATTTAAAATTAACGTATTTGGCTGACGATGTATATTAATTTGGAAATAACATGTTCCCATCTGAGCTTATGAGTTGTTGAAAGGACAATTTTAGCATAGTATGTTTGGGGAGAGCCGAGTGTCCAACAAGCTGTTTTCTGAGGCTGACATGAGAGTACAAACAAGAAAATAAACACATTTCTCCTAATAAAAAAATTTAAAAATCCTTTATCCATTAAGCCGGCCAGTTCATTTTTCGGGAAAAACAATCCCATTTTCTTGCCCAAGGTTCTCAATGTTCAAAATCTTTTTATGATACATATCATCACAGTGATGCAAAAAGCACAAAAACATCTCATCTTACCATGAATCAGCCTAGCTCATTGGTTCTTGACATTGTTCAAGGGTAGGTTGGTACAAATGAATGTCAAAGTTTTTGGCAGCTATAGCCAACTGATATTGTTTTTATCTCCCAATCTGATTAATACCCAGATCACACATTTAATTATCACAACTAAGACAAAGCTGGCATGGAAATATATGGCTCGGAAATTTCTTTAACACCCTGAAGTTGCTGACAAAATAGACGCTGAGAATAGAAACAAAAAAACCACCCAGACAGAATAGATTACACATAAACAGATATGATATTCAGGAATATAGATGTGAAGTTTAAGTCTCTTTAAAGACATTCATGAATTCATTTGTAAGAAGCTAGACATTTTCTTCTGCGAGCCTACTCAGGGTGGATGCACAGGTACGCTCTTTTGTGTTTTCCATAATAATACGAATCCTCTTGGAAGTTGTTGGTCTCCACCACTGCCTTGTAATGACTGACAGCATGGACCAAGCAGTTGGGGAAGCTCTTGTTCAAAGACAGAGCCACTGCCATCATGTTCCCCTTCAGCTTCTGCTGCTCAATCAGCTCCTGGATCTGACTCTTATTAATGGGCTTTGGGTTGACGCAGAACGAGACCACCACCTTGATCTTGTTCTTGGTCAGAATATCAAACCAGTTGGCTCCTCCGCTTCCTTGGTACTTCTTCCCTGCCAGCCAGTTGAAAAAGAAAATGCGCTCCCTGTCACTGAAGGCTCTGATGGACCAGCTCACCCAGTCGTACTTCTTCACCAGTGAATCCAACAGGGATTTGGTGAATTCGGGATCAACCGTGCCAGGATTCTCCTGAAGCAGGTGCTCCATGTCCAGCTTGGCTTGTTCGGCAAAGTTTTCTGTACAGTCATCCACGGCTGCTTTCATCCGTTTCTCAACATCCTCCATCCGAGATTGCCACTTCTTCACCATGTCCTCCCCGACAGCTCCATCTTTGAGGGCAGCGTGACCCATGACGGCAATAATGCCCACCACAAAAAGCTTTTTCAGTCGAGCACAGAAATCCTCAACTGCCCTTCTGCTTCTCTGCTCGGTGGCGACTACTGTCTCCAGCATAGGGTCTCCAGAGGTGTTCTCCCCAGTGACAGAGTTGTAAAGAGCATCCAAGTTCAAATCAGCGTCAGTGTTCTCGTAATGACTGATAAACTTCTCCTTCTTCTTCTCCTTGAACTTTGGCTTGGCGTTGACAAAATCCTGGAACTTCTCATACTGACTGAGCATCTGCGCCTCTCTGTCAAAGTTCTGCTTGTTCATCGACGTCCTCTGCAGCTCCAGGGCGATTTGATCAATCTCGTCTTGGATCCCCTCGAGTTTTTGATTGACCATTTCGAACTGCTGAGTCAGGTAGCGAGCCTCTTTTCCGTCCGGGTTGCTGAGGAGCTCGGCCGAGGCCACGAACACAGCCTCCAGGATGGGGTGAAGCTGGCCCACTGTGGAAGCCAGCACCTCAGAGGCCTGCCCCATGATCTCCACACCCTTCTCGATCTTGTCCCTGTTCTGTACGAGCCAGTCTGCAACCGTGTTCATCTTTGCATTAAGTACGTCACGGTAACTAATTTAATATGTTTTCCAGAGACAGAGCCTTTGCTGGTGCCTGAAAGGAGAAGAAACATAAAAAAAACCCGTGTAAAGTTCATTATAGCGTAATTTTTTTTTAAAATTTCAAAAATGAAAATACGGCTCTGTTTTTTCTATTTTGTCTTTTTTGTTGTTTGCTTTATTTGGCAAAGTTAAACTTATCAGCTGACTGTGTGAATGTTTTTCCTAGACGACGTACTCCTGACAAACAAACCCTACAATAAAGCCAAAGGTAAGTCATGTCAGCACATGTAGGCATCCAGTTTCATGCCGCACCCTCACAGCCTCAGTTAACGACAAGGACTCGTTTTTAAGCCTTGGTGGCACTGACATTTATTAAAAAAAAAAGAAAAAAAAAAAACATTATGGAGCTTATCAAACAAGGCTCTCACGGACACCAATGCAGAACAAACATCAAACATGGTGTGTGTACTCATGAATTATGGCGAGAATTATTGCACAACATTGCAGAGCTGGCCCTTTTGGATGTCATTTTACTGCTTTAACAATAGCCAAGACCCAAAGCAAACACAGATGTTCTCACTAAGGGCAAAAAGGGGGGGTTTACTTGAGAAATGATAGTATGATTTTCAGTGTAAAAAGCTCAAGAGAGATGACCTAAGTTATTTCACATTCACTGGAGGCCACATCCAGCTCAGAAAAAGGCACACCCAGGTCTGAGAGAAGAAAATCCCCCTCCACTGCACTTGTTCTTTAATGCAATCACACCTCCCCCCTCAATACAACCTTAATTTAATGAGAAAATCAAACTAATTTAAATGTTGTTTGTTTATTAAAGGTAAACTCTGAAAATGACTATATTTATATGTGCATGTATGTGCAATAACAGAACACAGCTCAGCAATTATTGCTACAGAGATGAGATCATTGGTGTCATTTTACAGTCTTTTCTTTCACTGATAATTAGATTTACTTTATTCAGTCACATGCCATCAGTCTTTTTCTTCTTTTCTTTGTTTTTTTGTTTAGTTTTCCATATGTGAACCAGCTGATAATAATAACAAAAGAAGTGCATCATTTAAAATTTTCATTTAAAATTACATAACAGATTTGAACTTTGTTCTCTAAAAAGGTGAAAAATGTATTAATTTGTGGGAAAAAAGTATTATTTTTCTCATTTTTATCACCAAAAGTGGTTTATGTAAGAGGGGAAAAAAGGCGAGTCCCACTCAGAACTTGATCAAATGCTAGGCAGTGTGATATGCTTTGCTTCAGAGCTTTAACAGAGACCACGTATGCTTGTCTTTCCCAAGACCACATCCCCCCACAGGACTCACTCCAACCTCTGGCATGACTCCTCAATTAAGTAAGGAGCTGATATGAAAAGAAAAATTAAAAATGATCCTTAAAGATTTTGCTCTGCAGAGAAAACTAAAGCTTAAAAGCTCAAAAGTTTGAGTTTAAAAAAAATCAAAAATCAAAATAAAAAAAAGATGCGAAAGCATTAAAAAAAATTGTGGATGGAGATGCTGACTGAAGGAAAAAATGCTCATAACTCACCTTTTTTAAAGTCAAGTATCCAATAGGCTGCAGTCCAGTTATCCAGTAGTCCAGCTGTGCCTGTGAGCACCAGCTTCCTTGGGGTATATATATACTCTCTCTCTCTCTCTCTCTCTCTCTCTCTCTCGCTCTCTCTCTATCTCTTTTTCAGTTTCTGTCTCTCGTCACTCCCCCTTTGGAACTCCTCCATCCCGTTCCAGCATTCCACCAAAACCTACTCCAGAGGGATGAGGGGCCGGCACAGATAACATCCTGTAAACACTCCCCCATGCAGGGACACCATGCACCCTGGGAAAACTGAAGAAAAAAAAAAAAGACTGGTTTCTCTCTCTCTCTCTCTCTCTCTCTCTCTCTCTCTCTCTCTCTCTCTCTCTCTCTCTCTCTCTCTCTCTCTCTCTCTCTCTCTCTCACTCACTCTCCCTCTGTGTATGTATGTGTGTTTGACAGACACAAAGAGAAAGAAGGCTGAGAATAAAAAGGAGACCAGTCACAGCAGAGCTCAGCCCATCAGGACAAAACCCCTCTTGTTGTGGCTCAAACAGGTTGCCATGGTCACTGCACTCGTTCCTCCAACTTATGTGAGGCTGCTCTAATAGAAATTAAATGTTCTCATCAGGATAGTTTATTCTTGAGTTCATGAGTTATTAATTTTACTTTCAGTTGTTATCAGAATGTGCTTCTCTGTCACCTCTGTCACACACCGTTGTTGGTTTCCTGTGTTCGTGTAGAAGTGCAACCGTTGAAGATGGCTTTTGTTATATCTTGTTATGCTCAACTTTGATATATTTTCATGTAAGTTGCTGGAGGAAGTGCAGCTGTGCAAAAGCGCTCCAACCACCAGCTTCCTGTCTCTTCTCTATGTCTCGTTTGCATCTCGACGATGTTCAAACTGCTAAGATGTGGATGTTTATAGCCGCTGTGTCATAGTCTGATTCCATGAGGTGTATATTTGAGGAAGTTGGATTTCTCACCGAGTGCCTGAACTCTCTGTTGACTGGAATTCCTCTTGACTTTGACTCTTTATCTTGGCTATTCTGGTTATGCCAAACCTTCCAGCATGCTGTGCATGCTTTAAATCCAAACTCTGATATTCCTGTTGCAGCCTTTCTTTTTGCTTTTTTTTATTTTTGAAATGTTGACCTACTTCCCTCTGAGTCTGATCATTTGATGGATGCATGCATCACAAAGAGGGATGACATTTGTCCTCAGGGGCATCTGAATCATTCTGTCACAGCTCGGACAAATAAAGACAGTCAGTGTTTCTGAGTGAACGCCATGACAACCATAGCTCTCTCGTGGCCTTATCGCTTTATAATCAGCTGTGCATGCCATTTAATGGATATAAAAGAGGAGAGAACAGGAAGAGGAGCAAGTGCTGTCTGTGGATAATCGAAGTCGGTCAGCTGGGCAGATTGTATTCGCCGCTGCTGCCGCCTTGCTTCTGTGTCGTCTCACTGTCAGATCTCACACTTGTCTTGCTTGGAGCCATCAGAAAGCGTAGGGCAGCTTTCGCAGGGACTCAACGGTATGTGGCGTGATGGGTGGCACAGCAGCAGAGGCCTGACCGTGACGTCATACAGCTGGAAGACCTCACTTCTATTGGGAGCTTGTTGTTGTTTCTTTAAATGATCTGCAAACACACAAACACACGCTCATTCCATGTCCTGACATTTGCAGCTTTTAACTGATCAAACAACACATCCCATTAAACACACTCTGGCTCCAGCACCACTGGAAAGTGGGATTTGTTGGAAAGTTTCTGCCTTTGTTGTTTGAGGTTTCAGGCTCACCAGGTGGAAACTGAAATTTTTGAGATAATGATAGCCAGCTGAGCGTAGGGAGGCAGAAAGCTCTGCTGGCATCAAGCTGTTCAGTCTGACTCTGCTCAGCATGCTGCACAAGCTGATTTTGTGTAATTAGACTCAGAATTAGTATTTTTGAATGCGTTTACAGAATGTGCTAGAGCTGGCACTGCTCTCATTGTTCCACTTTCTGAATAAAAAGGAACTTTCAGGTTGTTGATTAATATTTGTATTTGCAACATAATCTTTTAAGGTCATGACTGTAAACCGGCAGTATAATAAATGACAAAATCCAGTCCTGGAAGTCACTTATGTCTGGAAGTTTGGATGATAAATTACTTCCTTGTGCAAGGAGGCTATTGGCCATTATCTGTTTGACCTTGGTCAATGGCTAGTGTTTCCTCCTCGCCACAAGATGTCTCCTCAGCTCACAGGAAAGTACTCGCCGACTCATCCCACAGCAGATGATAATCATTTTTTTCTGGAAAAGGACTGATGTTGGAATCATCAATTATAAATCAAGAGAAATCTCTTATTCATGAGCAGGGTCTTTATCAAACATGCTAAAGACACGTAAGCTCAACAGACAGGACATTAAAGATGTTAATCTCCAAAACCTGAGTTTTTGGCAGAACTTAAAGCCATGAAAAATATTCCTTGGAGCATTACACAGAGCCAAATTATTGTATTTGTGGCAAACAGCTCAACCTAAATCAACTTATTATCTAAATACTTTGCAAATCATAAGGCTGACATCACTTAAAACAAACATGAGACTTTCTCCCACGTTTTTTATGCTCCCACTGCAGTGCAGTGCATCAAAAGATTGCTTCACAACCGAAAGTTGTTAGTGGGAAGGATGGGATTTACAGTTATCCTGGATTTGGCAACCTGTCATGGGAAAATTAATGTGGGTGGGACTAACAGGTGTGTGTGTCCCAGGTGTGCTGGATGCTCATATGTAATTACCAGATAAGTGAGTTAATCTGACCATGTTTTAACTGATGTAGCAGGTTTCCTCTGAAAGTGAATGACTAAATCATTTATAAATGCTAGAATAGCAGGAGGGGTTGTGTTTATAGTTGTTATGTCATTAAAACACAGATTCCCTTTAGGCCAATATGCTGCAGCCTTCTTTGTATATCAGTCACAGTTTGTTCCACTGTTAGCCTTTAGCCTAGCTGTACATTGTTAGCCTTTAGCCTATAGCTTTAACCGCTGACTGTAAATAAAACAGAAATAATTGACTGACATATGTTAAATTAACCTGTTTGGTCTACTGACTCCAGTTATAGATGAGCTAAAAGCAGGACTGAACTAAAATGCAGAACTGAAGTGTCAGTCAACTGAGTTAACTTTTCCAAACCTTTAAGCTAATGTTAGTGCACTGGTCAGACAGTATTACCCTGAGGTGATGAGACAGAGGTGAAAGGACAAAATTACCGTCTCTTCATATTTATTTCTAAGGTATAACCTCACATTTTGGAATTCATTGTTACTACTATTAGGAACCAGGGTGGTTATTTTTAACTTTGGATTTTGTAGTTCACATTTTTTAAAAAAGAGAGAAAATATAAAGAGAAGAATACTTTATTATTACCCTGAGGGGAAATTATAATGTTATAGTATCTCTAGATCAGTTTGTTTAGTTTTGTAAAGTGTCTGACTCAGATGCTGCTGCTCGAACAGATGCTGCAAAGCTGATTAACTCTTCACAACAGACTTATAGAAGATATGAAACATCTCAGTGCTGACACTGAAGGATCTCGGCTTCCTCAAGAAGTAGTCTGCTCTGTCCCTTCCTATACAAGTACTGAGAAACCACACTTCCCAACTTTAATTTCCACCGTGGAGCATCACGTGACAGTCACATTTTGCTTTGTTTCACCTAGCAACTGCATAGCAAGACACAGGATGTTTTTTAATGCGTAGTGGATTCAGCAAAGAAACAAGGCAACGTTTTCAGAGGAAGAGAGGAAAAGAGAGAGGAAAAAGTGACAGTGCAAGGGATAAGTCAAGAGTCAACATTGAACTGACTTTTACTGGCTGGAGAGCTCTCAGAGAAGAGACAGGATGCAAGACAGATGCTGAATTAGCTGTTGTTACAGGCACCAAAGCACAAAAACCTGCTAAAGTTGGTGATAGTATGGTACGTCAAATGAGTTGTGTGTTAGTTCGACCATTAGTTAAAATATCACCACTTAAAATGATATATGATAAATTAAGATATTTGTTCTTCTTCTACCTGCATAACAACAAATATTCTTTCATAGAAAAAATAAATAAATTGAGATGAAAATAAATTGTTGTATAGATGTTTCTATCCACACTGGATAGGTACGCGTTTTGTCCTTTGACCCCACTAATTTTAGAGCAAATAACAACCAGAAGTTCCCACTGGATCCTGTGTGTTTAAATGAATAGTTGAGGTTGAATATTACTATTATAGTAGACTGAGAAACAACCCTTTAGATTTAACTTTATTTGACCAGGTTAAATTTATACAAATCATGTTGCAATGTCCCTTTAATTATTATAGGTTGACTGTCCTCATTTTAATCTGTGATCTTGTTGTCTGCAGCCTACATCCATAACAGGCTACAGAATAGTTTCATTAAATAAGAAATAGACATTAGGCTATTGATCTGTTTGTGATCCACATTGTATTGTTCTTGGTGCTGTCTTTAGTATCAGTTTTTCTAAATCTTGTTGAGTTTAAGTGATTAATTCTTGATTTCATTAAAAGGTTAGATGGTGTTCAACTGCATGACATGTGACCATTATCTTAAGTTTGCTCCCATACTAAACACCATAATCAGATACCCATGTACTCTGTGTACAGACTACAAACCCAAGATGCTGTTATACTTGGAATGTTTCAGACAGAAACACTGAGCATTACTGTATTGTTAGTGGCTTGTCCACCTGCATGAGTTCTAATGTGTCATAATCCACAGTGAAAAACATGTAGGTAGGACCAAAGTCCAGGCCTGATAGGGGAAGTTACTCAAGACTTTATATAAACAATAAATTAAAAGCTGCTGCAAAGGCAGGATTATCTAGAAATTAAACTTAAACTGACAAACTCACTTTTCTAAAACTGAAGGCTACAATAGAAAAAAAAGATTTAGGTAAGAATGAAGGAATAAACACTCACCGTCCACTTTATTAGGTCCACCTTCCTATTTCCCTCAGAACTGTCTTAATTACCTAGTGTCATAGATTGAGGCTGTGGTGGTTAAACCAGGCCATGTTGGTACTAAGGGGGCCAAAGTGGGCCAAGAAAAAAACATCCCCACACCATTACACCAGCAGCAGCCTGAAGTGTTGAAACAAGGCAGGATGGAGCCATGCTTTTATTGTCCAGTGAGTGTACAAACCCTGTTTGCTGCTTCAGATAGAAGACTAAGTGAGCATCATACAGGAGAATAATCCAGATTATTTTATTTTCCCCAGAACAGCTTGTTGTTCAACAAACTAGTCTGCTTTGTTCATCTGAGTCACAGTCAATGAGAGATGGCTGTACTGGTTTAACACAGTGACTAATCTGATCCGGTCTCATCTCCACGGGGAATACTGTCTGACCAGTGAGCTAACATTAGCTTGGGCAGGTGGAAAAGTTACACTTCAGTTCTGCATTTCAGTTCATTCCTACTTTTAGCTCATTTATAATTTTACCAGAATCACTGGGCCAAAATGTTCATTTAACATGTTAGTTCATTATTCATCTTTTAATTGCAGTCAGTGATTACAGCTAAGCTAACTGTTTCTTACCACCTGTAAACAGTCTGTTCCAGTGTGGCCCCCTGGATGAGCTGGACTAAACAAATTTAAAGAAGAAACTAAAAATTTGTCTTTTTTTAATATTTTTTACTTGTTTTACAGAAATAGAGGTAAAATGAAGCAACAACAAAGATGCTGACAGCAGAATCAGACAACAGGAGGTAGTTAAGTTGTGAATACGATCGACTGAGGGGAAAAGGCTTAAACATTTATAAACAGTCCTCTTAGTTTTCCTTCACGATACCTGATTTAAAAGAAAAAAGTTTTTCCAGTCTTTGCTGTGTATTTAGTTTTGCAGTGTCAGATTATTACTTGTTTGTAATACCACTTCACTTTCTTTCAGAATCACAAGTAAACTGTCTAATTTCTCCTCATGTGGACATGCTGCCCCTTCCCTACCGTACACAGAAATTAAAGGAAAATAAGAAATGCTGCTACGGACTGTGTTTGGCTAGTTTCCTAAAGATGCCTTAAGAACAAACCATTGGATGATTCATCACCTGCAATGCTGAGTAAAAACAACACTGAAGGGAACCACCTCAACTGCTCCGCTGGACTGCTGTAGGTCTAAAGGTGCCTCCAGATTACGGATCTATACAGCCCTCACCTTAATGTCCTCTATCTGAGAACACTTTCATAATCTTTATGGAGTAAAAAGTCCAAAAGAAAACTAAATGGTCCTTGAGTGACCCTTTTTTATATATGGTCTGAAATAAAGACTAAAGTACCACCTCAAGGCCCTGCTGCTCGTGTTTTGGATGCATAAATAAGGAAGCTGCTCAAATCAAGTTCTGATTTCGGAGGCTTTAATATGACCAGAGATGGACTGGGGGTGGAAATAGTTCGGCTTTCCTGTTTTATCTTCTGCAATCTGTCTTTTTCCATGGCAACATTTCCTGAAAATATGAAAATAGACAGTATCTTTGCTTCCATGGTTCTCACAGTTCTTATTAGAGAAGTTATTTTCAATTTTCAAATATATCAAATTTTTGGAAAAACAGAACATTTTATGTGATAGTCAGTCCCAACCAATCAACCAGTGGGCCCAATTAAATTAACAAAACTAACTACAGCAATAGATAAAAAAGCATTTTTGTTTGAGCATCTATGCTGACTTCAAAAAAGGGTTTAACATTATAGACCACATCATACTGCTTAAAAATTTGGGAAAATACAGTTTCGAGGGTCAGAAGTTACTTGATGGGCAGGAAGCAATAGACTATATAAAATCTGAACTCAGCCGTTTTACATGTGGGAATCCTCAGGGGTCAGTACTTGGTCCTAAACCCTTTAATTTATATATCAACCATCTGGTCAATGTTTCTCAGCTTCTTAACGCTTTCCCACTAACTAGAAGTTAACTTATGTCTTGACTGAAACTGGCTACTACTCTGTGAGGGATCATGAAGCAAGAATTATTTTTTACAGTTGACATTCTGACTCAGTAAATCTGCTGTTGTGCATAAATAAAGGAGAACCCTCCCCCAGTGGAAGGCAATGGCTGCTGGGACACGTCACCATGTTTGCTGAGACGCCTCCATTCTTCCGTCTGCTTGGTGAACGACTGCTGATTTATGTGTAACTATATAAAAAATTATTTTACAAGGTTAGCTTTATTGCTGTCCTGCTGTTGTCTTGTAAATAGAGCAGGTAATAGTGCATTATAAGCAGCTCTCCTGCTCCTTGTTGCCTATTTCTACTCACATATTAACTCATTTGCTTTGTTTGTTGGATGTCATTTGTTTTTTATTTTGTCTGAGCAATAAGCAACATTTAATCATCTATTTTCTGACTTTTTGTCTTATTATGAACTTCAGTTTGACGCTTGATTTGTAATTTAATTTCAGATCACATACTTTGTCAACAGTTTGTCTAGTTTGTCTAATAGTAAAATATCCTGATTCTTTGCCTAAACAGCCACAAATCAACACACCAAAATCTTGCAGAGTCCCTCAGCCATTACCTCAAACCAGCCGTCTATCTAGGATGTAATGACAGGTCAGATGGCGCTTGCTAAATATGAGTAACCTGTCCAAAATGCAGGCAGCAAGTAATTTTCATTCAAAGACCTGTCATCATCTCAGGTGTTCTGCTGTATAAAGCAGTCTAAAGTTAGATTCTGAATCCAAACCAAAAGCAGCAGCTTCCAAACTCTGAAGTCATGAAAACAAGAACAAAATTCCAAATTAATCCAGTTAATATTTGCTGAGATATGTCAGCTTGAAACATCCATACAACCCGGCAGCTTGTGTCTAAAGAACACATAAGCACACACATGAACTCCACACACTGAGATAAAAATGTCAGAAATGCAAGTTCTCGTGTTTGCATCTAAACTGTCCTTGACTTTTTTTTTTTCTTCTTTTTTTAACGATGAAGTCGACACACTATTCTCTCAGGAATGTCTGTAGTTTGGGTTTTTGAAAGTGGTGTTTACTTTCGGAGTAACGCCGGTTTTTTTCCTCTCCAGATGTTTCCAGGTCACAGAGAACAGGGCGTCTGATGGCAGATTTCACTATCACTTGCAGGGACAAAGGGAAAGAGCTTCCTCGGTTCATTTCAAGGGTGCTTTCATGGAAAATCCCACCAAAGCTGTCTGTTTCACTTTGCTGATTGTTCTCATCTTATCTCGTGCTGTAACTTGAGCATCGGGTGTAAAGTCCACAATTAATATTTTTTCTTAACACTTTGCCGTGAACAGCTTCTTCATGATTCCCACTTAAACCAGCTGAACTTTCCCAACAACCTGATCTGTATGCAGACCAGCGAGAGGCCAGCAGTCGGCCCGTCTGTCACTCACGCAGATCAATACAAACTCCAGTTAGATCTGAAGAAACAGATAAGATTCAGAGGCTGGGAGGAGGCGGAGTATTGATTCCAAGCAAATTCACCTCGAGTCCATCTTTGCCCTTACAGAAGCCACTCAAACCACCTTCAGTTCAGCAAATTGGAAATCTAATTACTCATACTGGGAGACATTTCATGTTTGTAATTCTCATTACTGAAAGCCCCCTAAACAAATGGCATATGCATGGTGTATTAGTTTTAGGTACTGAGAAGCAAAAGAAACATGTAAATCATATGTAATTTTGCATTTTAAGACTTTTGTATCCAAACAAATTCAATGCAGGATATAAAATAGTTTAAAGAAACAGATCAATACCACAATTACCTCTGTGAGTTGCTAATGGTTTGAAAGCAGGCTAACAAGCTCGAAGTCTATTTATATTCCAGTTGAAAGGGGAAACTCCCAGAACCTCCCTCAATGGTGAGGTTACACATTGTCATCCCGACTCCTTCGTTAATTATACCTCTGCTTTAAGAAAACATGCAGGGAACTCTTCCACTAAACGAAGGATTTATCTGATGCAGGAGGTCTGCACAAAAATGTTTTTTAAAGTTTTTTCTCCACTTCCTGTGACTTGCAGTATAACATATTATCATGACAACCAGTGAATTCAGGAAATCATTTTCAGTAAACTGAATCTTGTTCCTTTTAGATGTATTTTTCCAGAAAGTCTTTAGCTAACATGCTACCTGGAGCTAACAGATAACACCCGATCCAAGAAACAACAGGCAGAAAATTCTCATTTTTCTAATCTGAAGCTTTTATTTGGTCCAAAAAATGCAATAAAATGAAAGTTTATGTGCTGTTTACTGTATGATGTCAGCGTTCTTGAAATGCAACAGGAATCCACCAGGGACAGAAGACAAGTATCGACCTTGATTTTCCACATTAGCTTTAAAGTCAAGCTTTACTAAAATGATGTTTTAGAAACTGAAACGTTTTAGAGGACAGAGCGTGAATCCAGACAAAGGATTTTTAACTAGTTAACTTCCAGTCAGGAGCAAGACCATTCCTCTGACCTCCAGGTCCATCTTACACTCGGTATACTTCCCCAACTCTCTGTCTCAATCTCTCAACCCCATCCATATCCATACCCTTTCTCATCATGTCCATTCAGCCTTCCCTCCTTTATCCTCTCATCCATCCTTCCCCATCCCTCACCCACTGTTCGCTGCATTCAACCCCCCTTTCCACCCTTTCGTCCATTTATCTCCCCTCTTCCTCTTTGCCCCTTAGAGCCTCACTAACCTCTGCCATTCCTCTGTGTTATTAATCTGTTTATCCCTCCTTTTTCTCGTTTTCAGGTACCATGTGATGGTCGCTAAGCACCTGATACAGTACACAGACAGACTTCCATTATCTTGACACCCCAGTTGATCCACTTCATTCATCGCCTCATCCTACCTTAAACCTTCACTAAATCACTAAACTCACATTGTGGTGGTGTGGTCCTTCCTCAGAAAATTGTCATAAAAAGAACAGGAGAAATAAAAAGTCCAGATCAGCCAAATCACCTGGTAAAAGTCATCTTTCCAGCCAGGGTTTCTCAGAAATGTACTTTTTAAATTATTATTATTTTTTTAAGTCTATAAAGGAGCAAAATATTCAAAATTTTCCAAACTTTCATTGCATGCCATCTGGAGCAAGATGAATAAATACTGACAGGAAATTGACGCATCTTCACAAATCCTCATTTTGTAAACTTACACCGCTATGGATGAGATTTGTAAATGTAATAAATAAATCATATCTTTGTTAAAGCTGTGTTCGGGGAAAAACACCCTTTACTAAAAGAAATCAGCACTGGCTGCTTCCTTGGAAATAGAAAACAAAACTGATCCAGTGCATCAGAATCTGTTTTACTTCTTCAACCAGCTCATCCTGAACTTTGTGCACCTTCATCCATACCGACCAGCTCCTGGGGGGTATGTGCTGATTCCTTCCTCAGGCTCTTAAATGATTAAGCCCAGTTTTTTATTTGTTCTCATGAAGATTTGAGTCAGACTGGGAGGGATGACACGGCTGAAGGGAATGACTCTGTGATGTGGTATTTCCTGGTTTTACTCTCCTTCATTTCCTCTTTCTCATGATTTTACTCATTTTCCTCCTCGTCTCCTGGGATCATTGTGCACAACTCCGCTTCCCTCATTATGTTCATGCTGCATTTAACCAGAGAACAACATTGTCTTGTAATGATTATTTGTTTCTTTTGAAATATAAAAGCATTCTTTCTTTTAAAGCCATTCAATAACATAATCTAAAAGATGATTCAAGTAATAACTTCTAAATATGTTCTGATAATTACAATATGTAGAAGTTTAATTTTTTATTATCCAAAGTGTTTCTGAGAAAATTGTGTCCTAAGGTGAGAAAAGAGATTTTAGGAGCTGCAGATAAACAATAAAGGCAGCAACCAAAACACAACACAACAAGGTTGTAAAGTCGGGGAGAAGAACATTAATAATCTGAGATTCCTCCGTCCTGACAGGACCGGTGACCTGCAGCAAACGAAGGAGAGAGGAATCCGAGTGTGTGTGCAGGAGTTCAGACTGCTGCAGCGTTGGAGGTTTTTACAATGAGACTTGATGGGGCCTTGGAGAGGAATGCAGACGGAAAGGGCATCAGTGGAGAAAAGAAAGTGTCTGAAAACATGAGGGAAATGTTGAGGCGCTGCAGATGGCCGAGACATATGTTTATGCTTTACTAACAGATGACACACACTCTCTGGCCATTCATCAAGTCCACCTTCTAGTACCGGGTTGGACCCCTTTTTCCTCCAGAGCTGCCTTAATTCTTAGTGTCATAGATTCAACAAGGTGGTGGAAACCTTCCTCAGAGGTTTTGCTCCATATTGACATGACAGCATCACACAGTTGCTGCAGGTTTGTCAGCTGCATCCATGATGAGAATCTCCCGTTTCACCACATCCCAAAGGTGTCAGGGTGTAGCAGAGGGTGTGGAGGCAGGACCTGAATGCAGGACTGGGCATTCAGGTTCTACAGATGGTTGTGTGTAATAATCCCAGTAGATCAGCACTTTCTGAAATACTCAGTCCTGTCTGGTATAAACACTGCTGCCATTAGACATAACAGGACCTTAAAAACGAGCCAGTCCTCAGTTCTGGGTTGAGACCTGCAGCCAGTGTGTCACTGAACAAATGTTTTAATGCTTTTAATTGGATTAGTCCACTCACAGAGCAGCAGCCTGGTCGATGCGTCCACTCGGACTGATGGGTAATAGTGTTGTGCTGCAGGAGCTGGCGGACAGAGCTATCCTACCATTGATTGACTCTTCCCTCCAGGGCCTCTCTGATGCTAGCATCCATCCTCTCTTTCATTTGTTTATGAAATATTGATATTGGCTGCTGTCTTCTTGTGGAGATTCAGCTTGATGGAAACTGGAATGTTTAGAGGAGCTAGAAGTTTTTAATCATTTTTTTTGTTTCATCATAGCTTTCTGATTTGTTTTCTTTTCATGAATAAAACCTTATTTTATTGCTTGTCCATCAGAAGGACAGGAAAACTCTCATTTCATCATCTACATTTTGCTTCAATTTCACCTTTTGCTCCTAAACAACGTTTTTAAAATATAAATATACGTATAAAATTGCCGCAGCCTGTTTTCATGTTTTTGACTAATTCCTCTTTTGAGGTGGTGTGAAACGTGGCATCAGACTGTTTAAGTCTGGGCTTTTTCTTTAAACACTTATCTTCACTTCTGTAAGCCAACAGCGCCCTCTGTCTGCAAACTCCTTCTAGCACCTTTTCCTCTGAAGAACTCATTCTTTCCTTTCTCTAAATCTCCAGTTAAACTTCCATTTAACCGCAGACCCGTCCATCTCTGGCTTCTGCTGCAAGAGATGTCTGCAGTACACAAATGCTTTAGTCTTCCCATAATGACAGTCAGGATTGACGGGCTACCACAGCCAGAGCCTTTTATGCAGGAGAGCTTCTTGGATCAATAGTTGTTACCTAGGCAAAGCCCACACAACCACTAATGAATCCACTGGCTCACAGAGCAGATATACAGTATACAGGAAACAAGCAGAGGAAAATCTGAACACTTCTTGAAATAATAAAGATAAAACCCCACAGAGTTTCTAACAGGTAAACGGGCCTGTTGGAGCAGTTTCCGGTTTTATGTGTAGCTTTGTGACATTTGAGTGGCTGGCTCTCTGAGCGGCTGTCTGGCACACCCGTCTGTCTGCGTTTTCTGTTGTTTCAGTGTAGGATTAAAGTCCTGATGCATCAAAGCTGCTAGAGTGTGTTAGTCACCTGTCTGGGATTTCTGATTGTAAGAAGGTTTCATGCTAACGAGGCAGCAGGTGCAGCATCAAGCGTTACCCTGCAAACTGAATATTTGGACAGTGACACCACATTTTCCATTGTTTGTATACTAAAGCACATTTTATTTATAGTAACACAATGATGAAGATGGTGAACACAGGAACTAGGTGACAATTATTTTAACTTAAATACTGGATATTAGCCTGAATACAAAAATCCACACTGATAAAGCTCCCAAATAATAATTCAATACCTCAAAATGTCAGTAGTCCAATAAGAAATCATGCCTTGATGATTTTTAATGTTTTTCATACCAAATATACCAAATTTATGACCTTTAACATTTCTTTAAAGCATTTTTTAAACATAAACGAGTGTACTTGCCACTAGTTTTTAGTGTTTATAGAAAATCTTGAGACTGAAATGATTAAAAAAGCTGTGGCCAAACTGAATCATACCTTTTGATGCCTGAAGTAAAACTATATCGATCCAGTTTAGATAAACAAAAGGTCATTACACACAGAGGATGTAACCTGCAGACACGTCCAAACCTGTGGTGGACTTTACAAAAGCTTTTTGAGCAACAAGAGAAGGATTATCTAAATATTTTAACAACTAATTAATGAAGACAGAAGCTACTTTCCATCCAGTAGCTGGTTTGTCTAAAAGAGGTTAAGCATTCTTGACTTATTTGAGCAGTGACACACTCCAAAGCTCCGTGTTTGTCCTGGTTTGTTAAAATCAAAAATAGAGTCAGTTCTGTGAATTATGTATGATGTTTCCATCGGAGCTAGAGCTCAGTCTCAGCAGAAACTATGTAAAAGGGATGTTTGTAAAAAATGTAGTAGCAACATACACTCACTAGCCACATTATTAGGTACAACTTTTCAACTGCTTTTTAACACAAATATCTAATCAATCACATGGCAGCAACTCAATACATTTAGTGACTTTGAACGTGGCATGGTTGTTAGTCTAAGTATTTACTGGGATTTTCACACACAACCATCTCTAGGGTTTACAGAGAACGGTCTGAAGAAGAGAAAATATCCAGTGAGCAGCAGTTGTCTGGACCAGAATGTCTTGTTGAGGTCAGAGGTCAGAGGAGAATGGACAGACTGGTTGGAGATGATAGAAAGACAACAGGAAGTCATATAATCACTGGTTTCATCCAAGGTCTGGAGAACAGCATCTCTGAACACACAACACGTCCAGCCTTGAAGCAGATGGGCTACAGCAGCATTAAGACCACACCGGGTTCCTCCAGTCAGCTAAGAACTGGAAACTGAGGCTACAATTCACACACACTCACCAACACTGGACAATAGAAGATGGAGAAACGTTGCTGGTCTGATGAGTCTCCATTTCAGCTCCACATTCAGATGCTAGGCTCAGAAATAATGGAAACACAACAGTGGAAACAATGTAAAAGCATGAATTTATCCATATTTTCATGGCCCACTTTGTGAGAATTAAATAGGGGTGTGAACCCAGTACCTGAAAGGAGGACCTGATAATATGGCAGATGGTGTAGGTGTAGGCTGCTGTATTGTGTAGAGGAATGCATGCATATTACAAGCCCTAAGCATGTATGACATATAAACCTTGACATATTTTCTCTCTTACTCTGTTCATGCATCTTTAACCCAAAAACACAAGCATGTAAAGAGATGCAGCTTGTAAAAGGTGGTGTTGGGAATAAACTGTGAAACTTTGGATCGATGGAGCCATTACATGCTCTGTTATGAGTTTGAAAGTTTTTTTTTCTAAAAACTGATCTTTTAACTTTTCTGTTCTCATATCAAACAAGTGAAAATCAGCTGCTGTCAGTTTATGTTGATGTGAAGCACAAAGTATACCGACTGGATTCAGATAAACACCATGTTCAACTTTATATGAATCAAAGGCTTTGGCTTATACCAATACGTATTAATAAATCTAATTATTGACAGTAATTTAATGATGTGGTTTTCCTGTTTTGCAAACAAAAAGCAGATCTTTGATATCTCTCTCTTCCAACTAGCAGCTGTTTTCTACTGTACAGCTTCCACTTCCTCCAGCACTGTGCTGCATTTTGCAAAATAACTCTGGATTGAATCTGACAGGCCTGATTTACGACCGAGAGGTTGAGCAACTAAAAACTCTGCAGATATGAAATGATGACCACAAGCTCTGCACCTACACAGAACATTATGAATGATACCATCCTGCTAAGCCAAGCACTTTGCTGCTCGCCTGCAGGATATCAGCTCAGCCAAAGGTTATTCATAGACTATCAAACCAGAGCTGTGGTCAGGAAATGCTGACTTATGTGTAAATATCAATTCAATTAGCCCGAGTCCTTGATGCTGAGGGTGCACAGCCTCGTTTTAATGTGCACAGGCACCGACAGCGCTGTGTAAATCACATTTGTACAACAGAGCCAGATATTAGATTACACACGTTTACGCATCCATTTACTGTGTGTGTTTTGTCAGTAATTGTTATAAAGAATCACAGCTGGGCTGATCATTCATCATGCACTGATTTTATTTAGATTTTCAGACATATAGAATGTGATGCAGCTTAAATCAGTAAATTATTAGTCAACATACAAGTTGTAATGTTTAGCGTGAGCAGGGAGATAATGAAGAACATTTACGTCACATAACATATAAAACATACAAAATAAGAGCAGTTTCCATAAATGCAAAAAATGCAAACACATGCAGAATCTTGCAGGTTAAACCTGTACAGGATAAAACTAATACAAATCACACACAGAGGCACACTGCTGGTTAACAGCGGAGTTTGAGTTCAGCCTTTTAGGGGTTGGACTCTTTAGAACACAAGGCACATTGTCGCGTCTCCAGCACCAAACTGTCTCAGCCTCTTTTTTTCACGCCTGAAGAAGTAACTCTCCATTCCCTGTCAGTTATGTAGGCCAGTCTGCTAAGCAGAGACAGAAATGGGAGCACAGTGCCATGGATGCAGCCTCAGCAAAACCTCTCCAGAGATGAAGGTGCAGAGGCTGTTTCTGCAGAGTTACTGTGTGCAGCTGAGAGAAAAACCCGGAAACCAGAGCAGCATTTCTCACAAAACTTTGTTTTTAAAGTACTGTTTGTGGTGTTCAGACGTTTATTAAATGTATGCGGTTAGGATTTAAGCTGTCTCATTATTTAATTTATTTAATTTACATGTTAAGGGCCAAATAAAGAGCCGACACAACTTATAGCAAGTTAAAGTGGTTAAATCTCTCTTTTTATTTACAATGATGAACTGATGAGGTGTCATGCAGCTTGGACACCAGGTCTCATGAGAAATAGATAAACAAGCAATGATACCAGCTGATGGTCATAAAATGCTTTTTTCTTTATTAATGTCTTTGCATTATTCTTTTCTGTTATCATTTGCAGATGGGGTGGGGTCTATTTTAAGTGTTTCACTAACCCTAAGAAGGACATTTTAATGCCTAAACAACCTAAACAATTAATAAAAGTGTAATTAAACAATGGCTAAAAGAAAAAGGTACTCTTAAGCCTAAAGTAAAAGAAGAACGTAATGGACTGTCTGTAACATCACCACCAAATTCCACCAAAAGCAGCTGATTTAACACTTAAAACATTTAAACCCTCCTTCTGTGACAGTTTCACATAGTGCAATAGGAATGTTCTGATGTGCACTGGCTTCTGTTTCTCTGTTTATCAACTTTACTGAAACTGCTGTATCCAAAAGCAAGTCAATATAACAGTAAAATTAATAGATGCACGGCTTAAAATGCAGCAGTTTCACAATAAAAACTTCAAAACTGCAACATTGCTGTTCTTTCTGCTCTCCAATGTATTTCCAGGCCTACTCAAAAAAATGTTTGTAAAGAAGCATCTGTTGGTGTCATCGGTTAGATAGGGCAGAGAAAACTAAATATATAAAAGCATTCTCCTTTAAAATGTCTTTATTTTTATTAAATAGTCATAGTGACGGATGCATTTGGCCCACTGGCTTTTCTCAGCGTATTTACAGACGTTTTCAGACAGACTTTTAAAATCATAAAATGTTTAGTTTGGCATCACATGAAACTGTCACATTTACTCCAAAACTGGAAAATTGTTCAATTTTCGAGGCTCCAAAAGTGTTCATTGCATTTTTCATTTAATCAAACCTACAGATGTGTAACTGCACAACTATGAAGTGTCCAAAAATGTTCATAAAGAGGTAGAAGATCAACGACCTGTGAACAGATCGTTGTTCATTTTTCATCTTCTCTTGATGTTCCAGTTAGTTAGCATCAGGCATAAAAATACACTCTTAGAGTTAGATATTAATAAATACAGGGTTAGGATTACTGTTACATAAGAACAGAAAATAAAGCTTAAATGTGAACACTGATGGAAACACTGGCACCATGTTGCCCTGAAAAAATTGACAAAATAAAACACAAACTAGGAGGATCTGGATGAGCCTGGTAAATGTTTTCTGCTGGAACCAGCTGGTAAAGCTTTTTGGTTAATGATGCATAGAAAAGGAAAAAAATAAAATAAAATAAAGAACTCTTCACACCTGTTGCTAAAAATACATTTTCTTTACTTATCTTTCCTACTTCTTTCTTACACTTTGATGTCATCAATAATCGTATAATAAGTCAGTCATGGAGGAAAGTGTCTGTCAGATACTTTTGTGTATTCTTCTGCAATTTAACTCAGTTTTATTCATAATATTCTATTATTTGGATACTTTAGCCTTGGCTGCTGATAAAGTGACTTGAGTGAGTACTAATAGTTAGGAAATATAAACAATGATATCAGATTTAGTATTTTCAGTTGATAATGAGGTTAAATATAGATATTCTAGCAGGCGCTTTAATGCACACTGCTGTAAAATCCCTCAGACCTTGAACACATCAGCTTTACTCTGAGTGCACACAAACAGCCACGTTCTTGTGCCTCTCCCAGTAGTGGCAGTCTTCTGGAAAGCTCCATGCAGCTGCAGACTCCTTGTGCCGGCTGACTGCATGAACAACAAACCCGTTGAGCTGCTTCTCCAGCACCTCCACCACCGCTGGGGCGTTCCCCTTCCTCCCCTGGCCCTCCATCACCTGCAGGATGCAGTCGCGGGGCACCGGCTGGGACTTGCTGCTGTACGACACCACCAGGTTTATGTTGTTCACCTGAAGCACTTCGAACCAGTTCTGTCCTGCCACGTGGTGAAAATGCTCCCCAGCGCGCCAGTTCCGGTAGGTGCTGCCTGAATGGTTGATGAGCCGCACAGACCAGCAGACCCAGTCATACTTCTTCACCAAGAACTCCAGAAGCTGCTGAGTCGTGTCCTGCAGGTTTGCCTCTTCTGTTTCTTGGAGAAGGCGTTGGACATCTAGTTTGGCTTGCTCTGGGAAGGCAGCAATGCAGGACTCTATTGTTGTCTTCATCCTGGACTCTACTTCTTCAATTTTGCTGCTCCACTCTTGGATTTTGTCCTGCTCCTCCTCTTGGCTCTGCAGAGTTAGAGCACAGTGGCCCAGCAGAGCAATCAAGCCCAAGCAGAAGAGTTCTTTCATCCGAACACAGAAATCTTCCAGGAGACGACGGTTCCTCGCCACATACCTGCAAAGCAGAGCCCATTTTTGATTCATTTGCCATCAGAACAGGTAAACATTTTTTAATATGATCATATTTACCTTTCTACCACCTCTAAAATCGACTCTCCAAAGCTGTTAGTCCCCATTAGAGCATCGTAGAGAACAAATAGGTTCTTCTCTCCTCCAGTTTTGGCAAAGTGCTCCAAAAAAAGCCTAGTTTTCACCTCCCTGAACTGCTGCTTCGCCTCCAAGATGTCCATATACTTCCGAAACTGGTTCCTGATGTTCTCCTCCACAGTGAAGTACTGCCAGTCCAGTTTCCCCTTCTTGATCTCACAGTCGATGTCCTCCAGCTGGCTGGAGAGAACATCCAGCTTGTTCCTCACCGTCAGGAACTGCTCTTTCACATAAAAGACTTCTTTGCTCTGGACGTTGTCTAAGGCCAGTCGCAGAACGGGAGCAGCCGCCTCACAGAGAGGAAACAGCTCACCCACAGCGCTTGCCAACACCTCAGCCCCCCTCTCAAACATATCCATCACAGCCTCAATGGCCTCCTTCTTCTGGGCCACAACTTTTTCCAGTGAGCTGCTCATTTTCTGGGAAACAGAGAAGCAAAATATCTTATTAGATTATATATTAGATGATAAGATCAGTGTTTCTTAGTTCCTCAGGTTCCATTACCTTGTATGTTTGAGATGTTTCTGCACTTTAACACACCTGGTTGCAATGAATGGCTCATTACAGGCTTGCAAAGAACTGTGGAGGCCCATTGATATGAATCAGGTGAGCTGAAGGAAAACATCTAAAACATGTAGGGTAGGGGTACTGACCAGAACTGAGAAACATTTTAACACAATAGATTTAGTAAAAGGTTTTCCTAATGCCGATTTTCACCCTGGCCGGGTTTAAAATATTCTACAAACAACCACTTATAACTTTTAGCTTCATTCGAATGACTGATCAAAGTTAAAACAAATATTCCATGTTTGAAGAGTTCCAGAAGAAAAAAAGAAACCCGATCAACCACATTCACACCAATCAACACTAAATCTGAAGCAGAAATAAACAGTTACCATCTAATGACAGAGCAATGTTCTCCTCAGTACTGTGGACAGTACTTTGACCAGAAGCCTCCACACCAACACCTCTGAAAACCTCACTGTTCCAGCATTGCTTTCTTTTAACAGTTGCCTCGTCCAGCTGGACAAAGCACCCGACCACACCTGCAGGATCAGCTTGAAAAACCTGACAAAAGCCCCAAAGCCTTGACCCAGCCTTGAAACTCTCCAAATATCAATCTAATCAATCACTGACATGCCCAAATCCACAGAACCCCCACTGAAAACGTCCTTGTCTTCACTGTATGACATCACAGCGTAAATCTCTTTTACAGAATATTCTCATAACTAGAGAGGATTCATTTTTAGGTTCATAAGCATCTTTTTAAACTTAGCAAATTGTGAATTAAAAGTGAGTTCCAACGATTTCAGAAAAAACGAATGAAAAAGATGAACTGGGTGTAAATAATGATATGACATAGACAAAATGGGGGCTTGAGATAGCTGGCTGAGAAAATGACACGGATGCCCTTCCGTCTGTGCATGACTCATCTCGAGGAGCACATCAAGGCCGAAATCATGTTAAAAAAAATCTCCTTTCACCCTGAAACAGACTGCAAATGAAGGTGCCCACTCCATCTATCCTCCAGATGCTGCGTCATCAAACATCTAACAAATAAACACGAATTTTGTTTTTAATTCAACATTTTTGAATAAATACCCGGTAATTTATTAAATTTGTGATTAAGAGGTGAAACACAGTTTTCTGTGTATTAAACAATTAAACATATATAAGTAAACACATCAGAGAGAAAATTCCTTTCCTATGTCAAAAACTGCATCATGTTTAACTGTCATGCGCACGGAAAACAAATGCGCAACGAAGGCTTTTTACGCACAAATCTTCTGAGAGAGAAGGACACACCTTCCACTGTTACCCCTCTTCACGTGGAAGATAGAGGCATTCATTACATTCCTACAATAACAGCGTTTTTTCCTTTACCTGGACGCAGTGGCTGCGCTGCACCTTCACGCCTGATGAGCTCCAACAGCTGCAAACAAGTTTTTTTTCTTCTTTTTCTCCAAGTTTGAAAAATGCTCACGGTTCACCCTTCTGCTGTGGAGCTGAGAAGGTCCACAGCCGGATTCAGAGATGCGCACTCAGTGCCTGCAAAGGAAAGGGGGAAAAACAGACAGAGAAAGAGAGAGAGAGAGAGAGAGAGAGAGATGTGGAAAGAGAGAGAAAGAGCGCAGAAATCTGCGGTGGGTCCATTTTCTTTCCAGTCACCATGAAAGGAGGACTCCTTTTCTCCATTAAAACGGAAACATATTTCAGGTCTCGACGCTCTTTTCTGGGTCTGCGGCTTTCTTTTGCACTTGAATGAAGTGAAACAACAAAATGTGCGACAAAGAACCCAAACTTAAGGTGAGACAATCATTTAACTATTGTGTGTTTTATGAATATGGCGCATGGATTAAAAATTTCCCTTAAGTCACAACAGCAACTCAATTAGAAAATAATAAAGTGTAAAAAAACACCACATGTTGTCCTCTACATCCTAAAACGTTTCCATGAGTTCACCATGAAGATGTTATTAAGGATTTTAAGGATCTGAGGACCACAGTGTGTATTTTTAACTGAACCTTTGTGCGTCACACTTTCAGCCTGTCACGACTGGAAACGCAGACAGTCCGCTAAGATATCTGTTTAATAAGCAGATAAAGTATATTTTTCATCGACTGTTTTAATGTTAATCTAATAAACCCATCTGCCCTTTTTTCTCTGCGCACCCTGAGGCAGAACATCTGACCCCCACCACCACCACCCACCAGCCTGGGGTGGGGAAAAAAATCACGACACACGTCGTCTCTCCGTAAATAAGACATTTCACATCATAAGTGGGAATTCCTATTAAATCTCCCACTAAGGGGTGTTTTAATTTATTAAATAATCTCTAATTTTCAGGTGAAAATGGGCTCATCTCAACCAGATGAGGGAAAGATAAGCGCCATCTCATGACGGATGATGCGCGTCGGATGGCTCAACGACGCTCATTAATCTGCGGCGCAGGTAAGAACTCGAATCCTTGCGCTATCTGCGCTACAAATTCCTGTTATGCACATTTTCCTGCTGGTTTTGCGTCCCCCGTCTCTGAGACGTGAGTTAGACCTGTTCATCTGGGTAAAGATGTATGAGGGCCATTCCACAAGGGCTTAACCTCGGTCACGTGTCTGCTTACTGCACCTCAGGTGAAATCTCTCTTCCTCCTTCTGGTTCTGCAAAGATAAATTTAAAGGTTCACTCCAACAGGTTCTGCAGCAGAGCTCTTAGAAGCTGGACAGATATGAAATGCTGATGTGATGAGGTGATGCTTCCTTTTGGGCCCTTAAGGAATTCTCAGAACAGGTGTAGTGCTGACACAAATGAAGTGTTGTCGCCCTCTTGTGGACAAATAAGTGAACTGTATCTTTTGATTTATTTATTTATTTATCTATTAAGATTTATTTTTATATTTATATAATTTAGAATTCCAGGCAAATGTTTTGCTATTTCAGTTTAAATCTTTGATGCTGAAACAAACAGGATTCACGTGTTCACCAGTCAAACTAGTGGTTGGCTTTTTGATTAAGAACATTATCTGTTCTATTAAGATGATTATTTCCATGTGATTAGAGAAAAATGGCCACATTAAAATTAGAGAGGGTTGAAAAGAAAATACTGCATAACACAACGCAGATGTTTCACATTTCAGCACAACATTCTCACAGATGTTGCTAAAATGAATTGTGTGGGGTTTTCTGGTTTTAAATGTTAAGAGTTTAAACAAACTGGTGTAACGGATCTTATTCTGTAAACATGATGGAAAAAGTTCAGCAGCAAATTACTATAAATATAGAACACAAATATAGTTTTTAAAGCAAACACAGAGGTTTTACCACTCTAACAAGCTTGTAAATTAATATTTGGTCTGGGGAGTCGGAACCTTCTCAGTAGCCTTCAGGATTAGTTCTCCAGAACTCTTGAAGCACTTTTCAAAGCTCTTCTTTGGATGTTTCTGTTTTTTGTTCTATGTTGAGGTCCAGGTTCTGGGGAGGATCCATCCCTCTTCAGACCTGTTTCCATTCTTCTTCGGTGACATACCTCAGCCTTTTCTCCGTTTCCCTTCCCTAAGAATGGCTTCTCCATGTTTCCATGGAGACTATTCCTGATGAGGCAAGTAAATGGATCAGCTGAGGGTCCAGATTCATCTCTCAGGTCCTGGTTCAGGTCTTTGTTCATATTTCTTCAGGACATGACTTTCAGATCCTGTTCATCTGCTGTAGGTCGTCTTATAGTCCTGACTCTTCTTCTTTTGTCCATTTGTCCAGTTTTCTAAACTGTTTTAAGGACACACTGCACACATGCTGTAGGTCTCAGGGAATCATCGTGATGAAAAATCCTACTTTCCGTCTGTCAAACTGTCTTGTTTTTGGTGTTTTGTAGAGACTGAGCAAAAGAAATAAAAGAGATGCGTCTTAGTGACAGACTGCTAGTAACAGTTATGTGTGGACAACACTGGTTCATCTCGAGTTAGGAGGCATTTTTATGCTCTAATGATTCAAGTGTCACATTCTGCTGATACAAACGCTGGACTGACAATAAGTGAACAAGCAGAAAATTTCCAAAGAAAATCTTCAGAAATCTGGAGAACTACTGATCAGGACATCTGGCTGCAGGGAAGACGAACATGAAGCAAAGTGTCCTCCTCTGGGATATTAACATATGGATCGTTTTTGGCCTACATTTCTTCAACAGTCACAAAAAATTAGATCATTTTCTGAACAAACAAACATTATAAATAACTCAAAGTCAGTGTTATTTTCACCTGTTTATTTATATAGATGCATATACATCCAAGCATTAAAACCATAACAAAAAAAGCTAAATATTCACACATATGACGTTTCAAAAAGCCTTCAAGTTTCCGTATAATTTCCTCCATATCAGGAGCATCTGGGCTGCTTAGTGTTGTAACAATAATATGAGACAGAAGCACAAACCTGGTTTCAGACAGAGTCACGTGTGGGGAGAGCAGGTTGAGTTAGATATAAAACCGACTGCTGATTGCTTAATCAATATGTTTAGTTCATTTCTATTTTTTCTATTTAACAGAATCGGATGCTATGAATGAAATCATGTGATGCTGCTGACACCAGTTTGCTAAAGAAAAAAAAGCAGACATAATATTGTTCTAGGTTTACGTACGAACTGCAGTGTTCATGCAAACATTAAGATTTACACATTATTGATAAATGATAATTAAAAATCATTATTATGATAAGCAGTAAGAAAACAGATGGATGGATGATTATTATGAAAAAAATCCCCAAATAGTAAAAGTAAAAATAAAATAAACCTACTGGCACATTTAGGCACTGTTGGTCTGAAGAGGAACGACACTACCAACAAAAAACCTCAAATAGTGACTAATAATCCAACATATGCAACACTTTGTATTTATTCTGTATTAATAAAAGGTTTCAGTGCACGTTAGAGAACAGGAGTGAAAATAATGGAAGCATTCCTCCAAGACAGAACTCAGCACAGCAGCATCTCAAATGTTAGTGTCAAATATTTTTTAAAGTGTTGTGAAGAATTAAATATACTGTATGTGGCACCAGGTGATTACGTGCACAACAGTATGACTGCATGGAGCTCATTAGGATTATAGCACTGGTACATTCATAGTTCTGCAAACGTTTGGATACTCATTGCTGTGTATATATATATATATATATATATATATATATAGCTGTAGTGTTCCCACCCCATCATGCTAAGTCTTTTGTAGTGTAATATTTAGATATTTTCCAGAAAGCTGCAACAAATGGCTAATTTTTTACTTTTAGAAAGTGCATATAAGGAGGTTATATACCACAAAGACCCACAGTAAAGCAGGAATAAACTCTTATTTAAATAAAAAAAACTTATAAAAGCCTGTTAGTGTCAGATTTCTTTAACAACGTAGGTTAATCTGCTCGCAGTGACGGCAGAGTATATTAAATTTAGCCGTTAGTGTTGGATCCTGTCAGGAATAAACTGAATTTTAGCCAATCCTGATGTAAAACCAGCAAAACAAACGTCTCATATCTGCAGTAAGTGATAAAAGTGTGTTTTGATGAGGAGAAAGTGTCGTTAATGTCACGATAAAGCGGTGAAAGGAGACGTCTGCACAGTCTATAGGAGAGAAAGAGCCAGAGTTACAGCAGGAATGAGGACATGCGACTCCTACGTATGAAGAACTCTCTCTCCTCTTTCACTTGCACCTGCTTAGAGCCTCCTGCATCTTTTCCTGCACGTGCTCCATCTTCTCGGCCCACTCCTCGCTCAGCCCCTCCTCGTCGTCCCTGATGATGGCGGAGAAGCCCATGAGGGCGATGAGGCCGATGCAGAACAGGTAGGTGAGGCGCGTGCAGAGTTGGTCCATCGTGCTGCGGTCGCCCTGCGAGTGCTTCAGGTAGACCTCCAGGATGGGTCTGCTGAAGAGCTTGGGTTTGCCCACCACGCCGTCGTAGAGCGTGTGCAGGTTCTGGTCACCCAGGTCGTCGGCGTAACTCTGCTCGAAGTCTTCCTTCTTGCGTTCACGGTGCTCCGGTCGTGCCTCCACCATCTCCATGAACTTCCTGAACTGGTTCTTCAGGTTCTCCTCCACGCGGCAGTACTGGCCGTCCAGCGTTTCCTTCTTGATCTGAACTAGCGTGTTGCGGTTCTGCTGGGAGAGCTGGTCCAGAGCCCGGTGGACCGAGCCGAACTCGCGCTTCAGGGTGCGGATCTCCTCGTCGTCGACGTGGTGCAGCACCACCCGGATCAAAGAGCCGGCCACACCAAAAATGGGGTTGACCACGGCCGCTGCCGAGGAGATGGTGGCCACGCACTGCAGCACTTTGACCACGCCCTGCTTCAGCTTGGCTCGGTCTTCGTTGATCTCATCCTCCATCATGGTGACGGCAGCTGTTGAGGCCACTGTGTGAAGATGCAACAGATCTGGTACAGACAGGAAGAGAAAGTTTAGGTGAAAAACAGTCATTTGTTTCCCTTTAAATTCCTATTAACACAGGAAGAAAGTGAAAAAATATATTAACCCCTTCACAATAAGACCCATTTCTTCTGTCCAAAATTACCCCCCCAAAAAAATGAAGTATATCTTCACAACTACCAGGACTGTGTGTATAATCTCGGTCTCTACAGAAAACTGAGACATGTGAGATTACTACAGACGTGTCAGAATTAGATGTGTGTTACTGTGTCAGATTCACCTGGAACACAATAGAACGTGTAAAAGTTATCTCCTCCTAAACGAAAACCACATTACTTTCAGTGAACACCAGAGGGTAGCAGCCCAGTTCATCTAGGAATGACTAAAGTAATGTCTGAGGAGGAACTGTGCAAAAGTAGAAGCTAAAAAAGTGAAGCTGAGCAGTTTAATAAATAATTGAAGAAGTGTTACACAACTAAATATCTCAGCAATTTGGTTATCAACACCTCCATCAATGAGTCGGGAGGATCAGGGGTAGCCCTGCATTCACCTTAGAAACACAACGAGCATCCAGAAAGAAGAGAAGCCCAAGATAATATATGATAGAAAGATTGAATCCTTCACTATAAAACCTCCTTCATCTCCATGGAAACACCAGGACCTTCATGATTCATTTTAAACAAAGGCCGAGTCGTACAAGAACACGGCAGAGTTTTTAGAGCTGGAATAAAAGTTTTCATTACAAAACAGCAAAAGACATGATTTTTTATCACGTTCGCTTAAAGTGGAGAAATTAGCAGAAGCTCTAACCTGTTCTCGTGTTTTTCTTACATTCTCATACTATTGCTTTGGGTTTGGACATTTGCTTGGTAGAGTCTTCAACACAGCCTGAACCCTCTTAGAAAAGCTTTCTTTTAACTTCTTTTAGTCTTACAAATCTCATTCTCAGCTGAACCGATTAGAGCAGATCTAACAGTAACATTTACGTCCAGCTAACAGATTCTTTCAGTCTTTAACTTTTCTCTGACTTTGAGCTTTAAAAGCCACAGAAAACCAGCATTTCCCAGTATTTTCAGACAAATGACTCGATATTTACTGGGATTACTGTTGAACCAGAAAGTCGACGGGTTTTTTCTGCTGTGTGCAGCTGTCAGCAGTGAAGGAGTTAACAGCTGTGTGCACGACAGGCTTTCAGCACCAGGCTGCTTTCTGTGTGCGTCTATGGGCCGAGCTGATAGCTCCTCAGCAGCAGCGAGCTAAGCGGTGACAGCAGAGAGAAGCAGCTGCTGGGCGGTATGGAGAAACTTCAGCTGACTGAGCTGAAAAACCTGTTTAGTGTGTAACAGGAGCAAATATTCAGAAGGCAAAGTGATTCCAGCTTCCTGTGTTTTATTCAAACAAAATCATAATCAATCAGCCTTAAACACGTCAGTGGTGTCAGCCATGACATTATCTCCTCCTGCTGGTGTCCGTGATGACTCCACACACCACCACCACCATGGATTACACCTCCGTCACAGCTCAGTGACGACACCGAGGGCCCACAAGGCTGCGCGAGCTGAAACAGGCCCCTGAACCACACACACAAACACACACACCTCGTGTTTTCTGCTTGTTTTGCTTTCTTTTCTTTGAAAATACCCACCACAGGGGGGCGGTAATTTACCCAAAATAACAAAGACGCCCATAACAACCACCCTCTGATTTCAGCACCACCTCTGTGGACTGAAGAGGCTGCAAGTCAAATTAACCCTTTCACTTCAAGGTAATTTTAAATGCTGAGTTTAAGCAAATTAACCAGCAAAAGCAGGAGAAAATACTTCACTGATTTTAAAACTTGTGAAGAAGTTCTTGTAGAATTAAATTAAACTACATTAGATTGTCCTCAAATGTTACATATTAAAAAATGAAGACTCTTTAACTTAACCTTTGTGCAACTTTTGTGCTGAATGCTGTTAATTCTGCTCAAATATACACCAATCCAGATTTAAAAAGACATATTTGCATCACACATGTTGCTTGAAAAGCAACTAAATCGTTATGTTAAATATTTTATGTCTTTAATCCATTTATTTTATGCTTTTTATGTTCACAGATGACCATCTGCTGCAGAAGAAACTCCATTTCACTATATAAACCAACAAATTCCAAGAGGCTATGCAGGTAATGAAAGGGTTAATGGCAGTTTTATGGTATAAAGTGTTTCTTTTGGACATTACTGATGTAAAATTAGAGAATTTATTCAGTTGTATTGATAATTTAAGGTATATTTATGACAAATGAGGTGATTTTGACTCAATCAAAAGCAGTCAGAGCTGTGTTCACATATGTAAAGGTCAATTGGTGCAAATTATGTAAATTAATCTTTAAATTTGCATTAGGTCTTAAGTTAAATTGATGACAAATGACACTTTAAATGAGTTTAAAAAGAAATTAATAATAGTTTAAAAGTATATATAGTTAGATGTTAATATAAATAATCATTAGGGTCCATTAATGGGGCGATTATAGATCCATGTGTTAAACTATTGACTGTGGGTGACCCAGTCATGGCTCAGTGCCAGCATGGCCTGTACAGGGTGCAGGGCCAACACCTCCAGCTGTCAGACGGACTGAAGCTGTGGCTCAGTGACTCTGCATTAGTATTTATATATGCACACATTTAATTACTCTATGAGAGGAAAAACCCTGAATGTGAGCTGGTGCTGTAAAGAAACACTAAGCTCCAGGTTAGCTGCACACAGCAGCTCTGACTGTCAGATCAGGAAGTGTCAGGCTCCTCTCACCTGCTTCCAGCCAGTGGAGAGGCCATCTTGAATGATAGCAGTGCTAGGCTAATCCAAATACACACATCATAAGTTTATTAAAGTGCTCAAAAAGTACACAAATGACATTTTATTAGCTAATTTGAATAATTTTGTGGTTGTTTTGGTCGTTTCCTGACGGTTTGTGTTGTTTGGACAGAGCTCAGCCTGTGTGGCAGCTGGGACACTTTCCTAAGGAAATCCACCCCAAAGCCTGGTAATATTCTGACAATAACTGTGCTAATGAGAACTAATACACAACAAAGAAGTGTCATCCGGAGTTTTCATTGTTTGTGAGTACTATAACTAGCAACACATCCCTCTGGGCAGGAAAACCTCTTCCTCCCCAGCTATAGCTCCCCCTAGCCACCTCTCCATATTTCCTTGTTAGTGCACACCAGAAGCTCTGACCCTCCCTACTAATCAACCAAGAAAATACACTAAAATACACCTGAAAACCTTCATTTTTCTATCTAAATGTTGAGTATAGAGACTTTATCTGCCTTTCAGCCAACATTGAGCACCATTGGCCTCAGCAGAAGGGAGGATTTCTTACCTTTTGAGTCTGGCTGTGCCTATATCTCACTCTCCAAAGTCCCAACCTCGACACCCTCCTTCTTCTTCCCAGCAATCCCTGCAAAAAGGACACTTCCATGTATGTTGAATATGTAGGGGTGATCAAATTGGATAAAACTATTTTTAAATAGCTCAGTTTGCCTCCAAAATCCCCAGAAAGGTCATTTAGGCCTTAAATATATATAAGCTCCAATATGGCATCATAAAATGGCATAAAAGTGACTTTAAATAGCAAAGCCCCCTCCTCATGATACTCAGATTTACCCCCTAAAATTTCAACTTATTCTGCTCCATCCAATAGTCACACAGTTGTTACTGAAGAGAAATTGTCAGCGAGTGCGCAGCTGAACTCTCAGCTCCTTTCTGTGCCTTTCCAAGCCCTGGAGCATCTCTGGGAGGATACAAATACTCAATTGGTGAGAATCATTGGTAAAAGAGACAATTTTCTTAAGGATTTGGCTTTAAAAAATGCAAAGGATTTTTCCCCCACGGCGTAAATTCCAGCTACACTGAAAGAGACCCGCAAATCCAAGTGGACCTCTCCAAAAGTGTACAGGTGTATCCAAAGGCACCAACAACTCTCCAAAGGCTCCCAGAGGTAAAGAAATGAGAATTTCACGCGATTTCAAATGTAAAAATAATATTTTATTCTAATTTACTAACAATACTCAAAGGATTTGAGGATACACTCTCACCATTCCGCATTTAAAGTCCATTTTGGAGTCAGATGATACCAGTAAAATGCTCCAAGTGGCGCAGTGGTGCCACAGACAGTGTAGTTTATTAATTCATCAGCTTTTACTTTATTTTCCTTAAATAGTCATTTATTTATACAGACAACAGTGTATGACACACTACAGCCAGAAACTACCGTCTACTTGACCAACAACAACAAAGAAGAAGACCAAACTTGTTGTAAACGCACCCAGTCCGCGCGCCAAAGTCCAGCAGCCTGCCGCAGTCTGCTCCTTCATCCAGGCCTAAAAAAACAGAAAATCCGCCACAGCATGGAAGAAAACGCTGTCAAATAAATCCAGTAAATCCCGTGGTGTGAGAATACCAGCGCGGACCGTTGAGCTTGTTTCCCCCAAAACAAACCATCATGCAAATTTCGCCAGCTGGTTCCAGATCAGCCTTAAAAGACGATTCTGACCCGCTCCCTGTCTGCCTGATGCTTATGGAACAGCAGCATATAGGAGTAATTAGGTTGGGCGTTTGCCTTTCTACGTGTCCAGACCTGGTGATCTTGCAGCAGGTTACAGACCCCGCATCCCCCTTTTCAGAAACACGCAACCTCCGGCTACACAAACAGCAGCAGCGCTGTCCTTTCTGCGCTTTGCGATGGAAAATGAAGATAAAACTGGAATAAAAAGGCTTCTCTCTGTTAGAAACGACAAAGCCTTCATTATTTGTTCTAAAACGACTGCGCGCATCAACGCCCAGATCGCATTGGTGGTGCAAACAGACGCGCACAAAGCCTTTATTTAGTATAACAGCACAGCCGGAGCTTCAGCCGGACGCACGCCCGCGTGCTTGTTGTACATTTGCAGCAGCTGCTACAGTGGGATAACACTCAGTCATACATGATGCTGCAGTAAAGACCACACTTGTGCAAGATCAGCTGCGCGTCAGACTGTTACAGGCAGGATTCAGGGCGACAAACAGCCTGTGTTGCAAGAAGGCTGTTTTTAAGCTGGGGTGGGGGTGGGGGTGGCAGGTGGAGCGCTGTGTTGATGAAAGCCATTAATAAGGAAGTCTGACAGCTGTGTCCAACACGGAAACCACGAACCGAACACAAACCAACACCAATATGCTCCTTTTTGTCTGAATGTCACATGACTGTAGCATGTTTATATGATCTAACATCCACATATGATGTAGCTGTGACTGTAAATGGTGCGATGTTTTAAAATAAAGAATAAAAATAGAAATGGTGCTTTCTTGTCTTTATTATGGCTTAAATGAAACTGTGATCCTCATGTTGATCTAGCTTCAGATGTCATCTGATGGAAGGACAATAATTAAAAAAGGGTGGCATGTGTAAATGGTCTGTACTTATATAGCCCTTTTATCCTAAGTGCAGCTGCCACGACCCATCAGGAGCAATGAGGGATTCGGTGTCTTGCTCAGAAACATCTCAACAAACTGGGATTGAACCGGCAACCCCTGGGCTGCAGGACGACCACTCTACCCACTGGGCCACGCCACATAATACCTTTATCTTCCTCCTTCGTTTTCTTCTTCTTCTTTTAAAGTTTTTAGGAAATAAACTAATAACTAAAGCGTTCGTCTAATGAGGCATGTAAAGCAAAATTAGTAAAAACAATTAAAATATATTGTTTATGATATTAGAGGACCCATATTATGCAAAGTTAACTTTCTAAAGGTTTTCTAACAGTCATATATGTTCTCATAACCTGTATATGAGGCCCAAACATGAGAAAATTCTGTCTCCTCTCTCACTTGCTCCACTTTTTAGCGAATGTGTGCTCTGTGACCTCACAAAGGGAAATAACCACCGCCTCCGGTTTTGGATACTGTCATTGACCCGCCCCTCCGGCTAGCTGAGCCTGCCCTCTGAAAGCCGGATCCTCTCCCAGAGAGGGGCGTGGACACGCCCCACTCATGAACATTTAAATGTTCAGACACGGAAACAGTTCGTTCTCATTAGCGCTCACTAGAGCCACATTTAAAAATGGCTGAAATTAAGGACCAAGGCTGAATTTGGGATAATACACTTTGAAAACAACGTTGTTGAACCTCTGATATGAAGCTGTTGAAAAATGTATAACATGGGACCTTTAAAATCTATGAAAGAATATACTTTTTTCCTCAACAAGTGTTTACTGGATGATGCTGCACTGTGGCTTTAACCACTGCTGCACTGATACCTACTCTTCAGTGATGAGAGTGAGAAAAACAGAGTTTGAGCTAAACCAGCAGTTTGGTCAGAGTTTCTTCAGCATTATTGGCTGTCTAACTTTTCCACTCATTTTAATGACTTTTACATCCTGTATATGAAATGTAAACAGACTGGACAGACAACATTATTTTTGTATATGTACATAATATGCTGCATATTCCAGGGACGTCCGGTTCCAGTCCTTGTGGGCAGCTGTCCTGCAGGTTTTAATGTTTTCCTGCTCCAACAAAACTCAGCCAAGTGTATTGAAGCAGGAAATATCTTAAAGCATGCAGGATGGCATCCTTCAAGGACCACAATGGGGCAGCATCTTCATTGCATCTGGTGGTTTTATGACTTTTAGATCTTCTTAATAAAATACAGTTTGGACAAATATCGCCCATGTAGGCAGATGGTGAGGCCATCTTGTGTGAGTGCTTTATTATGATCAAGATCACCAACATATAGAAGTACATTACATGCTGCATTCAGTTGCACTTGGCCACCTGAGGTTTGTTTACATTTTCCAGAGTACAATCCAGCCCATGAAAAGCATCTGTCTTCACCGCTGGGTCTGCGGGACCGATAGCTTCCTCTTCTCTGGACCTGTATCTTTGTTTAGAGATGTTATATTTCCCCAGAAATTCCCTGTTGTTCAGCATTTATACTAATATTAATATAGATGCCTCAAAACAAAAGTTTGGAAAAGTTATTTCAGTGTTGTGGATCAGCGATCCCGGTGCTTGGGGGCCGGTGTCTTGCAGGTATTGGATGTTCCCCTGCTGCATCATCTAAGCCTGCAGGACATGCCCCCCCCCCCCCCCGTTCCTGATCCTTGTTCTACTGAGTCTGTGTAAAATGAATAAAGTGTAAAACTGGCCAATACATGTTGTTTTTTCCTTTTTACTGGGAGTGAATGCAATCCTCCAACCCACCAAGAAACAGTAAATAAGAGTGAACACCAAAAGGAAGATGCATGTGGCGATGTGGGGACATCCTTGGGGGCACTCTCCTCACATTTAGCTGTGTTGCTCGATCCACAGAAGAACACCGTTAAGTTGACTAATTAGGCTTCCCAATGATGTACACCTATTAGGGTTCAAATAAAGTTTCTGAGTTTATCTTGAGGCTCTAGTCCTTCCTCATGTCCAGCACACGTCTTGACATCTTGCCAGGGGTCCAGTAGCTTTTCATCCCAGAACCTAACAACATTATCCCTTGTTGGCTTCTAATTTCTCTCATTTAAATCCAGAATAAAAATTATGAATTTCCAGTACTATTATTTTTAAAATCCCCCATCAAATGTGCTGATGATTTGTTCCTTTCTTCAAAGACAACAATGAATTTCTAAATGGAATTTCTCTCCAGCTGTTTGGGATGTGAAGATAATACTAAGAGTTTAAACAGGAACAGTAAATATCAGGTTTAAATAATGTTTTTTATTATTCAATATGCTGAAAGACAGAGTTGTATTTATCCCAGTATAAAGTTGCCCATCATGAACAATTAATCTGACCCTTGCAGTTACAGATGTTGGACTCAGGGGGCGCTGCAGTGTTAATGGTACTGTCCTGTCCCCAGGAGGAGGACAGGGTGATACTGCCCCTTTGATCTCCAGCTGCAGTCTGCATCTTGTGCAGGCGTACGGCGCACTGCAGCGAGCCGGCTGAGGCTGAGAGGAAGACCGAGCTGGAGGATCAAAGCCATCCGACTGCTGCACATAAACACACACAAAGGGCTTTAACTTCCAGCACCAGACTTCAGATCAATACTAACACCATCAGTTCAAAGAACAGTGAAACAGAAACGAAATCCTAACATTTACAGTCAACAGGTAACAGAGTGAACTCTAAGTCTGCTATTAACATGTAAAAAACCCGACTGCTCTCCATCAGCTGCACATTATTCCTCCACCGTTGGCATGGGGCCCTTCCCTGTTTGGCCCCTGTGTGGCTCCAGATGGGTGGAAACCGTCCAGCAGCTCTCCGAATTGCATGCTCTCAGTCTGATGGTGAGCGGTTTTGCGAGCGTAGTACCTCCTGGACGCGGCTCTCCATGCCTCCCTCTGCATAGTCTGGGAGTCTGCAGGCAGATCGGATATGAGCGTCCTCCTCTTTTCTACCAAACAGCTCAGCTGAGAGTCCTGGCCAGCTGAGACGTGGACAAAGGGCCTGGGGTATGAGGGGTTCGCCTGCTGGCGGGCGATTTTCCGGGCGTAATACCGCCTGGACGCTGCTCTCCAGGCCGCCCTTTTCAGTCTCTGAGCCTCCTCCGGTAGCTCGGACATCAGCACTCGTTTCTTCTTGTTCCTGCGGAGGAAAACAGACGAAAGGTCACACAGAGCAGGAGACGTGGAATTTAAGGAGGTTTTAAAGGGAAAATAAGATCAGAGCTGGGACACAACATTTTACCATTACAATGAAAAGAAGAACCAGTTTATAGGAGCCATTTTCCACCTTACAGCCAGTGTCTGGCCAGTAAGGAGCCACTAAAGAGTTCAGCATCATGTCCTCAGTAATCGTCTGTAATTATTAGATATGATCGGTTTTTATGATGAGACCTGATCCCGCTCGGCTTCTATGGACTACAGAGCGAGAAATAAATAACCAGAAAAATTAAAAGTAATTCTTGTTCTCGGTTTCATGAACTTATCTCATCGTTTTTGTTTTTATTCTTGAGTTTTTCTCATTGAAGAAAAAATTTAGGAAATTTGGACAAATGAAAAAATTGGAAAAATGAAACAATTTATTAATTTCTATATATTTAAAACAAATATTGCTATAAATAAATAATATTTTTTCTTAAAGTTTTGAGTAATAATTGTCATGGCTGGATTAATTTCTTTTGTTATTTCTCTTTGTTTTTTAAGTATTTTATTTATTTCCAGCAACTTTTTCCTTCCTGTTTTTGTTCTGAGCCAATCAGGTGTGAGAATGACTTTTCTGCTTCTTTATGAACTCACATGTTTCATGACACCACTTCATCTTTAGCTTAATTTGACTTTAGCTGAGCATCCAGTGCTTTTAGAAGACCTCTGTTTTAACACCAGATACAGTCACAAAAACATAAAGTTCAATTTTTTTTTCCAAAAGTCCAAAGAACTGAGACACTGTAACTGTAAATAAAGTTTCAGCAGATGTTCTGTTTGCGTTCAGAAACAGATGTTTACATACAAGTAAGATTAAATAAATAACAGATTAAGTAATCTCACGGAAAAAACTGTTGAGAGATGACGCTCTCTCCCATGTGCTTGAGAACACTCTGATCATATCTTCTCTCCTGGCCGTATGGATTTGTTTGCCAGGGTAACAATCGGGGGGTTAAAGAACTCATTCAGGGGCCCAGAGTGGTCCACTTCTGTTAGTACACCAGGGAACTGAACCCTGGTCCTCCAAACCCACCTCTGTAACAACTAGGCCAGGGATCACCAACCTCAGACATCTTGATTTTCCATGTTTCCCTGCTGCAACACATCTGACTCTAATTATTGGCTTGTTAAGAGGCTTGTGCAGAACTTGACAAGTTGTTGGAGAACCATTTCATTGGTGACCCCTGCACTAGGCTATCACTCCCCGTAAAAGCCATCCTGCTGCACTACATGACCATAGTGGTACAAGTGGTTTTAGTTTACCACCCAGTTTACTGAATAAACAAACTAACCACTGCTTTATTGAATATCTAATTAATAAATTATTATTATTATTATTTAGGGCTATATGAGCCTTTATCTGACGGTAGCTCAACAGGAACGGAGGTCAGAGCAAGCGGGGAAGACAAGCTGCAAAGGCCTCAGGCCGGCACTCGAACCTGAGCCAACCCCACCGAGGAGCTACAGCTTCTGTACCGACTGACCTACATGCTGCTCCTACGAATTTGTGTTTTAAAAAGCCACCCATCCACAGAAGTCTAGGTTCCAGGGAGGTTGGAGGTTTATTTCTGGAGCAGCATGAATAAGAGACAGGAACTCACCCCAGCTGCTGATCCTCGATCGTCTGAAGTCCGCTCGGCTCTGCTTGAGGCGTCTCCCTGATCCTCGTCCTCCCGCTGTTCTCCAGTCTTTCTACGGATGTTAGAGAAGAACAAACATTTTCTTAATCCCACAGTCCAGGACAACCAGTAAGCTCTGACAGCCAGTAAAGTAAAATCTCAGCTTACGTTTCTCACTGGGACTCTCTCTGTTCTGACTGGGACTGCCTGCACCCCCCTGCTGCTCTGATAACCTCTCCTCACTCAACTCCCACTCGATTAAAACAGCATTAATGTCGCAGGGCTCCTCCTTGATGAGGAGGCTGCTGGGAGATGTAGGCAGGTTTCCGGCCGACTCTGTGACGCCTGAAGCCTCTGAGGAGCGGGAGGTGCAGGTCTGACCTGAACCCAGGTTGCTGGGGGAAGATAGGAGAGCCAAGTCCTGGCTTAGAGAGGAGACATGAGAGGGGGGTCGAGCAAATACACCCACTGTGGAGAAAAAAAACACACACACAAAATGCCATTTATGCCCCTTTAAATATTTACTTGAACTGTATTTATGTCCACAAACTCCCTCACAGTAACTATCTACACGTCTGTTTAGACTGATTTAAAAATGGCCCAAACTTTCTGGAAGATAGCATTATCTTTATCAATTAAATATTTACCACCCAACATCACAAAACATCAAATGCTAATTATAAAATACAGAGTAAAAAAAGCTTTGGGTGGTCAAAGACAAGTAGAAAAGAGCTGTACAGATGCAGTCACTTAGGATGGTACGTTCCACGTGTTTCCCACAGGCTGTCCTTGTTTTAAATCCTCCTTCAAATCCTGATCAACCTCCTCATCATGGAAGATCAAATCTTTCAAGATGCTGCAAACTGTCACTTGCTGTCATTTAATAAAATACAAAAAACAACCTAGAACACTGCACTTTCCCTCCTTTTCATTTCATGATGCCAGTCACTGAAATGACGACTCATGTACCTTTACAATGCTCCGGAGTTCATTCCTTGTTTGTGAGGACAGATCCTATGAACCCAGCACCCCTCCAACCCAAACTGAATCAAATTTGTGGCTCTGTAGTTTATTTTACTTTGTTGCAGGTGCAAATCTTGTGTCAGCATCAAGCCACCCTCTGACCTCTGGATGTCTTTTATTCCCTTTCCTTTCCACCACATATGATCACTCCTGCTGCTTTATTATTTCACTGTCTGGAGACTTCCAACTTCCAGGTCCCTTAAAAGACCAACAGGTCTCTGTCTCTGCAGGAACCTGAGTGGATCTAACAGGAACACAGATACTAGCAATAGTATCCAGGTCCCCCTTGAATTCATGTCACCACTGTTCCATAAAAAAATACACAGAAACGTGGCCTGTACAGCCTCACAGTTTTAAGATTCATTAAATCCCCATTTTCCTTTATTTGACCCACACCAGTAGATGTAAACCATTTAGTTTATCTAGTTTGGGTCACATTAGGCATGTTATCAAATTTAGGGCAAAAATGACTTTTTGGGCATATTTAAGGTTGTCAACTGTCAGAACAGGTCCAATTTGACACAGTATCTAAGGGTAAGAGTCAGCTGAAATGTCAGCTAACATGTCTGCTTTGTTTTCATTCCTGGAGCCCAAATATGTCTCCTAAAACAGTTTATTATTTATTATCTATGCAAACTGATTCAATCCTTATACAGTTTATAAACATCACAATTATTTATTATCTATGCAACCTGGCTCAAAATAATAAAAGCAGAACCTTTTATATAGAATTATCTGGTTTTAACAGCAAATGAGCGCTAAATGTGCGCTCTGTGGAACCTGGGTAAGGTGGACCTGTAGTAATCAGGTGTGGTGCATCTGTTTACTTACCGGATAGGCTCATTTCACATTCCTGCGCTCCTGCCGTCACCTCTGAGTCAATGCAGCCTGATTCAAGCCCGCTCTGCTCCCTTTGCTGTCGGTTACCAGAGGTCCTGGATCTACCTGGGTCTGGCTCGTGTCCAAACAACCCGCACGTGCACCCCTGACGGCGCAGCACCTGCAGCTCGTGCTCGATCTCCGTCAGCCTGCACTCCAGCCGCTGGATCTCTTTGTCCCTGTCGGCCACCATCCGCTGAAACTCATGAGTCCTGGCGCTGTTTACGCCGTATAGCACGTTTAGTATAGAGTCTATGGCTAACCGGATAGCATTTTCTACCACCAAAGCCTCGTCATCGCGAAGGTGTGGGTAAAGAGTTTTGTTTTTGACCAAATTCATGTCTAAAAAAGCGACTTGTGGACGTTAGCAAGGCGATGTGTGGAGAGAGAGCTACAGCCGGGATTCTAGGCGACCAGCCGCACCCAAACCGCCCCGTAAAACTACGTTAAACACGCGGATTCAAACGTTTTAAGTCGTGTTAAATGAACGCGAACACTAAAAAGGAAATAAAGACTTGCATTTGGTAACCAATAATCACAACCCAGATACAGGGAAGCGCCAACGTCGCACACTTCTTCGTTTAAACAGCGCATGTCGGGTTAGCGGCCACAGCGCCCCCTGGTGGCTGGACCGACGGAATAAAGCCCAAGTTCTAATAAAGAGTCTTTGAATAAGTCATCAGCAGAAAATAAATAAATATTGTTTTATATTTTTACAGTCTTATGCTGCTAAAGAGGGTCCTATAAAAATTATCTTAACATGTCACACTAGATAGACTGTATTGATCCAACCACTGGAATATTATCTTGTTACAGCAACACCATATATTAAAAAGGATATACAATAAAGAATAAAAATAAAATAACTGGTGTATTAATAGATAAAGTCACTAAAACAATGACAAACATCTCAAAATATACATAAGCACTGTGGTAGGAGTGAATGAGATGAAGAAAGTCAGAATAAACTGGTGAGGGGTGGTGTGATGATCTGAAAGAGTTCTTACCTGTGAGAGGACAGACTTCCTGTATCTGTCCTTCTGGCAATGGAGCTGAATCTATCTGTTGAAGAAGGATCTCTGCTGCTGTTCCAGCATGTGGAAGAGAGGGTGTGAGGAATTTTCCAACATGGATAATATGTTGTTCAGACACTTCATTCCAAAAGTGTCTGGTTTGCAGCCAATAACAGGACCAGCCGTTTTGTTGATGCTGTTTCTGTCTCTGACTCCAATCACGCTGCCCCAGCAGACCACAGCAAAGAACAGGACACCGGAGACAGTATTCTGATAGAAGATGTCCAAAATCTTGCTGCACATGTAGAAAGGTCCGAACTCCTTCTGGAGATAGAGTCTGCTCATGCGCTTTTAGTCAATGTGAGTCGTCCTGTTCAGTCTGTCGTTGATGTGCACGCCTGTACTCCTTGTCCATCACTGACCCCGAGCTGGACTGAAAGGTGAAAGAATGATAACACAGTCCCCTGTTCAGTGAGAGAAGAAGTGGAACCCTTAAGACTCAAAATGCTGAAAACAGAAGTACAGCTAGTTGCATATTTCATGGAATTTTATTGTTTCTCCTCTACAAGACGTTGAGAAGGTGGCTTTGATTCACCATCTGAAAACTCCCCCATCATGGTCTGAACCCAGATTTAGATTTTTACAATGAACCTGTTTGACATATTTCACAGGAATTTGCTTATGTTCATTTGAAAGTTTGCTTTACTTTGATTTAGTGGGAAAATTCAGTGTTTTGAGTAATGTCTCACCTAAGTATATTGTCTGTATAAAAACAAATATTCTAAATAAAAAATAGAGAATAAATGATATCTTGAGAGAAACCAGCTAATCCTCCCAATACAGTTGTGCTACATTATTAATTTAGGCTGGATCAGTTATTTAAATTTCCAGATCTATGATTTGTTGCTATATTCCTGATGTGTTTGTAGGTAGGATCAGAAATGATAAATTACCCAGCTTTTTAAATAAAGCACACAACAGTTCTGTTTACTCTTGACTCTTATGTGTTGCACTTATTGAAACTAAATAAGCTGCAAGCTGTTGACTGAGGATGGCTATTGTGGGGTAAAATAAGTCTGTAAATAAAAAGGAGGGTGAGATTTTCTGCATCAATAAAGAACACAAATGTAAGGATTTCGGTTCAGTTTGTTGAACCTATTGCATAAGATATTTTATTGGCATTAACAGTTCAACATTAAGTACTGCAGTGTATTTCCTGCAACAGGAGGATTATTAAAATGTTATTTAAAACAGACATGTCCTTTTAAACAATAGTCATCGTACAAATGTTTTAATATAGCTTATTACAAAATCTAAAGACAAGGATAACATTTACTGGCTTAAAAATACGATTAATAAGTGATAAAAGTACTGATACAATCCAAAGGATTTCCAAATAAAGTCATGATATAAAGAACAAAAGCTACAAAATGTAACAGAACGAGTCTTTTAGGAAAAGAGACTTTAAGTGTCATGGATTTTAACCTGAAGACACAATGATAACGGTGAATTCAGGGAGTGTTTCTGCTTGTAACCCACAATACGTACACAAATGTTCTGCAGATTGATTCTACTCTATCACGTTAGCAAACATGTCATCCACACAGTAATTCCTCATGCTTCCCATCGCTTCCTTCCCCTTCTCCTGTCTTCTTTTTCTTCCTCCGTCTCGGTCTCCGGCCAGCTGCAGCCAGCGCTTCATGTATCTCTCAATCTCCTCGTCCACGGCATCTTTGCAGAACGAATTCTGCCTCACAGCATCTGTAAGAATGGAGGGGCAGCTACTGCTTACAAGGCCTAGGAAATAGCACCATGTTCTTGTGCAATGCAAGTTTATTTATTTAGTAACATTTAACTAAGTGGTTTCAAAGGCAGAGAATAGAAAGTACAGAAAAAATACAATGCAAAAAACTCCTATATGCTATGAACATTTTCCTAATTCCACTAAATACTCACTGAGCACAACTTTCTTGATAGTCAGGCTCTCGATCTTCTGCTTGTTATTTCTTCCCCTCCAGTTAACATTTTTGGCCAAAGTGTTGGTGAAAAGTTTGGCCATAATCCTCCAGACGCTCTCTTTGGTTGTCATTCCTCCTGACAGGCCGAGATATGAGATCTGCACAGAGGAGTGGCAACAAGTCAGAAAAGAGATTAACAACAACAACAAAAAGCCCTTAAAAACACGCCACTTATTTAAATTTAATTAACGTTGATGTTCTATATAATTTATCTTTAATAAACTGACTTTATGCCAAAAGTTAAATAAGAAAACTTTTATTTAGTGGTAATATGATGTGAAGACAAAAGATGCTCATAGCAACTGTTCCCAGATGAAAGAAAAACATGCAGTACCACTGACGGCCACAAGGGGGCTGACTGCACAACATCTCCATTATTATAAAAGGTGAATGAATAAATTTATAGCCTTTATGTCAGGTATGCCCAAGTCCAGTCCTCAAGAGCTACTATCCTGCAACTTGTAGATGCATCCCTTTTCCAACACACCTGAATCAGGAGCTGATTGACATGCAGATGAGGGAATTCAGCCGTTTGATTTAGGTGTGTTGGAGAAGGGATGCATCTCACAGGTGCAGCATAGCAGAACTTGAGGACTGGACTTGGACACCCCTGCTCTATGTAGTTATGCCATCAGATAGATTCCTCCATTTCTGGGGAGTATGCTAGTGGTTATTTTTAAAAAAAAACATATTTCTATAACTAAAGATAATCAGCTTTAAAGATGTGTGTTTTTGTCCAGGTTAAGTTTCAAGTATCACTCTTCCATCTTCACATTTTGTGCACACACGGTCACATCCAGCTTTAAAAAGAAAACAAGTCATAGTGTGTGTGTGAAACTGATATGAGGTTTAGTTTCCTTAGGTGCCATATTTGATTCTCTTTCCCTGTGGAAGCCATTTCTATATATGGACCCTGAATTTTAACATCAGCATAGTATTTTTAGGCCCTCCTGTTGACCAAGTTCCCCATGCAACCAGTAATGTCACTGATTTCACAATTAATCAAGGCATTAAACACAACTCATTGTAAAGCTCCCTTTAAAGTCGGAACCATACCACCAGCCTGAGTGGGACAGTCCAGCAGAGAAAGGGTTAATCCCTCTAAACAAACAAACTGAGTCATCCTTGTTGGGTTTCTTTTATAAAAAAATCATGCACATTTGAGCGTGCAGGTGCCAGGCCAGGTGGTTCTCTATAAAGGCCTGGATTATGGGCGAAGGAGTCGCTCGTCTGCCTCTCGTCCCAACCAGCCACAGCTAGTCTACAATACAGCAGTCCATCTGTCTGATGGATGAGCTGCCATTTCTTTTAAGTCCAGTTTCCTCCTGTGCTGTTGGTTTAGGGAGGTAAGTCGCTTGTATTTTCTTCTGTTTTGTTTTGACATTCGTAGTTAATCTCCTCCTTTACGGGTAGTTTTGTCTTGTTTGGTATTTTGACCTTGGCCCACCCTGAAGTACCCACGACTCCTAAGCTCCCTGTGCTCTATTCCTAAGTTTAATAAAGCTTTGTTAATGTTAAAACCCCTGTGTCTCCATGACTGCTTGAGAAATAAGGAAATAAGTTGTTTTCATGTTGTGACTCGGCCGCCTCTATACGGTGTCACTGTGGAGGACGGCTCACCAGCCTGTAGAGCCATATAAAAAGTTGCAGCGAAAGGAGGAAATGCATTAAATATGCTTCACAACAGCCCTGCGATGGACTGGTGACCTGTCCAGATCTTACCCGCCTCTCACCTAGCAGCTGCTGGGGTAGGCCTCCGTGAACCTGCACTGGAATAAGCAGATTTAAAAAAACTGATGGGTGTTTAACCAGCAGCTTTGTACCACAAAGGGAAATGTTTTGTAACTAGTTAAATGATGTTAATGTTTAACCAGCGTAATATTTACATGAAATATCATGGTGTCCTTTGTGGTTTTGTAATTATGTACGACTCTCCTTGAATTTACAGCAACGTGATGAGGTTAGCAATACACACGATAAAAAAGAGTAAAACTTTTATAAGCGATAGTTTCATACTATACTCAGCATGAGTGTGATGTCTTTCAGTCATCAGTGTGCAATGGGATGTAGATTAAACTGGATATAATTTGTTTTATGTCTTTGTGTTTCTTTATTTCCACTGTTTCAGTAATATTTATGTGGCAAACAGCAGCTGTTCTGCTAAAGGAAGCTGGAAGTCAAAGCTAGCTAGATGTTTTTTTTCTGTGTTTCTAAATTCTCTAATCAGTTTCAAAAAATGTTCAAAACAATTTTTATAATGTGGTTTCTAGGAAGAAGCCTCCCAAGCCCAGGCCGAGGTCCTGTAGCCTTTCCATCTGTTTTCTCTGAGAGAAATCCTGAGTTAATATGTAGGATTTACTTATCGTTACAGAGCAGAGGGGGTTCAGTTTGTTTGCATCAAAAATAAATCAAACTTATTGATTGGGTGATTTTACACATTTATAGTGTAGTGAATTTAATTAAGGCATAATAATCATGATAATGGTAATATCCTCATTATTTCTCTGACAATAATTGTACCAAGAAAATCTATGATCATGGCATCCCACCATGCAGTATTGACCAGTACAGCCTACAGAGGTGCAGCTGCTCTGCAAACTGACTCAGTCCTGGTTCAGGTCTAACCAGAGCTGTTACATGGCTCACAAGGACTCACTTCCCCCACATATTCCCTAAGTCTGCTATTATTATAAAGCTATTCCCCTAAATCTATCAAATACTGATTCATCTGGTCATTAACTATTATAATTACTCCTTTAAGCAGCAAAAAATAAAAACTGAGAACAGCTGCCATTGTGTTTTGTTGATGTCGTCACTTTTCACACAGTGAAAACGATCATGTCACGAATTTCCGTCAGAGGCTGAAAATCAGTGTGAATGCGAAGATTAAAGATCGTACAGCGAGCTCAGCTGTGAAACTTCTCATTGGTTCTTACCATTTTCTTCTTCAGCTCTGTTTCAGTGGACAGCCTTTGCTCCAGACTTCTCAAGTCCTGCACCGACTGGAGAGGAAGAGGAAGCGCTCCCACATCTGGAGGCTCCCAGTGCGTCGCTGCAGAGGAGACTCCCGACTGGAGTATTTTAAGAACCGTGGTGTTCTGTTGTTTGATGGTCTCCAGCGAGACGAGCACTTCTAGAAGTATTGCTTGAAGAAGAAACACAAAAATCACAAGAAGGGAACTTTAAACTCTGTGATACCAACAAATATAAAACTGGAATTCTTACGGTCACATGTGGCTTGTGGAGCTGACGTGGCCATGAAACCCTGCTGCTGACACATTAGAGGGTCTTGAAAATGCGAAGATATGGAGGCACTTGGGTTTTGCCTGAATGACTCCGGTGAAATGGAAAAACACAAACTGTCTTTTGAGGCTGCTGCTTTAGTCAGAGGTGGATGGCTGACACAGGGTTTCTTCACACCGTCCTCCTCTACCTCCTCCTCACTCTCTGGCCGAAGGCATCCGTTTCGTTCTCTGGATTTTAGAAAAGAAACAGTTTATTCTCAACGGCCTCAAACACAAGTTATCTGCAGGGAGAAAAACAGGCGTGTTTATTCCGTTCTTCACTTTATTGTGAAGTTTCACATAATTCAACTTGTTCAGCATGAATCCTGCATTTTCTGCCTTTTCCGAAATGACACCACCAAAATAAATGAAGTACATCTTCACAACTACCAGGACTGTGTGTATAACCTTAGTCTCTACAGAAAACTGAGACACGGGAGATTACTACAGAATTAGATGTGTGTTACTGTGCCAGAGTAAATTCACCTGGAACACAGTAGAAAATATAAATGTTATCTCTACTAAAAGAAAACCCCATTACTTTCAGTGAAAACTAGAGGATAGAGTTCATAGAGTTCATCTAGGAGTGAGTAAAGTCACGTCTGATGAGGAACTATGCAGGTAAATTTCTCTGGAAGCCATCAGCCGATGTTGATGGTGGACATCTCTATCAATGATCAGAGTCAGGAGAAAAGAGGAATAGTTTTCTTACATTCCCACAGAATTGTTTGGGGTTTGTGTTTGGTTGTCATGTTGCTATGCTACATGTTAGCATTGCTGCTTCCTCATGTGCGCTAAGACCTTCTGAACTGCTCCCTGTGCAGGGCTCTCATGATGAAATCCAGAATTGATTCATGCAACATACCAAAATGAAACCAAAATTACTTCTTGGAAGGTGTACTTTTCTTCCAGTCATAAATGACTTCTGGATTTCCTCGAATCAAACAAGCTGTGAAAACTTTACCTTTCTTTCCTTTTGAGAGGAGCTGGAGATCTGTCAAGCACGGTTGCAATTAACTTGCTCAGATGAGGATTTGCGATTTTTGCCACACTTTCACCCTGCAAGTCTGCAAAAAAACAATTTAAAAGTGCACAAATGAGCAGCTGATATGTGACACGAAACTATTATAATTATCAAATAATTATTCTTTTCTTTTAAACCAGCAATGATGCACGGATTGCCTCAACAACAGGAGAGTTTTTATCCTTTGACCTTTCACCACTTTAGGCGGTACTAAAGCGAGAAGCCAAAGCTAATATATAGTTAGGCTCAGATTCGGGGGGAGGTATCTGTAAATCAACTTAACCTGTAACTGTGTGCAATTTCCGGTGACGACTCAGCACTCGTTTTGAACATTGGATGATAAAACAGTACTTTGAACTAATTACTCCACATTTTAGCGCAGTGCTAACACCCTCCGAACTACGCAAGTGTAGAGCTGTCACCCAAATTAAAAACAAGCTTCTTTCTGTGGGAAAGAACAGTTGATTTGGCCAAAAAAATGAACAAAAAAAAACAAAACAAAAAGTTTTGATAGAATTATGATCAACCCAAAACCACTAGGATGTGATGCAGCCCCGTATTTAACTGTTATGTACTAGAAACGTCCTGTCGTCCTGCATTAACCAATAGATGAACGAGTTTTCTTCCTTGTTGTGTCTCGTCTCCTTCACTAAATCTTGGTGTAGTACCACCTCTGGTGGAAAGTGGAACACATTATTTAACGTTCTGATTCATTTGAGAAGTGCAGCATGAACGCAGACTTAGTCCTGAAGAATGCTGCTCCCGCCAACTGACCCATGTCCCCAACTGTCCCGAGACTAGTGGACCATCCTGGTGTGAATGCATTCTAGGAGTCTTTTTCTTCTTCTTGTACACCTTTCTCTTAACGCCTGGCTCTACAGAGCAGCCAGGATCTGTTGGGGCTGATGTGCAGCCACATTTTTCACACTCCTTTTGTTTCTAGACATTATGTTCCCAAGTAAGTAAACCATTATCCTCCAGGCACGAGTGATGAAACTCGTTTAGACCACAGCAATACCTGTCATTTTTATTTTCCCAGTGGAAAAGAAAGCCGGTCTTCAGCTGGGTCTAACTTTGTTTTGTGGGCAACTGTGCTTTAGTCTTGGGACATCTTACACAATTTCCCTCCCTCTTCCTTCCAATTTTCTGCAACAACACCCTCGAACTGCGTGTCCCCCTCAAAAAATGCAGCTCTTGCACAAACCATTTCCTAAATAAGCTTCTTAACTTACAGAGACCTTTTAAAAAAGAAAACAAAAAACACACACACAACAAAGACTTTAAAGATATATCTATCTATCTATCTATATATATATATATATATATATGTGTGTGTGTGTGTGTGTATGTGTATTAAGGAGCATGTTAACGGCAGTAACTCATTTATGTAATTGTGTTAATATTTTTAACACTATTAACTCTGATGTTGCCCAAACTTATCTAAACACACCAGCAAGCCAAAGTTGTACATGTTCACACGTGTTTGACTCAAATGTTCCTTTGCGTGTTGGCATCATCCGAACTGATCAAACTGCTTGATAGTGCTTCATGCCACTGCCTATGTTCACATGTATCTCCTCATCTTCATGACATTGCAGGCTGGATCTATTTGGCTCAGTGGCTGTTATCAGGTCACAGATCACGTCTCTCTGAGAGAATTAGGACGCGCATGTTCGGTTTAGGCTGGTTTCCTATTGGTCAACTATGAATGGATTCAAAATGTTTGACTAGAGAAGATATATGTAACATAACTCCATTCTGGTGCTGGGAATACCTTTAACTGGACAAAGTCTGTTTCAATCTGCGATGTCAATTGTCCGCAATGAACGTACTTTTTACCATGTTAGTGAGATGGCAGGAATTGTTTTATTTATGGTTTGTTTTTTCATGAAAAGAAATGACCCTGTTCAGAAGAAGTGAGGGGCCCTCTAGCCATGGGAACTGCAACTGGATCAAATAACACAAGTGTTTAAAATTTTACCATTTTCTGAATCACTTTTAAAATATGAAGTCAGAATAAATGGGAGTGAGATGAAGACAGTAACTGGATTCATAAAAAAAAAAAAAAAACATGAATAAAGTCATCCTTCTCATTCAAGCTGCTAAATGCTGAAATAATTTAACCTTCACTAGAATTAAAGAATTATCAGCCACCATGACTAAATCTGCAAAAAGACACAATCATTTGAACATCAGTGACATTAATGAGCAAATGTTTCAAAATGATGTCAAATCACACACCTGATGTCTTCATGACGTCATTACCACTGAATGAAACTACTGTACCGACGGGTAAAATCATGTTGGTTCACACTGAAAGTGTTTATGTGGAAGAGTACTGCAAAGGTATGTCAGAGTAGAGCAGGTTTACCACACCGTCTCAGTTCGGAAGCACCAACCAAACTAACCAAAAGCCAATCACTTCTCAGAAAACTGGCCCACAAAAAAAAAAAAAAAAAAAAAGCTTTCAGAGCTTCAGACTACTGAACACATGCTGGTCACACGCTTTCTTGGTTAATAATTGGTTTTATTTATTTGGTGTTTTATTTATTTAGACTAACTCTAAGTACAACTCCACTTCCCCCAAAAACGGGGACGCTACATAAGGTAAAGAAAAAACAAAAACACACACACACACACACACACACACACACACACAAAAACAAAAAAAACAGAATTTATTGGTTTGAAAAGCTCATCAACCCATATTTTACATTTAGTCATGGAATATTATTTCATGGAAAATATGAGCTCATTTTTTAAGAGCTGTTGTCTACCTTGGATTTTTTTTTTTTTTTATTCTGTGAAACTCACAAAATAAAAATAACCTCAGTTGGTTTTAAACTTGCTTTATGGTTAAAAGTTGCCTTGCACACACATTCCCAGCATCATTGCAGATGCAGCTCTTTTCCATCAGACTCCAGCTTCATGTCGAATTGTTCAGGGGGAATAAATGTATCTTCAGCCCAGACAAAAGACGGCATCTACACGGATGAAGTAATACAGCTCAGAGATGCTCAGTAAATTAATTAGTGTGGGTAATAATACTTAAAAGCCACTTTTGTGTCTGCTGGTTCACAGAAAGGAACAGCCATCTCTACCCATTTTCAATAAGCACTGATGAAGATGGGTAACCCTAACCCAGCTGTCCGTTTCCTCAAAGGTTCTAACGATGGCATAAAAAGATGAAGGAGGGGAAAATGTTTAACTAAATACACTACTACTATAGATAGTGGAAGCTAATGTGAATGTGCCATTTTTCTTTGTAAATCATGGGTAAACGCAGCTGGGTACGATTACCAGCTTATCAACCACACGTGAGTAAAAGCGGTACCTGTGTAGGCGGATTTCAGCTTCTCACATGCTTCATTGTAATCATATCTTACTGCCAGTCTTTCACAATTTCTCATTTGTGAAGATGAATAATATACAGCCACCTCTGGTGATGCCTACCTTTTTTTGCAAGTTTATCTCCATGCTGATATTCAGCTCCATGCTGACCTTCCAGCTGGTCCAGCAAACTCCCCTCACACACTTCCCATTTGATGACTGGCTCCAAGTCAGAAGGCTCCTCTTTAACCACAGAGGGGCTGCATCCAGATACTCCTTGGCTCTCCCATGTACTTGTGTCAGTCTGGGCATGTTGGTGGGGGAAAGCCTCCACTACTCCAAGGTATTTTGGAGAAAGTTCTGTGGGTGCTGCTGCACCTACACCTGATCAATAGATAAACAAACAGAAAATAAGTGGGTGTACTTGTAGACCACATCTTAGTGTCCGCACGGGACATGTCATGCTGTTATCCCCCTCCCACCTATTTACCTGCTCTCTGGTTTTTACTCAACTTACCACAGGACTTGCCTTGAGGCTGATTTTCCAGCTGATTCTTGCCGCTGATGACAGCCTCAGCAGAATTAATTTCCTCTGTTACCGAACAAGAAAGTTCATTTTCAGGTGGCATCCTGCCAAACTTGAGACGTAGCACCTTCAGCTCACTTTCACTTTCCTCCAGCTTGCACTCCAATCTCCGGATCTCTTTGTCCCTGTCAGCCACCATCCTCTGGTACTCCAGCATCCTGCGGCTGCAGGCGCTGCTCATCACCTTCATCACCGTATTTACAGCCGCCCTGATGGCATTTTCTATGGCCGCAGCCTCTTCCTCGGTGTGCAAGTTTTGGGGCAAAGCAGACGCGTTGAGGATATTATTACTCATGGTTTGTCACACGCTGAGCAGACAGAGTAAAGGTGAAAACGATTACTCAAAAATACTCAGAAATTAACAGCAGTCTCTGCTTGCCGTAATGGTTCTTTCAGCTGTCTGGAAAACAGCTGGAGTAGCCCAGAGAGATTAAATCAAAGTCAAGTCAGTTTGAGCAAAAAAAGGATGCTACCTAGCTGCTGCTGCTTCTTCTTCGGTGTTTGTATGTGTTTTGTAGTTGCGAAGCAAAATGGCGCAATCGCTCCATCTGCTGGGCGGTTGAAGAATTGCAGGTTCATCACTAAACTAGCTAGTTAGGTTACTAGCAAGCTATCCTCTGAACGTTTCTAACAACTAGATAAACTGAACATAAAATTCAGAATAGTTGGTACTTTATATTATATATAAGTTCTATCTTAAATAAGCAGGTTGAGTCACTTTTAGTTTAAAGTCTTTCACAGAGTCTGCTCAGTTATAGTGGACTTTGAGCCTACTGATAATAACATTTCTCTGAGTTTGAACAGTCGACTTTTGAACAAAAACAGAAAAGAGCAATCATTTAAATACTTTAAAAACTGTATGAAAGGAATAACCCTCCAACATTGCCTCAAAGTTTACTAAAACTTTAATAAAAAAAAAAGGTTGGATATACATATATAGCATTAATACACTGATTTATAACCAGTAGTAATGGCTCTTTAAAAACAGTCGAATAAAGTAAAATAAAAATAATTTCTGAGTGAATACTGCCAAAAACACAGTAAGTTTACTAGAACTTTAATAATAAAGGTTGGATATACAAAGATATAATTTTTTAGTTGGTTCTCATATATGGTTTGCATGATTCTCATATATGCAAAACAGCAGCTTCCTTTTTAAAGGAAGACCCATAATGTAAAACAAACGACAACAAAAAACAAAACTAAAAACAAAAAAACAACAACAACAAAAAAAAAAAACACCCTATTTGAAGTCATTAAACATCCAGGAAACTCCATCTGGCTAGAAATATTTCTTTCTAAAAGTTATCAAAAGAATAATCAAAGTATATTGCAAACAATTTTCACTCATGTATGGAACAGTCTTACACAAAACTGGTGTGTAAAGTGAATAAATTCTAATGTTAAACATTTTTCAATCTATACAGCAAATGATTTAAGCTCAACATGAGTTAGCCAAAGAAAAAAAAGATGTGATTTTTTTTTTTTTTTTTTCTTTTTTGTTAGTTTGTTTTGGCCCAGAAAATATAAGAAAATAGATACATTCAGATGTTAGATGAAGAAACGTGCATATGCTCACAGGTGTTTGAGGGCATCGTGGTTTTGCTTCTGCAGCTGAATCTAAATCCATCATGCTCAGCCATCTTTTGTGGAGGCTAATCTTTTTCTGAATACCCTGACAGGACTATATCTTATTCTAGTTGTCACCCATCGGCCTGCTGGGAATCAGAAAGAATTTTTCCACTGCTTTGTTTGGAAATTAAAACTGGAACAATGCCCTCGGCTGTTTTGTTTAGGATGCAGTAATCAGTGCAGAAATGGGGTAATGGGCTCTCATCAACAGGACTGCTCGGTAAACTGAACTCTGGGCTTTGACTCAGGTCCTCACAGCTGCAACCGGAATCAGTTTTGCTGATCTCCAAGAAATGTTCAGGTGGAGGGGAGGTGGCTTGTTTTTCTGAATGATCAAACCCCCAAAAAGGACATGGTAGCTGAGTGTAAGGTGTGTTGTCTGCACAGACTAAATTGATAGGAGGGGAGACCTCTTGCATTACAGGTAAGCCAACATAGGAGGTCAGATTCTGAGGGAACACCAGGTGTGGCACTGGAGGGTTGTTGAAACCTTGGTTTTCTTCTGGATCCTTTATGATGGGTTTTGGAACAACAGTCACAGCACTGGTTATCAAGTCCTCTTCAGCTTTGTGCATAAGTGCAAATTTACCTCGAGGTGAAAGCCATTCCTACAAATTAAAAAAAGAAGATGCATGAGATGTGATAAAGTAGAATGGTAATCCTAATGTGCTTCATCCAGAATAGATTTAAAACTCTTCTCTTCACATATGAAGCTCTCCATGACCAGGCTACACTGTATATCAGAGATGTCATAGTTTCATTTTCCCAACAGAGCACTTTGCTCTCAGGTTCCCAGAGTCTATAGAAGGGGAGGCAGAGCCTTCAGCTATCAGGCCCATCTTTTATGGAACCAGATCCCAGTATGGGTTAGGGAGGCAGACACCCTCTCTACCTTTAAGATTAGGCTTAAACCCTTCTTTTTTGATAAATCGTGTAGGTTAGCCATTCCTCAGTTATGCTGTCACAGTAAGACTGCTTTTTGAGACTGCTGAGGGACGTCCCATGATGTCCTGAGCACTCCCTTCCCTTTTTGTAGACTAAATTATTCCAGCAGCAGTAATTAAGCTGTTGGCTGACATCTAATGTTAATGTTATGTTTTAATATGTCATACCGCAGTAAAAATACACCTAATTTAGCAATTAATATACACTGTGAAAGTATACAATTTAAATACATTGTTTTGATGTTTTATCATCAAGTTTAATGCGAATATTAAGTTTGATAATTAATATTATTATATTATATTATATTATATTATATTATATTATATTATATTATATTATATTATATTATATTATATTATATTATATATTATTAACTTGGCTATATTAAGTTACTTTGGGTTATATTGTGTATTTCATTTGGAACAACTTGAATCTTTTAAGACGACTTGAAATTGAATCTGTTGATTTAAACAAACTGAAGTTGGATAAATTTAATTCAATAAGTTTTTATCAATTGAAGCAATTCATTTAAGTTGGTTCAACTACAGGTCAGCTGTATCTAATCCCCTAAAACTCCTTTGGTTTCCTAAAAATTGTTGATTTGGAAGTACTAGCTTAGAGTGTGGCTCCTCAGCTTTTTACTAATTCAATGGGATTTAGAAATATGCTAATTTGACCATATCACCATCCATGAGCTACATATTCTGTGCTCTGTTTATGACTTCTGACAATGTTACTTAAATGTTTGAACTGGAGGGTGATTCTCAAGAAAGTTCACATTTAAATAAAAGTATGACCTCTGGCTCAGCGCGCCCAGCTCTCTTACCCAGCAGTTCTTAGAGCTCAAGCAAACTTTAATGACTTTAATGATGAACCTAGGTCAAAACAATTTTTTACAGCTTTCTGTAAATTTACTTTTGGATATCTTATTTTTACATAAACTCCTCCCAACTTTACTTCTAAATAAGTAATAAAAATAGAATTTATCTGTTGCTATTTGCAGTCCTTAGTTATGAAATTTTGTACCAGTTTTATTGTTAAGATCTTAAAAAACAACACTGATAATGTCTTTCATTGTCCCTGGCCCAACGTTCCTTAAACTTACTGAAGGAGGAAAAAGAATGACCACCTCACCTGGAGATTTCCTTCATGTTGTTGAAACAGAGGCTGAAAGAAAGGGGCGGGCGATGGCGTGTGAATGATGGTTTTTATCTTCATTCTGAGAAGTGAAATGAATTATTAGACAGCGATGAAGCACAAGATCAAAGCACTCAGTTAATGTTCTACTCAGACATGAAATCAGGTAAAAGTACAGATTAATTACCTTGCTGTAGGATTGTAGAAAACCAACAACAGGACTACAATAATCAGACACACTGGGCTCAGATATTTGGCCAAAATGACTGATATATTTCTCTCTTCTGAAATCAAATGTGAGAAGTTGGCATAACTTAATGAGTCATTTTACAGACATGAGTAAACATATCAGGTAGCTGATGCCAGTGAATGACTTGAATGATTTTTTTCCGATGTTTGAGACTAACTAATGTTCTCACCACACTGTACAATATTTGTTCTTGAAGAGAGATTCATGTATATTTCAAGAACAAAGCTTAATTTAGACATATGAAATAGCCTCCAAACATCTTTCAAAAGCTCAGTTTGGACCTCCTGTTTTGTCTCGTTTGCATGATTGAACCTCACAGTATAAACACAGTAAAAGAAAAAGTGTTGCTTTACCTTCTCCTGCTTCGTTGATCCAACATATTGGTTTGCTCCATTTGCTCCATTTGCCCTCATAGCCTAATTGCGGGTCAGGCATATACCTGGCTGTAGCACAATACTCAGTTTCTGGTTTGAAAGCTGATTCTTTAAACAGTATATACTTGACATTTTGGCTGGAAAGAATCTGGAGAAGACAAAAACATCCAAATTAATAATTAGTCATAGTTTTTAAGGGTAAACAAGTCTATAAGTATGACTATTTGTCTGAGTTTATCTTACTTTTTCATAGCCTTGAGAACCTTGAGAGTCTTGAAGTTTGAATTCGTAGATGAGCTCGTCTTCAAGGTAATTTCCTCTATATATTTCAGTTTTCCAAGTTATGTTGACAGACTGTCTTGTGTGTTGTATGTCAAACACAGGTGGTTGTGTCAGCTGTACTATTGGGCAAATGTTCACCATCATATGTCAATTTTCATTGTCCATTTAAAACATGCAATACAAACAGACATTTACAAGACAAGGCCTCAGAAGTCTAAATTTCTTTATATTTTGCAAGGAGAGAGAAAATTGAAGAGATAATTGTTGGGAATTTGTTTTAAAAAGTGGAAAAACGCGTTTTATGAGTTGAAAGTGAGTATTTGGTCTGAGCAGCTTTATCCTTCATCACAGTCTGAACCTTCCTGGACAGATTTTCAAGTAATTTCTTTAAGTAGCCTTCAGGAATAGTTCTCCAGGCTTCTCGAAGGACTTTCCAAATCTCTTCTTTGGATGTTTCTGCCTGTATTTTTGTTCTCTGTCAATAGTTTCGAGGTACAGGTTCTGGGTAGGATCCATTCCTCCATCAGACCTGTTGCCACTGGTCTTCAGTCCAGTTCTTGTGTCATGTGACATACCCCTGCCTTTTCTCCCTGTTTCCCTTCGCTAATAATAGCTTAAGCCATTATTATTAATTACTTAATATTCCGCAATAAATTTACAGCCACCCTTCAATGGAGAACATTTCTGATGAGGTTTTAAACAACAGTAAATAATTAAATGAAGGTCCAAATGTATCTCTCAGGTCTGAATTCAGGTTGCTTTCAGATCCTGTTCATCTGCTGTAGATATGACTTTTCTTCTTTTGTCCTCCACTTGTCCAGTTTCTGGACACCATGCTAAGACATATCAAGTTTCCAGCTAACAGCTCTGTGTGAATCAGCTTGTTGCTGCTAAAATCCTGTTTTCTGTCCGTCAAACTGTCAGATCTTTTTTTTCTTCTTAAAGATATGGAACCAAATGATCTGTTTTTGTGACAGGCGGCAAGAAACAAAGAGCCTAAAGATAAGTTTTCTGTTGTTTGTCAACACATCACTGGTTCATTCTTGGAATTAGCAGACTTTTTATCCTTGAATGTTTCATAGGTCAGTCTTAAGTGACTTAAGAAACAAAAAACACATTCTCATGAAAAAGGTCAGGTACAAGGACTGGACTGAAAATGTGTAAGAAAAAGGTCAAATATCCAAAGAAAAACCTGGAGAACTGTTGCTTAAGCCGAAGAGTACAATAAGTCTGACTGTTTGGAGGCAAAATATAAAGAAGTTAGAATGAGGACAATCAGTAGGAATAATAAAAAAAAATCATACTTACTGTTCCACCTTGGGTCAAAGTCCTTCATCTCAACATGGCAATCAGATTCATTACAAAGTGAAATGATATATCTGTCTAAAAAAGAAATGAGTTCCGTCTTGACTCTACAGGTACAGTGATAACTGTGATTCATCATCACGAGTGGACAAGAAACAAATTCACTTGACCTGAAAAACAGCACAAGCATGTGGTTCAACCATCAATTCATTTAATAATAACTGAACTTTTAAATTCACATCAGTTTATAAGATGTAGTTATGTTTTAAGATGTAGTTACCCATTGAACATCAGGGTGTAGCTGTTAAATTTTGGACTATCACTGTCCAAGACGCAGGTGATATTGTGTATATAGTCGCTGAAACAAGTAATAGCTACACAAGAAGAAGGAAAAAACAGCTGCTGTCATGTTTCTTATAACATGTTGCATGCTTTCAGGTATTTTATATTTCGCTTCTAAATTCTGTAACTTTTTTTTTTTTAACTTTTAAGACATTTATGAAAAACAAAACAAAAAGAAACAACAACCCCCCCAAAAAAATCCAAACAAACAGAAGAATATCTAATAAATCTTTTGATTTTTTTGTTTGACTGACATCTACTTAAATGTCAACGAGAAAATATTAGACATCACATAATTTGATGATATCAGTTACTTGACATTTCAGTGAAGATTTCCCCCTGAACCGCCTGATGACTGGCAAATTTAATCACACAGGGAAAAAAAAGCAGTGAGTCAAATGAGCCACTGAGATAAGATACTATAAGCTCCCTTATCGATTTCCATGAATAGCTCCGGGGGAGAACATCCCACGCCCGCACATATGAACAGTACCTCTGATGCCGCCTGTGAGGATGCTGGAGCACCAGAGCACAAACAGGAGCCGCCCTCTCTTCATGCTTCACTGGATAATAAGCATCACTCTGTAGACATTTATAAGACAATCCTCTTACAGCCCTTTTTACACACTGTCCACAATAACATAAAGCTTAACAATCAATAATCATTAACATTCACAGCTCTTCAGCTTTTTATAAAACACATTTCTCACACAGATTATGTGACAAATAATTTGTCTTGTAGATTCAAAGAGAAGGAAATCAGCAGTTTAGAGGCTCTGTATTGTGTAGAAAATGGAAAGGTAGTTTTACCTCAGAGCTGCGGTGCTGTTGATGTCTCAGATGGTGAATGAAAAGATGAGCTGAAGTCTGACTTACCACCAGCTGCATCACAGGAAGCTTTTCTGCGTAAGGGAAGGCTTCCCCCCCCCCTCCCCTTTTTGTTAGACTTTGATCATAAAATGATCATGAAAAACTCCTTTAAATAAAGGTCACTATGACGGTAATAGAAAGGTTTGAAAAGTTTTTTTTTTAATATATATTTTCCACCTATTTGTTTAAAAGATTAGACATCACTTGCCTGTTTTTGCTGCATAAAGACTTTAACGGCTGGTGTTTTAGTATTAAATCATCACTTTTTTTTAAATAAACAATATCTTCTTTCTTTATTTTTTTAATTCATTGTAAAAGCCAAAATTCATTCATGCTTGCAGATTAAATGAAGTTGACAAGACACAAAGTGAAATATCGTTTAAATTCAAATCAAACACAATGTTAAATGACTGCACATTGGTTCCATATTACACATCTGACCCGTTAAACCCACATACACAAAGACAGATGAGCAGATAAGGTCTTCTCAGACTTCTCTCCATAGCATCAGTGATATCAGGTATGCGGGTAGTATTAAACGTATCATTAGATATCTAAACAGCCTTCTATAAGATAAATACCAAAGATGCTTCATTCATGAGAACTTGAAATTCTCTTTTAGATATTGTGCATGTTGCACTGAAATGGCTGCCTGGATGAAAAAAGAAGACGCACTGAATCCTGCATTATGACCTAATAAAGCAGGGATGTCTGGCTCCGGTCCTCGAGGGCTGCAGTCCTGCAGGGTTTAGATGTTTCCCCGCACCAACGCACCTGATTCAAAAGAAATGTCTGTCTTTAACAACTTGATGTCAAGTTCTGCCCAAAGCATGTTGAGCCATTAATCTGATTCAGGTGCTGCAGCAGGGAACTTGCAGGACAGTGGCCATCGAAGACCAACTTTGGACACAGCTGTAATAAATATGGAAACGGAAATTAATACATTTTTAATTGCAATATTTAGATTTAGTCTTTCTTATAAGCCCAAGCCAGAAATATGTTAAAACAGTATGTAAAATTCAATAAATTAATAAATTCAAGTTTAAAAAAAAAAAAAAAAAAAAAAAAAGGAGTTGCAACATTTTCTTTGATTATTGTTTGATTGGAGACGGTGGAAACCAAATATGTGCCATGTTTGGTCAGATTTGTTTCAATTCTTAATATGTGTTTGTTTTTCTCTTTCAGGCCTGCAAAGCACTCCAAAAAACCTTAGGACGGGGGGTAGTTTAGTGTTAAGAAAGAGGTAAAGATCATGATTCTGTACAAAAGTGGCATCTAAATAAGTCTTTGAAGAGCAAAGATGGACAGAAGATGTCAACAAACGGGGGATGAATCTTCAAAACATTTTAAAACAATGTTCCTTAAATAAATTTTGGAAGGGGTTTGTATATTTCTCCCTTTGCAGTGCAGAATATCATTAAACTATTGAAGTAATCTGCAGGAATTTCAGTGTGTAAAGGAGAAGGGAGCAAGCCAGTGCTGGGAAGTCTGTAACGTCCAAGCCGTCAGACAGCACGGCATGAAGAACCATCATTCATCAACAGCTGATAAAACCATATGAACGAGGAATCCTGTGGAAAACTGTGTCAAACTCCACAATGCACAGTTACATTTACAATTAAATCATTACACTTTACTGAGCAGAAAAGAAGCCACATGTCAACCTGGTGGTGGTGTTCACTTCTCTGGACAGATGAAATGTGTTTTGTGGTCAGACCAATCAAACAGCACAACCATCCTTCTTTCAACAACACAATGCCAAACCACATGTGCAAACTTAAGAAATGCGTGGCTGAAGAAGACGAGGGTATGGGTGCAGTACTAATTTTTAAGATTCTCCAAAAGACAACGTTGAAGGGGTCTGAAAATTGAGATGATTGTGACATGTTTGTGTGTACGAAATATGTTTTCCCCACCTTTTTGGGGGAGTGGTGATGCTCTGTTCGGAACTTCTATACTGACCCTCACAGACCCAAACATAATGAAAAATCTTAACAAGGTAGTATAAATAGAGTGTAAATGTATGTGTGCAGAGTTTGCTGTCACAATTTTCTTTATGTTAGTGTGTATGTGAGTGTATGTCCTAAATCAGAAATCAGATTTGAAGATAAAATGAAGGCTGACAGACACAGGTTTGTAAAACAATCCTTAAACTCTTAAATCATCAGGGGTACAAAGGGTCGTATGTGGGGTACACTCTTTGTTAAGTCAACATTAAGTCAACTGAACAGGTCAACATTACAGTGACAATCAGTTTCTCTAATCTAACTGTAATCACCATCACATGATGAATTTGTGTTTTAACAGGAAAGATTTCAGTTGATCAATATACAGATCATATGTGATGTGGAGAGGTGCTCATCGCATGACTAATACATTACAGTAACAACATGGGAGGGAACAGACTACAAGCTGGCACTGTGTGCGCTGTGGGGCTTCTTGGTGAGTAAATATAGTCGTGTAAATGTCCTAAAATGAATCCCCATTATGCACATTAAGCATGCGCCCCCAAATTTTCTTCCGTCTCCAGAGCATCATTGCTGTTTATTTTTGCTAGTTAAACTACAGCTTAAGATCTTTCTAACAAGCCTCTGATTGTCTCTATGTGCAAAGTACTCTGTTAATAACCCCATGCATAGTGTAAAGAAAAAGTGTAAAATATCTTAGGCAGCCTCACCTTTTCCCTGTCACCCATTCTCTTGTAATTTTCTGATCATGCAGAGAGAAGGGAATCTCAAGTACAGGCTCATTTAAATATGATCTTGTATTTAAATGGTGGCGTGGACAAGAAGGAGTCAGGTACTCCAACACGTCCGTTCAATTCCACATTGATTGGGAAGAAGAAAATGTGCTTGGACTCATGCGTGCGCACAGATTCATACACCTGGATTTTTTGTGCGTACAACATTTTCTGGATTTAATCAAATGCCATGTTTCAGTGGGAAATGAGGCCCCTGGTGTCTCCAATGTCAGAACATGTGTGAAGTGCTGAAAGAAGGAACGGTAACATCATCATGTCTAAATAAATGTAAGAATCAGAGTTAAAATGATCACAGTTTAAGCAATATTGTCTCCTTCTGTTCATTTCTGTGAAATAAAAGGAAAGAGGAAATGAGCCATTTGTGTGGGGGTTTTAAATCTCAGGTATTTTACTTGTTGGGGGGATGGATTGTTTACAGTCATGCAAATATTAACGTGAAGCTTCAAACTCTTCAAGCCTTCTCACAGCAATCAGCAGCCAAACTGCTGCCATGCAAATGAATCTATGACACAGCAGAAGGCTGTAAGAAGGCACAAACTGTGTTTGCATAGCCCTACTTTAAGGTTTATACAGCAAAAGTAGGAACAATTTCAAAGAAAATTATTTACAGGATTGCTAAAAAAGGCAAAACAAACCCCTGCATGATGATGAGAGGCCTTCAGAAAGATTTGGTGGAGTGTGGAGTGGTGATGCTCTGGTTTCATACCGACCACCACAGACCTAAACAATCAAAAACATCTATAAACAAAGTTTAAATGTACGTGTGCAGAGCTTGTATTCACATTCTTCTTTCGCTTTTGTGTGCATGTGAGTGTGTGTCCTCAGTCAAGATTCAGATTTTGAGATAAAGCGGAAGCTGACAGACACAAGACTGCAAATAAATCTGCATTCACAGCAAAGCTGCATCCACTCGTTTTTTATCTCTTGGTTAACCCTAACTTTTGGAGGCAGATAAACAACACTGTCTGGTGATTAACTTCAGAAAAACACAGCACGTGACTGAATTCTATCTCAAAGCTCTTCGTTTAATTCCAGTCCACTGTGATTTAGTGCAGCGGCAGTGCACTGCATGCTTGAATTTATTTTCTTGGTCAAAAATATTAATTCAGAAAAAAAAAAGTTAAAGAGAACAATTAACCCTTAACTATGAAAATGATGGAATAAAATGGGAAAATAAGTAAAGTTACGTGTTTATTCGAATGAGTTTAAATTCCTCAAATGAAATAAAATCAATTAAAAGTCACCTGTGCTGAACACGGTGATCAGTTAATTAATAGTCTCAGAGCTTTACAAAACAAAACTTACAAGGTAACGTTAAAGAGATTTCTGTTTGAGCTTTTCATGATGTTATCAAGAAGGTCAACAAGCATTAAACTTTTCTAGGGTGTTGTGCTATTCAACCACTCAATAACGTTTTATGTGGGCTGGTGCAGACAGTGGAGCAAACACCACAAAACACATCGGGAGTGTTTCAGACTGATCAGATATGGATTCAATCAGGACTATAAAGATGCATCTGGAACTTTCTATTTTTGGCCTCATTAGAAATGAGCTCCTTGTGTTGCTCTATAATATATATATTATCTTGAAAACTAACATCAGCATCAACAAATCTACAGAATCAGAAAAGTGTCCAAAATGTTCAAAAATGTTTACTATGGAAGTAATGACTGCCGTCGCCCCTTTCCCGGACATCACCCCTGTTTTATCAATGACTGGTTAGTTTCTTCAGGCAGACATCTTCATGTTTTATTAGACCTGAAAATATTAAAAGTTCATCATCTTCTTATCTAGTTCAGACTGCTGATTCATCTCTGAAAATGACCTCCACTCTTGACTGCGTCTCTTCAGCCCACAAACCTTTATCAGTGGAAATTCCACTTCCAGATGCTTTTTACTCACAGACATCAACCCCTCTTTCTGCCCATTTTAGTAATTTCTTCCTTGGTCTACCTGTATATTTCTCTTTTTTATGACCCACATATTCTGTTGGTCCTTGCTTCAAACTTTAGATCTATCTGGAAACAACCAAAATTTTGGGCCAAATTCCTCTTTTGTGTCTAGTGCAAAAACTTATTAAGGTCTACAAACAATCTATTTGAATTGCATATTCAGCTGGTTTATGTAAAAAAAAAAAAAAAAAAAATGCAAACAATCAAGCAAACAACCAAAAAACAAACAACCAAAAAAACCCAAAACAAAACAAAAAACAAACAAACAAACAAAAAAACAAACAAACAAAAAAAACAAAAACAAAAAAAACAAAAAAAGAAATATAAGAAAATATTTCTTTTCTTTTAAGAACACACTGAGGAGACATTGTTTTTTTTTCTTTTTTCATTTATTAAACAAAAGAAATTGGAACAAATTATGTCTTTGTGACAGTCTGTTTATAACAAAATGCCTAAAGATCTAATTTAAAATCGGTTCTTTGTAAAATTGCCTATTTTTGACACAACCATCAAAAAGACAATTTTATGCTTAATTCTTACAAACAAACAAACATATTCTCACCAAATGGTAACATATAAGCAAAGGACTGAAAATTATTGAAAAAAAGTCAAAGTCCAAAGAAAAAACAACTCAGGAAGTCCAGGTAATACTGTTTATAACTACTTTACAAGTTAAGAAAAAACTATGTCTGCTTTGAAGAAATGAGCAAATGAGAATGAGTGGTTACAAACTCATACAGTACATTATACCCTGATCAGGACATTACCAGTGTGTTCACAGGTTCTGGGGCCACTGCATTGGTCAAGCAGAGTAAGTGTGGAACAGAACAGCTGTATGTGCAGAGGCGGAGCTACAGGGGTCCTCAAGGTGGCATTGGCCACCTATGAAATCTGTTTGGACATCGCAGGTGCCACCTCAGGTGATTGACAGGTCACTGGAGGAGGAGGATAATAGAAACATCCTTCCAGACACACATGGATCACCAGTATCACTACACCAGTTTGAAATGAATTTTAAGTTAGTTTCCACAATTAATCATCTTTAAAATATTAACATTTGGATGCACATTTTTAGAAGAGATGTTGTCCTTGTGCAAGTACAATTCTAATGTTATGCAAGACTATTACCTTGATGTTAGCATAAAGCTATATAGCTGTGCTAATCTTGTTAAATGTGAGCACTAGATTAGTTTTAATATAATGTGGGGAAACCATGTCATATTTAGTTTTTAGTAGTTGTATTTATGGACTTAATATCAGTTAATCAAGATTTTCACTTTGGAGCTGAAAATAAACTATAAAGACGCTCAAAGAGTATCTAAGTACAGTTAGCGCTGACTAAGCTAACGCTACGTGATCCATTTTAATTTAAACAGGAGGTTAGCAAGGCTGCTAGCTGATTTTAAATTAAACATGAAATGTTAACAGATATGGCCTCTAATCGGTATGATTTTGTAAGACAAATATGCAAGTGAAGAGAAAGGAAGATATTTATACATTTTTGTAAAAAGGATGGACACAGATCAGGCAGAGCACAAAGACCAGGCTGAGACATTTTTTCTCTCCAATGTGACCACAGTTATCACAGTAGTCGGTGTGTGTTCGACACACACCGACTACTTCCTGCTCATACCTGCAGCCAAGTCCTGTAAACGATCACTTTCAAGTGAAAAGATAATAATTTGCTCCAAGTTTGTTTGTTTTTAAGCTGATTCTGCACAAACAGGATGAATGGTTACAGTGGTTACAGATAAAAATGCAAGATCACTGAAACAGACAAAGCAGCATGCATGCTGGTGCTACAGTTAAAACTGGTAGTTCGTGACCATGAGAATATGAAGCTGCACAGGGACAAAAAGGTTAAAATTGAAAATTCTAGCATTACAAAAATCAAAGAATTATGCTTGTGCTTTATTTTTGATGACGCATAAGTTTCTCATGCCGATGACCAGGCTTTACAAACACTTTAATCTTGTTTAAATATGTTTAGGTAGCAAAATATAGACTTCCCACTCACAACAACTATAGATTTTCTTTATTTTCTCAGCATGGTTATCTTTCTTGCATCTATGAAATCTTTAAAAGCAAAAATTTACAAGTTTAAAGCAGAGGAATCATACTATATACATACTGTTAACATACTGGCTAAAACATCTCAAATCTTTTCCTCACCAGATTTGATATAAGCAATGATATATTTTCGTTTTGTTTCCCACATACAACGCACTGAGTTATTATGTCTAGTGGATTTCATCCCTCACATTGCTGGTATCTTCTTGAATTTCACATATCATCCACTGTTTGACATAATTTGAATTTGAGTTTTTCTGCTCATTAAATGAGTCTATATGATCTGCTCGGTTTGAGTCTGAAGCTCCAGGGCTGCTGCACTCCCCAAAACCACTGTCAATGGTGTCCAAATCCACATGAGGGTAGCCATCCTCGGACTGCTCGTTTGATGCAAACGAATGGAGCGACAGCCTCTCTGGCTCATCAATCTGGCCCTCTGGCTGAAAGTTTATGTTTCCCATTAATAGGTCATTGGCTATTTGATTTTCATCTTGCAGAGATATCCCACTTTGTCTACCGATCCTGCACACCTGTGGTTCCCCTAAATCATAGCCAGCATGGTCTCTGTTGGCATCGTCAAATGAACCAAAGCTTTCGCCATCTTGGTAACTTCTGAGCGAGCTTTGAGATGTAACCTCCTCCTCAAAGTCCTCTCTTGACAGGGTTACAGTATGAATTGAGATGTGACCAGTGGAGTGGCCGGTTCCCTGTGAGCTGCCACTGTCCTGGAAGTTCAGCAGAAAGTTGTTGGTGGGCTGTGATAGATGGAAGAGATGACCTTCTTCTTGTATCTCACTTTCCTTGCTGTAGCTTTTCTTCTCGTTGTTCCAGTGAAGAATGCTGTGTTGTTTCTCGCTTAGCATTGGAACACTTCCACCCATCCTGATGTAATCATACTCTTTGAATACAGGCTTCACCCACTCCTGCAACAGAGCAAAGGGAAGAGATTAACTTGGAGTATTGGAAAAATAAACTGCAGGCCTCATAAAAATTTTAACATATGACAAACAGTGCTTTACAGTTAATCTACTATTTGCTCATGCCTCATTTATACTTGGTGGTGATAAGCTATATGTGTAGCCACAGCTGCTCTGCAGAAAACTGACTGAAACATGGCAGCCATTCTGACCCAACAGCCTCTCCAGCTATCACCGAACATTCACGCACATTCAGTGATGTCAACCCTGGAGGCAAGAACGGTGAAGTGTTTTGCCTAAGGACACAACAACAGATTGACCAGCTGTAACGGGGGAGCGTGTTGTGGTACGGGGAATTAGCTCAGTTAGCCGGATAAAGCTGCCACAAGGTTGACAAACTCACAGCAACACTGGTACTGAACATTCCACAGTGCGTGCTCTTTAATAAAAGGACATTCATCAAACTGAAAACCTGTAGGATTGCAGCCTTGGTAGGACTGAACTAAATATTCCTGGATTAGTGCAAAGCAGGATCCAAACCACAAACCATTCAGATTCTGGACCAGTAATAAAGATAATCAGGAAGTAACATGGACCAATAGGTATCCTTTCAATCTGTTATGACCAGGACAAAGATCTAGATCTAGACCTCAGGGCTCAATATTGGGGTATTGCTCAGTAATCTGTCCACATTGTTTTTCATATCACTGCTATGTAGATGACATCCAGTTTTACCTCAGCTATCATGCCCACCAGATGACCTCCCCTTTTCAGCCCAAATCTCAGCTCTTCTGTCTTACATGTCTACGTGGATGAAATCATTGGTTCTTCATTCCAGCCAATTCATCGCTTCATCAAAATATGAAAAAATAAAATGACCTCTTCTTTTTTCACTAACCAGTGTTGAGAGAAACCTCATTATTGATTCCTCTTGGTCATTTTATTTTGCATTTTACAACATTAGAAAAATTCAGTTTTATGAGTATGCCAACCAATTCTTGCTACAAGCCTCAATTATCTCTTTTGTCAGCTACTGAGATTCTCCTTTAGCAGGTCTCCCAGCATGCAGTGACCCATTCACAGCTCTCTGAGCTCAGCTGGCTACCCATGGCATCTGGTTCAACATTCAGCTATATAAACTCATCCATGAAACTTAACTTATAGTCTTTCTCCATCATGTGCTCCTCTCAGGAACATTCTCTGACACTGCAGTCTCTTACCCACAAGTGAGTCTCAATCCAGACGTGGCCTTTTCTACCTTCAAGGATCTCTTTAAAACTCTTCTCTCCTAACACCTTTAATATTCTAACACACACATGGCAGCTTTTTATCTGCTCCACATGTACTTTTGTACATTTGAATATGTACTGTTAGTACTTTACAGAGTTTAGATATTGAAGCTTGAGTTTTGCTCCTCTCTCGTGAGTTATTTTAAGTAAATACATCTGCTGAGAATATAAACATTAAAAGATTGCAAAGGTAAGCTCCAGAAATGAAAAAAATATCACACATGACTCAATAAAATAAGTACCTGACTTTAACTTCAATGAGTCATTCACAACAGCTCATTTATAAATGTAATGTTTTGCAGGCACTTTTAGCATTAATGCAGCAAGGTGATAACCAGATAAGCATGAATCAAAGTTCTGACGCAATGGCCACCACATCCTGACATAAAGAAAGCTCGCCAGCTACACTTTATCTCTAAATCAAGAAAAGCATGTGAGCAGGCTGCACCACAAGAGTAACTGCAGACAAAATTAGAGCTACTTCTGAACAGGAACTTCTGTCAGCATGGTTTATGTAAAGAAGTTCACACAGTTTTATTTTCATAGCATCTTGCATTGATAATGTATTATAAATTCTTGTATTTCCTATATGTATACATATTAATATAAATATATGTGTTAACAGAAAAAATTAAACTATTATTTATTTGATAACATGCTATTTGTTTCAAATGAAAAGTGCCTGAAAATATAGATTTTTAAACATTGTGTTTAACTCTAATTAGTCTGCAAAGTGGTTGCATTAAAATGATTAACCAGTTGATATAGAGAACACACAAATGCCAAATAAAAAATAAATAATTAGACCTCTCTATTTCTGTTTCACTTCCTTTCAAAAAGCCTGTTGCTTCAGAATGTGCTGCAGCAGTGCCCTCTGCTGGGAAATACGCACAAGTGCAAGCAGGTCCCACAGAACTACGTATGGTGGCCAACTTTGTAATTACACGTGTAATATTGCAAAAAATAAAAATAAAAATAAAATACGATAGCAATTTATACAATAAAAATGAACAGGGAAGGTCATGCATTACTTTACTAATGTACTGAGTAACTCATTATTTCTTTATATTTCACCTCCAAGCAAACCTCATTATAATCTTTTAAGGTGGTCTTGAGTAATAGTTTTGTAGGCTTTATAAACATCTTTCTAAGTTTTTCTTTAGGCATTTTCTTTTTCTTTTTTTAACTCATTTTCAGTCTAGTTCTTTTACTGTCCCTGACTATTTTAAGAAATTTTTGTTTTATAAATTAGTTTGTGTAATGGAAAATTTACACATAACCCTTATATTCTGTAGACTACACTTTGCATTGTTAAAGCTTGGCTTATGTTTTACTCAGGGAGGAGAATGACTGTGTACCCAGATAAGGATTTAGTGAGTTTCTCCCTTCCCCCTTTTCTTTTCTTCCTTGTACCAGGCCATGAGGGGTTTACTACAATGACCTTCGACCTCGATGTTATCAGCTCATGCTCTGGCTATATTAACCAAGCACACATGTACCTCCCCAGACTCACGCAGCCAAACCTTTGACTGTGTGATTCTCATTGCTGATCAGCTCTTAATAAAATACTTTGTTTGATTCTCACTTAGTGTGTGATCTTTGATAACTAAAATTCCACAACATTTGTTAAGCCACTTAACATTGACTTATGAATCATTAAACCACAAAAAAAGTCTCCTAACTCTGAGATCTGAACACATCACACCAGTTTTGAAATCTTTACACTGGCTTCCAGTCAGTCACAACCTTCAAGGGCTGCTGTCCTGCAGGTTTTTGATGTTTCCTGCTGCAGCAAACCTAGATCAGAATGATTCCCCCCTGCCTCAAAACATTAGAGGAAACCAGACAAGAGGAAGACAAAAGAGGAAACTGTGTACAGCAGATGAAGAGGATCTGAAAACACATCTTTAAAAACAGGAATAAATCCAACAAAAACCTGAACCAGGACCTGAAAGGTGCATCTGGACCTTCAGCTGATCCATCTACTAGCCAACCGTTAGCTTTATTAGAAATGATTTCCATGGAAACGTGGCTGTCAAGAAGCCATTCTTAAGGAAGGGAAAGAGGAAGAAAAGGCTGAGGTATGTCACACGACACAAGAACTGGACTGAAGATCAGTAAAAAGAGGTCTGAAGAAGCGATGGATCCTCCCCAGAACCCGGACCTCAACATGAAGCAGTGTGGAATCAAGTCAGGAACATCCAAAGAAGAGTTTTGGAAAGTCCTTCAAGGATCCTGCAGATCTATTCCCAAAAACTATTCAATGAAATGAATTAATAATTAATTAGAAAGCCTGTCTTCGAACTGTGATTAAGAATAAAGCTACTCAGACAAAATATTCACATTCAGGCTTGTTAGGAATCTACAAACTCTGTTTTTGCCCTCAGTATTATATTTCCATTAATGACAGGTAAGTAGTGCAAGGGGAAAATAAAAATGTTGATGGAAGATAAAGAATAAAGATAATCATAAAAAAACAGTGAGAGAATAAAAAGCTGAAACCACAACATTTTCATTTTGTGTTCCAACCAGGTAAAAACAACACTGCTTTTAGTGTGACACAACGGCAAATGAAAGACTTTTTTGGGGTATTTTCCACTGGGGTGGAACAGGTTTGATATGTCATACACAGATATCTGCCCACAGTATGTCAGACAGACAAAGCAAGAAGCCTCTTGAAGCCCCTGCACAGTGAGTCATTTTCATCATGGAGTCCCTTAAATGTGCAGCTAAGGGAAAGCCCCTTCCAGCAGGGTCCAGATGTGCTGAAAGCCCCCTCTTGGGCAGCACCTGCTGGGCTAATTTGGAAACAACATTGTGCAGTGAGCTGATTTTTTTTCCCTTACCTCAAAGTTCCCTCCATGCTTGAGGTACAGGGGCTTGAAAAAGTCATTTGGCTTGGGGTAATATGAAATCATCTCAAGTTTTTTCTGCAAAAACCTGAAACAAACATGAAATGAGATGTAAATAAAAGAAGACAATCAGTGATCATGTCAGTTATAAGTCAGTGCAGGGTTGCATTTGATGGAGGTGATTTCGTTTTTGGTAAATGAGCCATGCGGAGGCGAAAATGTGACCAAAGGCAACAACCTTCTCAATCATAACCAGTAATGCTGATTGCACAAAACAGCTTTTACGTGAATAGTGACACAGTGTTGCTCTATTTTCATGAGTCCTAGCTTCAGCCTTTCAGAACGAAACAATGAAGAGTTCATTTTCAAGAGGTGCAGAATGTTCCCAAGATTCGGATCAATAGTGAACATTGTCTTTGTTTCATCGTTAAAATTCCACTTGACTGAATCTCTAATGAAACAAACTCCTCGAGAGTGTCCACACACATTTTAAGGACCAATAATTTAACCTTCATGTCTATCATAACCACAAAATAACTGCACATGAACCTTTCTTCATTCTTAAATATTTAGATTGAAGCTCCCAGAGTTGGAAAAATTGGAGATAAACCTTGATTATTTATTTTAAATCAACTATTTTAAAGTAACAGGCTATGTGTGATTTGGAAAGACATTTATCACCAATAAGAATTTAAATAAAAATCACAATAAGAATAGAGATCTTCCCTCAATTTTATGCTTATTGAAAGAATGAAGTCATGAGTAATTTTGCAATAAAAATATTATTTCTGAACTAAATTTGATTCTCTGACAGAGTTTAGTAATAGTGGTAAGACACCTTGCTCAGAAATGCTAAAAGCCAGTGAGTGTCTCACACCCACAAGCCCACCAGGTTCCTCTGCAGGGGACCACATGCAGCCCAAAGAATCATAACCATGCAGACTTAATGCTTATGCAGAAGTCTCAATACAACTGATCCAAAGAGTTATAAGGACTGCATGCACATCTGCAGAGTGCCAGTTGTGCATAATGACCTAGAAAGCAGTCATTCCCTTTAAGCATCTGGCAGATGCTCCTTTTAAACCCAGTGGTTGGAACTCACTTTCCCATTAGATTTAATAGTGACAGGTAAGGGTGTCAGAATTGGGTATAAAAAGAGCTTTAATGAAATGGATTAGATTTAATGAGAAAGTGTGTCCAAACTGTTTAATGGTCTGTACTTACAGCAGCAGGGGTGCCCAAAGTCGGCCCTCGAGGCCCGCTGTCCTGCAGGTTTTCAATGTTTCCTGCTTTAACACTCCTGACTCACCCAAATAGATCCAACAGCCTATTAAGTTTTGCACAATGACTCATTAATTTGAGTCAGGTGGTTTTGGAGCAGGGACACGTTGAAAACATGTAGGATTGTGGCTCTCGAGGACCGGAGCTGGACACCCCTGGTTTACAGGTAGTGAGGGTGGAATGTGTATACTCTTATTGCGAATTAGCACTTGTGCAGCACCTTTTCATTCGATCCTCTGGTAGACCAGAGAGTAGCATGATAAAGTCTTCTAAAACACAAAAGTAGGGTGATTTACCCCACGCAACATTGTTTTTGAATAGCTACTCACCCAATGTTAGTGATCTGGAATTAAAAAAACTGAACATATAACCTACATGAAGTTAAGAGGCTTTATTTTAAGCTACATCGACCTATGAAAGCTGCAAATAGGAGGTCTGCAGCATGTAACACATGCAAATGCTGCTAACACTAAATGATCAATGCTGAACCTTCTTTTACAGAAGAATGTAATATAATCTTGAAACAACACTTTAGGTATCAGTTTATCTGAACTTCTGCTGTTGATGCTGTAAAAAGCTTTGCGAGACGTTCTCACCTCTCTGACAGTGATGCTCTGTGACTTCCTATGCCTGCTTGTCATTTCAGTGCAAAATGTCGCTGCACGTACAGCTCTGCAGTGGTTTCTCTGTATGTGGGAGTCGATGCCAGGAAAGTGTAGATTGATGCAGTGAGACGCCTTGCTAATCATTTACTGGAAGACAGCTTGATGCTGACCTTAATTTTAACTCAGCTCCACTTTATCGAATTCTCTTTCTGTGTGTCTTTATAGAAATGCTAATGGATAATTAAGCCTAACAGGAATTTAATTAAATTTGGACATTTTTTATGATGACTGTTTGTTTAGTTCTGCATAAACTCAATTGTGAAGAGGTTGAAATCGCAAACCAAGACTGCAGGAAACTCAAGTGTTTAAAAGTACTCACGATTTTTGTGAGTATCCCAGCAACAAGAAGCCAAAAATGAAAACGATGGGTAGTGACACATACAGCCAAACTTTAGCCACTCCTGGAAAAGGGAAGAGGGTGGGAAAGGGTATTTTAGAGAAACAATAATAATAATATATGTGTATATATATATATATATATATAGGTGTATATATATATATATATATATATAGTTGTTGTTATGCAGAAACATCCACTTGTTTTAATATGTGAGGCACCTTTAATCACTGACTGGCCTCAACAGCCTACTTTAAAATCAATAAAAGGTTCTTCTACCTTCAATATCTGCAGCTTCTTCTGGTGCTCTCCATTCTGCGCTGGGAGACCATTCGCTCCATGGACCTTCAAGGTAGTCTGGGCAAACTTTGGCTTGAACATCCACAATAAATTTTCCATGTGGCTCCAGCTGTTTATGGTCAACCTGGTAAAACTCTTTGTCCACGAGAAGCAAACGTGGAGCCTATGAGGAACAACAAAGAAAAAAAAGGGGATGTCAACAAATAATAAGAAATCTAATTTCACTTTTTGATCGCTGCTTTCATTTTACCTGCAACGAGTTTTCAGTTCTTATGCGGACCCGGTATGTGAGACAGTACATCGGGCTTTTGCTCCAGGTGATGTTGTAGAAATTTCCAGTGGTCATTACTGTAATGTTAAAAAGAGGCCGAGGTTTCACTGTGGAAACAAAGCGTCCCCAGGGGGACCAGAACAAATGTGAAAATGAAAATGAAATCTGTTACACCACAAGTGGCAGTTTAATCTTATTTATAGCTTTTGTGTTAGTCTCTGGTTAAAGCAGGTGTAAAAGTCTGCTGCTATATGACGGTTTGGGGAAGTTGCCGCTATGTTTGGGTTTTATCTGTGGATTTTCTAACTTTCAAACATGATGATAACATAAAAAGGAACTATAACACAGAAATATTATTGGTAATGGTTTGATTGGGAAAACTGATTAAAAGAAATTAGCATTAAAATAATTTACAGACATTTGGAGCACGTCATTGCTCACCAATGAACTTCCTTTTAAAGCCTTTATCATATCTGTTATCATTTCAGCAGAAATGGCTAATAATGAAAGTCAAATATGAGTTGAACCCACCATAATTAGACAGTGACCATATGTCTGACTCTTGGTCCTCGTTCATCACTTGGCTGTTTTGGAGACTGGCTGTTGCATTACAGTCGGTTCCCATAGACAAGAGTTTCTGGAACCCTTCAGGACGGATAATGCACCAGGAATGAGGTGGTTTGATAACACAGCTGCCCTTAACCTCATCATCGTCCTCTCTGGAAGATAAAAACATAGTTATGATATGTAATGGTCTGTCAGATCATCATGCATCCTGCTGGGTTTAGAGAGACACTGAGACAATGTTTATGGAACAATCTACACTAGAAAGATGTGTAGGAACAACAAATTTCTCATCATAATGCCTTTTATTTGCTCCGACTCAACCCACAGAAATGCACAAAAACGGAAAAACAGAGGTTTATTTAAAGTTTAGCTGCTGGTATAAAAACTTTTAGAAAAATTTGAATCCAGTCTTATGTTGATACAGTAATTAGACAAAACCTGAAAAGAAATTAGCTATTTTTTTCCCTTTCTTTCAATATAAAGTGTCTACAAAATGCCTGCAGAGAATTTTGCCACATTTGCAAATAGAATGAGAAAAACTGTCCTGTAAGTTAGAAAATTAAGATTTTAAATATAAGGTGCACGAATGTTGTGAGAGGGTCCGTTTCAAGGCAAGCTATGAAGCGTTCCTATCATTAACATATTACCGTTTAATGCCCATTTCCTTTTATATTGGTGTTGTTTTGTTAGTTTGTGTTTATTCTGTCTTTATTTTAAGTAAGTTTTTTTAATTGTGGGTTGGCTGGTGCTTTTCTTGGCCTGGACTCCCTTGAAAAAGATGTATTTGATCTTAATGGGAATTTCCTGGTTTGAGATTGGTTAAATAAAATAAAAATGAGTAAAGCCTAAATCAAGTAGTTCAGGGGTTTTTATCCTAAATAATCAGTAAAAGTAAAGAGTGGGTGAAAATATACCAGATGTGACATAAAATCAAGTTTATTATTGTTATTTATTATTAAAATAATTCATGGTTATTGTGTCAGGAGGGCTAAAACTGAACAGCTAGCTGCTGAGCTATATATATATATATAGAGAGAGAGAGAGCTCAGCAGCTATATATATATATATATATATATATATAGCTGGACTCACAGCAGTCTGACTACCACCTAACCATGATGTCCCATCCTGTTTAAATTCTTGCTTGTGTTGTTCTTACTCTCAGATGTAAGTCGCTTTGGATAAAACTCGTCTGATCAGTAGCGCTATCCTCCCAACTAAAGCTAGTGGTGCAAAGACTACTGTATAAATCTCCTTCCTCTGTAGTAATAGTGACACGACCACTTTTACCTGCAAGTGACATTCAGGAGGACAGGATGCAACAGCGCTGAGCCTGGGCAGGAACAGTTCAGTGAGTCTTCGTAGTCAGTAGAGCAGGGGAAATTGCAAAGAGATGCAGCTGCTGCAGGAAAGGAAAAAAAAAAAAAAAAAAAAATCTCATTTAGCTAAATTTAACATCCATGCTTGACAAAAGTCTGCAGTCTTGAAGTGTTGTGAAAGCAGTTTCACTCAATTTAAGAAACATGATTAATATTAATCCTAATGTGTCTCATTCAGCATCAAGACAAACAAACAACAAATGTTCTGTGAGCTCATTTTAGAAAGGTGAATCAATACATAAGAGAGTACACTAATAAAATGAGCCAACTTACCAACAAATAGAGTGAGACCCCATACCAACAATAAGAACAACAGTCTTAGAGCCATGGGGTGACTCAGCTGCCGGGCAGACAGGGGGAAACACAGCCTTTGAGACATTATGACAAAGGTTAAGTATTAAATAAGACAACAACAACAAAAAAAAAGCTCCATTAACCCTGAGAGGCAGCTAACAACATCACTGACATTAATATTTATGGTTAAAAAAGATTACCGCCTATACGGACATTAATATAATAATATCAACATTAAATACACAGAAATAGAAAAGTTATAAAAGGCGCTAACTACCTAAAAGGTGATAGCTTCTCTGTTTTCTAGTTAGGAGACTTAAATCTTACCTTTTTGAATGAAGAACTCTGAACCGGTGGAGAAGCTAACAGAGTCACTGATGTTCTGACATCTGAGCTCTGGGTGGAAGAATGCTCAAGCTGTCGCGCTCAAAGCGTCACTGGCAGAACCGTGACTAAGGATGTGGTTTTAGTGCAATACAATGTGGTACTTTCCCACCACATTCAAATGACTGCTAAGAATATGCAGAATATAACTCAAACTTTATAAAAGTCAACAGGAAGAGGAAGTTATTGACTGCAAAATAATGCGATAATGGCTTTGTTTTCTTAACAATAAGGATAATAAAATAGATATTTTAAAGAAGAATTTTATTTAGTCAACAGTTTGCCGGTTTCCAGACACAACAAAACATTTTTTTTTTATCATCAGTCTACATACAATACAGACTAGATAATGGCTAAACGAAAAGACATTTTAAGTTTCTTTAGTTGGGATTAAAAGGCTTAAAAATGATATATCACTTGTTGGAAACTATAAAAAAAAAGCTCAGCACAGCTTTCATCTGCAGGGGCAGAGCTGGCGTGGGGGTGGGGGGTAGCCAGGGTAGCGCTGGCCCCCTCTGACAACTGACGGGACACCCCAGGTGCCACTTCAGGTCATTCACAGGTCATTGGAGGAGGAGGAGGACAGAATCATTCTTCCAGACCCTTATGGATCACAAGTATCTCTATATCATTCATTCATTTATTCATTCATTCATTATCTTGACTGCTTATTCCATTAATGGTCGCGGGTGAGCTGGAGCCTATCCCAGCATTTTAACAGGTGAGAGGGGGGGTACACCCTGGACAGGTCACCAGTCTGTCGCAGGGCCAACACAGACAGACAAACAATCATTCACACACACACTCTCTCCTAGGGAGAATTTAGAATAACAACTAACCTAACATGCATGTCTTTGGACGGTGGGAGGAAGCCAGAGAACCCGGAGAGAACCCACGCATACAAAGAACATGCAAACTCCACACAGAAAGGCCACCACCCCCCAGGTTCGAACCTCCCCCCAGCCGAGGGTCGAACCGACAACCTTCTTGCTGTGAGGCTGCGATGTTAACCACCAAACCACCGTGCAGCCCTATAAAATATGAGTTACAGTCTTGCTTTCACTCTGGTCACCTCATGTATAAAAGTCTAGCTCTGCCACTTTTCTTTTAGATGCCACATAGAAGGTTCCAGCACATCTCCTGCCACCACAAGCATTCAGTATGAGATGACAGGAAGATTTGACACCATCTAAAATCTTTAATAAACTGAAATGCATGTAGATAAAGTGTCCAAAAACTCCAGGTGCAGTGTGTCAGGAGACCAATAGGGGGCTGTAGATGACCACGAATTGTTAATTTAATCTCCTGTTTCCAGTTAAGATATATGAAATAATGTAAAACTTAATTAAACTAACAGTATGAACAGTAATATTCTGGAGCTGCGAGCTTTGCATGTAAGTTCATGTCATAAACAAACATAGAAACAGGAAGAGATGGGGCTAGATGTCAAATCTCCATCATGTTCTTTATAAAGTTGCACAAGTGAGTTTTTGACTTAACTCAGTCCATTTAAAATAATTCTAAAAGATCAATTGTTAAACTTTTATGATTTTCAAACTTTCTGAATGCACTAAAATAAAGGAATTTGACTAGCTTAAAGCAGGGAAAGACTAACCTTTAATTTTTTTTTACTGACATAATTAATGTTAAATGCTGCACAAATGTAAGCTTTGCTCTTTTTTCTTACACCAGAAAGGTTTTTTTTTTTTTTTTGCATATCAAAAGACCCTAATCTTCCACCTACAATGTCCCTTCATTCGGGGTTTTCAGTAGATTCCAGCAGAGTGTCTGAAGCTATATGAGTCATAGTAAACCTGCTGTGAAACTACAAAAACACACTTTTAATAATCAAATAAACCTTAAATGCCATTAACTAATTAATTTCCTTTTAAGTTTTAATCCTCCAATTAGAGCTGAGCCAGAAGAACCATCATCTCTTCACATAAAAAAACATAACAACAGACTTTATGATCAGTGTTTTGACTTTTGTGGGACTTATAAAACTCTGTAGGTGTTTAGACTGCTCTCGTTTGATGTCACAGTATCAGAATTAGTCAAAGCCAAATGCCACTTTCTGACACTTAGTTGGGCCTTGCTGCAAAAAAAGCCCTGATGTAATGGTTGCTGCCAGAAGTTTATATTAAATAAACAATATTCAGAAGAAATCAAGTCATATACTGATGAGGAAATCAAAATAATCAAAGTAAACTTATAAATAAAGTAAGGAAATTTGTGTTTGGTATAGTATTTCTCCTTTTTATTAATACCAGTAGGCACTGCATTGTTGGAAAGCCTGATCACTGTGACGTATATCTTGTGCCTGTGTGGGATGAACAATATTGCCAAATGTGTGGGTTGTGCCTCACAAATATGTGTCCAAATCACTTGCAATTTGTGGACTGTTGCTTAGTCCACAAATGAACAATCCTTACAAGTTATATATAGTTGTAAGGATGATTAATCAGGCTTTCCAACGATGTGCATTACAGCACCAACTGGTATTATTAGAGGGGAGAAATGATCGACCAGATACCCTTTTTTCTGCCAAGTAAAGAACCCTTTCACAGGGCTGTAGGACATAATTGTTGCCATCTAACCTCTAATTACAAGCTTAAAGTTAGTAATAACACAGCTTAACCAGCAGTTTTGTCTTTTAGACATAAAAAAAGTAGAATTTTCTGTAATGCTAATAAAAAGATATAAATTTCCCTGTGAATCAGTGTGTGCATGTTCTTCTGTTACAGCAGCAGGTCTGAGAGATGCTAAGAAATCTGTCGATCTTTAAGATTAACAGACTTAGCGAATGAATGAAGCCAAATGTGTGAAATCAAGTCTGAATATCAAATTGTTCCACATTATTATTTTCCTTCTCTGATGTTTGATACCCCCACGCGAGGCAAACATCCTGTGTGAACCTAAGCGGAGTGTTTTGGGTGTTGCTGATGGCAGCTGGTGTAAACTCAGCTCTTGGTGATGTGACTGCATTATGCTGAGAGGTCTCATCACTGTCTAGCAAACCACATTCATTCACCGTTTATGAAGAAACACCTTCCAGGGCAAATATGAACAAATATTTTTATTTATACTTTTTAAATTCTGCTTTTTTTTTTTAACCACAATGACCTTTACAGCCTCAGAATTACCATCAGACAGACAGACAATCACTTTTGATATATTATAATTAAAAAACACCTTTGTTGTTGTTTAGAGAATATAATCGAATGTCTAATTTCCTAATCAGAACATCCATAAAATCAACAACCCTGGAACCTTGTTCAGGCCTTAGTTTGAAGATATGTAATTCAATGAGCCATTCACGTTTATCGTAGGAAAACGTCCAGCCTTTACATCTTTATCTCTGAAATGATGCTACACTCCCTGTTTTCAGATGTGTTGTTCACGACACATTCTCATTGGCAGACATATGCAGAAGTTCAGTGTGAGATAATAATTTTCTTTCAGCACTTTCTCCATTGTTTTACAGCCTGACGTAGCCTCCTGAGACCCGAGCTTCATTTTTTTGTGCATTTTTTAATTTTTAAGTGACGTTTGAAAAGTGCTGAGTCTCAAAGTTAATAGATAAAAGCAGAAAGTCACCAATGTGCAACAGAGCAACAAGCTCCTGTTTAACTCCACACAAAGACTAACACCAAGTGTAAAATGCATTAACACTGACAAGTTTTGATTGCAGGTTCAGGAAAGCATACACACTGCACACAAGGCTTTCCTGCACACACCGCAGTAAACAAAACTTTTAGTAGACTCTAATGTTTGTGTTTGGACTTTTATGCTATGCATAAAAAGGAGCATTATTCACAAGTAAGTAAGTACTTTTGTGTTCCTTTATTTGGACATTTACATGTTCATTCTTCATGTTTGTTGTATTACATTTAATGTCTTTCCATGTGCACGCAGACCAGGTCCTCATTTTTCTTTCTCCTATTTGAAGTTGAAATATCCCTCTAAGGGTCAATAAATGCAGCATTATTAACTAAATATAAATGTGTTTACTTTGGTAAAAAGTAAAAACGATCAGCCTCAGAGATTAAATTAAACAGAAGAAGATACAGATAGTGAAGACTGCTATTCTGCAGACCTTGGTTGGAACCAGTGCTTATTGGACTTCCTGTTGCTTTTCTATCATCTCCAACCAGTCCGCCCATTCTCCTCTGACCTCTGACATCAATAAGACATTTTGGTCCAGACAACTGCTGCTCACTGGGTATTTTCTCTTCTTCAGACCATTCTCTGTAAACCCTAGAGATGGTTGTGTGTGAAAATCCCAGTAGATCAGCAGTTTCTGAAATACTCAGACCAGCAACCATGAAATGTTCTAAGTCCATTATGTCCCCTTTCCTCTTCATTCTGATGCTCGGTTTGAACTTCAGCAAGTTGTCTTCACCATGTCTACATGCCTAAATGTATTGAGTTGCTGCCATGTGATTGGCAGAGCTGAGATAGTGACCAGTGAGTGTATAACATGCAGTGATGAAGTGGAATCTTTCAGTCAAACCAAACTGGCTTCTTCTACTCTGGTCCAACCCCTGGATGTCTCCTAACATGTATCTATACTAGATATTTTATTGTTGGAAATGGATGATCTTTGATTGGGTGGCAGTGGCCCCAGTGATAGAGCAGGTCGTCCAATAACTGTAGGGTTGGCGGTTCCATCAGCACTCCCCCCAGTCATCTGTCATTGTGTCCTTGGGCAAGGTCCGAGAGGCCGTAGGCGTGGATTGGCAGCCACATCTCCGTCAGTCTGCCCCAGGGCAGCTGTGGCTACATGTGTAGCTACCATCACCAGGTATGACTGAGGAATGAATGAACAATTGACACAACATAAATTATTATTATTATTATTATTATTATGTTAGACGTAAACTAATTTAATCAAGTTCTGTTCTCAATGACCTTGTAAGATGTGGAAGTAACGTTAATCTTTTACCATTAAAATCACTGACTTAGAAAATGTGTCAGACTTCTGCACCAGTTTCAGAGCAGAAAACAAACATGTGAACACTCAGAGTTTAAAGATGTTATCATGGAGGATGTGGTCGATTACTGGAGTCCTGCACAGACTCTCTGTTTGAGTAAACATCAGTGGTTAAAATTAACTTGAGCATATGCTACCAGAATATGACGCAACATATAGTCTGACTCAGTAACGGAAGCCGAATGCATCAATAAACCTGGAAAATGGACAATAACCATCAGATTTAAGTGTGGAGTTTTGCTTTTATTATCATTTCTTCTTCTACTGAATAACTTGGCAGACAAATGTTTTCTAGTGTAAACAAAACTTATTGTGGGTGGTGCTTGTAAAAACTCAAACCCTTGAATTGAACAGAAGAAACAGGAAATAAAAGTGAGGTTTAGGAATTTTCCTTTATGGATAAAGACTGATGTCTGGGTCACTCCTGGGAAGTCCTTTGCTACAGATTCATTCTCCTCTCTGCCCCTCCAGTCACTCCACTAATGGTTCAGTTAAGATGGTGCTACAAGATTACAGTTAATTTACAGTTTATGACTTGACCAGACAGTGGCAGAACTGGTATTGTTTGTATGTGTTTTTCTATCTTTAAATTACATGATGCGGGATATCATCCTGTGTAGTTTGTCTTTCATTTTGTTTAAACTAAGAATGCCAGTAGGAAGCATCTTTGTATTCTCTGTTGTAAAACTTGCTTACAGAGAGAGAACAGCGTCACATTTTTATTAATAGAAAACTCCTTGTGGTGAAATTCAGGATTATCTTACATGCCTAACTCATTATATATCCTCTTTATGCTGCACTAGGTCCCAAATATTGGAAAATATAAATGGTATAATTCACAAAAGAAGTTTCAAATGTGTTATATGAACGCTGTAACCAGTTTAACTTTCTCTCATGCTCTACACTGGCTGGCCGGAAAAAAAAAGAAGTCATATATTTAGTTTAGCTTTGATTCCAGCAGCATTCTCTGTGGCATTGTGTCCATACGTTTCTGCAATATCACAAGATTTGTTTTCATCCAGTGTTACTTTAATTTTTCACCAAGATCTTGTATTGGTGATGGGAGCGTCTGACCACTGTGCAAAGCCTTCTCTAGCACATCTCAGACATTCAGGTCTGGACTCTGTGGTGGCCAGTCCATGTGTAAAAATGATGTCTCCTGTTCCCTGAACCACTCTTTCACAACCTGACCCCATGAATCCTGATATTATCATCTCTGAATTTGACCATGCCATCAGGGAAGACGAACTAACCTGCTCATTTAGCATTTTCAGGTAGTCAACTAATATTGCTCCCTAGAAAACTGAGGCTTTTTTCTATGGTTAGCTTCATTGATTAGTGTTTTTATTATTATTTAGTTTAATTTATTACCGCTACACATCTGTTCAGTCCTAGTCTCTTGAATTCCCTCCACATTGTCCATGTTAAAATGTTCTTACTTTCACTTTCAAACATAGCCCTGAGCTCTACTGCTGTTTTTCTTAGATTTGATTTCACCAAACATTTTAACGATCACTATTTTTCAGGATTTTATTCTGACCACATTTCCTCCTCGAAGATGACGGTTCCCATTAACCCAGTTTTGGTGCTTTCTGCATCTCCTCAGATGTTTTCTCTGCTTGATGCCAATGATTGCTCAATCGATTGATCAATCATTGGCATATATGGTTAACATAGCCAGCTAAACCAGTAAAACTGCTTTGTGGAATACCCCCCAGACAACCAGCTGCTACGCCTGTAAACAAACTTAACAGAAAACAAAGCAGAAAACCATCAAAAGCACCTACAGGAAGAGAAACTGAGAATAACATGAACAACAACACAATCTAGTAAACGAGACCATACCTGTAGCTACTAATGACTGAACCTGCAGGGGAACGAAGTAACTGCATAAACACGTGTGTTAGTGAATAAGAGCGTCATTATTATTGCTTCAATGACTCTGCAGCTCCCCCATAGCAAATGCACTACCTGGTCTGTCCAGTGACTGAGAAGCCTTTGAAATATTGAGACTAGTTTTGTTTTATTAACAGATATGGCTTAACTTTGCACAATGACGAGATTCCCCTTAATCCTACTAAACATAATCATTTCAGAATGCAGTGAATAGTAGCAAAAGCTCTCAAATGTTGCTCCTATTTGCCCACTAAGAAAGACTGAAGGTGGATCAATAAGCTGAATGCTTAAAGCAACACCACATAAGTTTCCAACCTTAAAACTCTGAGCTTCTGACTCATTTGATGGCACATTGACATTCACTATGTATATTCCTGGAGCCATCGTTGCCCTGCAGCTGAGGAAACGCACTTCACAACCTTTAATTTTCCAACCCAGAGCATCACTTGACAGCTGCATTTTGCCGTACAGTACCATGCCACTCACCAGCAACTGGATATCAACACACTGTCTGTTTTGAACATGAATCATGGCTGATTCATCAAAGAAACAGGAGAGGACATTATGGGAAGAAAGAGGGAAAAAAAGGAGAACATGACAAAGGAAGGGATGAGACAAGAGTCAACATCAGAATAGCTGGAGAGAGCTCTGTGAGCACACTAATGTGTGACTAATTCCAAATTAGTCCTTGTTAGGGGATGCCAATGTTTAAAAATCTACCAAAGTTCAGTGGTGGGGCTTGAAGATAAAACAAGGAGCATGCAATGTTTTCTTTTTTTTGAAAACTTTATTTTAAAGGTTTTCAATTTTATACAAATACAAATAAAGCAAAATAAGCAAAAATCAGGGACTTGTACATACTGTACATGAATATACGTGCGACCATGCCAGCCAGTGGCATGTTACATAGAAAATTAGGCCCAAGATAAACAAAGACAAATTCACACAAAAAAAAAAAAAAAAAAAAAAAAAATATATACAAATTCAAAGTATTCGGATACATCTTCATACACATAGAACACAAAACACATAACAGCTGCAGCAAGCAAATCCCAACATTCACTATACGTACCTCCCACTCATGTAAAAGGCAAACCCTCTACATAACTTATAAAAGGCGCCCATGTCTTCTGATATTTATTTGTCGAGCCTTGTAAACTGTACCTTAAGTACTCCATTTGTAAAGACAGCATCATTTCTCTCACCCATTGAATAAATGAGGGGGGCTGAACATCTTTCCACTTCCTCAATATCAGCCTTCGGGCCATGAGGGATAGAAAAGCTACCGCACTTTTCTGAGCTGATGTCAGGCCCTGTCTGTTTGGGAGAACACCAAAAACTGTTGTAAAAGGATTAGGGTCTACAGTCCTGTTACATATGTGTGAGATAGCTTCAAAAACAGAGCCCCAAAATGTGCCTAAAGCAGTACAAGACCAAAACATGTGACACATTGTGGCAGGTGACCGACTGCATCTCGGGCACCTATCATCAAATGTCCCATATATCCTTGCTAATTTGGCTTAAGTGAAATAAGCACGATGAAAAACTTTGAATTGTATCAGGGTATGTCGAATGCAGATAGATGTTGAATGAATAAGATTAATACTCGTATTCCAGATATCGTCTGAAAGCTGTAGGCCTAGATCTTGTTCCCATAACCTTTTTAGCTCCTCCAAAGATGTAGGGTCCATAAGATGTAGTAAATTATATGTACGAGAGATCTGACCCCTGGAGATAGATTGGAGATGCAGACAGTCCTCCAGAGGAGAAGAGAGTGGTCGGTTTGGAGGAGCATGCAATGTTTTCTAAAGGAAACAAACAGAGACTGTAGCCTTTGACGCAGCAGAAACTTCAATATGTTCTACAGCTGCTTTAAGAATCATGATCAAAACACTGCAATGAAAAGAGTTAACATGCTTTTTAAAAGATGCCCTCTCTATCCCCTTTTCTGCTCACAACTAAGCAATTAAAAGAAAATTGTACAAAAGAAACTTTGTTAACATGTAAAAGTTAAATGGTTACTATTATTTCAGTCACTATTTATTTAATAAAATTAATATATGCATGCCATGGCCAAATTAAGTGACACAACAACAGGTCTGATCCATGTAACTCACCATGCTAAACAGTTATCTTATCTTAACTTTTATTACTTAAAGTCAGAAGAATCATGGAAGAGCTGCTAATCTGAGTGTTTGAATGAACCAAATAGCTACAGAGCTGAAGAGGAATCTTGTGCATGTGAAGAAAAAAACCTATGATGGTGAATCATGAGTTAATTGTATTTTCTATGATATTGCTCCACGTAAGTAGAATAAAGTCAACACATGTTCGCGTCATTCAAGCTTCTGTAAGCTTCAGGTGCAGAAATCTGTGCTGAGGATTACGTACGCAAACTTGAAGAATTTTTCATTCTTGAATTCAAAGTTGTTGCCATCAGGAGCTGGAATGTAAATGTTTAACTCTTCAGCTGTGATTGTGTATCTTAGCATGTTTTGAGTGTTGTCATCATTCATAGTTTGAGTAGTTCAGTACATTAGAAATATATATTTAATCTAGAAATGCACAATTTCATCGGCACAATATCGGCCTTCAAATGAAGTATTGGATATCGACCATTCCACCGCCATAATAACAGTCACTGAGAGAACAGAAAATAAAGTTTGTTTTAAGTAGGATAGGATGCACACATCTTACTGTCATGATTCAGTTTGACATGTTGTACATAATGCAAGTTGAAATGTTTTTCTTATTTTTGCACAAAGAATGAATATGAGATCACATTCGTTTTTTTTTATTTTTTTATATTTACATACTCAGTGGCCAACATGTCTGCATGACAGAGTACACAGAATAACACTTGTACTTTAATTTCACAACAGAGGAAACTAGATAATCTCTAGATAAACCCCGTGCATGTTAAAGATGGCTCAGTAAAAACCTATTTTGTTGTTATTTTGTAACCCTTAAACAACCTGTTCAGCCGTTTGTCAGAGCAAAAATTTCTGTGAAAATCAAATTTAGATAATTGTAATTCATTTTAGTGGAAATCAACCTGCATGAGCCATCTCTACTACTTGGTTTGGGTATGTGATACTGAAACTGTTACACAGATTCATGTTTTAACCATTTCACTCATTACTGTACAGTTAAATGTTATCTGAACCATTTCTTGAAAAAATTATCATTGCTTAAACGATTAGAAACTAAGTGCGAACCTTACAGGTTTAAAATCACATGCAGGAGTTTGAAGTCTGATAATTCAGTCTAATCATGTCTGACATGTATCTGTATTAATGGATGTTTAATTCTTTTGTATTTTAACTTCACTTTCACATATTTTGATTTACACCATTTTTTTTCTCAAAACATTTTAATTACATTTGTCACTGTGCTTGAAAATAGGAGCTGCACATCGTGTACCCTCAGAGGCATCCAGTAAGAAAAGCTTCTGCTCCAGGTTGGTGAGTTTTCAGTGCAGTGGATCTACAGCTCCACCAGAGGGCAGTACAGATGACTTTACTCTTTGTCCAAATAATCTCAGAAGTTGGATATTTCTGTGTTCATACAGTGTGTATAAAGACACATATTTCTCTTTTTGCTTATTATTCAATTAAGGCTGAGAATATTTTCTCAAAAAATGCTAACATTGCTTCAATTTTATGATTAAATGAGCATGATTTATTGTGTAAAACTGTCCTTTCGATAACCTGGTACAAATGTAAGAAATAAAAAAATGTTTTAAATGTAGCACTTTCAACATATTTTTATTGTGGCTTAGTTTTATTGATCAATTTAACTCTGGATGGTCCTTTTCTCAGTGTCTAATGGGACAAACTAAACATTTTGCCACTGCTCTTAACATGACAGAAGAAACATACAACCGCAGAGGTCACGACTGTCAACACAATTGTCAAGCTGCTAGTTTTCAGGAACAACAGACCAGAACAAATCCAAATCATAACGAGTTCAAAAACAGTTGCAACATGCATGTTTGTGACCTTTGCCAGGTTTTGTCATATCTGAGAGGGTGTTCCTAGGGGCACAGTGTTAACATATGTGTGTGTGCTGCCTTAACAAAAGGATGGAGGGGGGGCTTTGCTCTTTTTAGTTGAGGTGGCTGGAACAGCACTCCTCAGGTTGAGAGGGGGTTTTTATCCCTCTGGAGGGCTTCAGGCTCTCGACGAGTTGTTCTGTCAAGTGACCCGCAGAGTAAAGCAAAGTGGTGGGGGTGTCTTTACCATGAGGGTGGCAAAGGCTGTGGGGCTGTTACATGTTCAGTTTTGGGGGGGGTTGTAGAGGGCAGATACGCAGCCGTGCAGCTGTGCATGTGTTTGCCCACGTCTGAGTGAATAAGAGGAGGAAGGGGCAGCGAGTGAGGGAGGGGGGGGGGGGGCTGATTCAGGTTCAGAAGTGTTGAAGCATAAAATCTGTCTCTCTCTCTCTCTTTCTGTCTATCTCCCCCTCTGTTGCTGGGCCAGACGCAAAGCAACAGCAATTTGTGCGATTTCACAGCTCACCGAATCCCTAAAACTCTGACAGCATTGCACTGAGGTGGGGTGTAATGAGGGGATGGGAGGGAGAGATGGAAGGAACGAGTAGGACTCAGAGATGGAGGGATGGAGCAGCTGAAGCAAAGGATGTAGAAGTGACAGGGAAGAGCGGAGATGAACAGACTGGAGGATGACCCCGGAGAGATCACTTATGTTGTGGTACTTTGTTCTGGGAATCATGAGAAACAGAAAGATGTTTCTCACTTCATCTAATTTAACCCTTTAACTTTATGTATCATATGTGATACATACAACTTCCGAGACCTTTTTCATGACATTACAATAAAAAATTTGCTCAAAACCCTGTTGTACACAATCTGATATTTTTTTGTTTTCTGACCCCTGGTAGATACATTTTGAACTAAAATAATTTTGACATATCACTCGATAATAAACGGTAAATATACAAAAATATTTCTTTGTTAATTTTATTTTTACATATTGTTCAAGACTCAAATAAAGAGATCAGATAATATATATATATATATATATATATATATATATATATATATATATATGTAAAATTTTCTTTTCATTTTTTCTTGGATTGGACTTTGGTCAGAAGACACTTCTCTCTGGTTAGCTGCTAAAACACTTATCCTGTTTCCTATTGTTAATTAAATTGAATTAACCCATCATCTGGCCAGAATGAAACAGATTAGACTGCATTGTGTCATCATTAAGGCCTATTTATGCTTGAAACAGAAGACGGATATGCAGATGGGCAGACAGTTTTGTCCGTCTCCTCTGCTGGCTACGGTGGTAGTGGTTATGAACGTAATTTGGTCCATCTTTTCGAAGCTTAGCCACCCGTCACTTGACCCAGAAGACAGCAATACCACCGGAAATAGCTGACATGTGTCCAGCAAAAGAAAAAACCAGGGAAGAAGAAGAAGAACAGGAAGAAAAAAAGATGAAAGCAGAAGAAGAAAAAATAATAAATAAAGGCAGTTGTCACTAACCTCAAACAAAACTTTGACAAAAAAAAAAAAGAAAAAAAAAAGTAAATTAAATCAATTGTTTTGGCTCTTTTTAAGGGCGATATTCAGGAATTTGTGATTATTCTTTCATGCCAGCCAGTATTAAAGGTCAAAACTACATTAACGCTTGTTGTATAGTTTTATTGCTGGATCAACACGTTTCATCTTCAGGGACCTCAGTGAATTCCACATGTCAAAACACATTAGTGCAACAATAAAGGTGTATTTATACATGTGTTGCTGGAGCTGTGACTTCCTTTCACCTTCCCCTTCCTTAATGCACATTCAGACTGATGTCAGCAAGCATTGGTCATGTTTATAGTCTAGAAGCAGAAACAGCTGACCATTACCGTGTTGAGTCATGTGAGTAAAACATTTAGGACTTATCTGCTTTTCCACCTCATTTTATGCATAACAGCTACTTTAATAAAGATCACAAGCAAGAAAAAACCCCACTGTAAAATCTAACAAGTTGGTCTTACTCTGAAAAGTTTGCAAGCTCATCTAAAAACAAGCATTTTTGAGGCTTCAGTGACTGAGCACAATGAAGTCCATAAATATGAGATTGTAAAGCTTAAATTAATGTGATTAATTGGAGCATACTGTCAATTTATAAGGTTGTAAAAGTAACTTGATGCTATCAAATTCATGTAATTCAGAGATGGCGTTTCTCTAAAATACACAATGATTACAGGCCGGCGTTAGGTGATTTGTCACATGCGAATGCAGATTGCCTGCAAACCCGACTCTACAGCCTTCTGTATTCTGCACCTGAATGTTGATCTTATCTGACCTGTTCTAGACTGACCATGATCTCTGCTTCTGGACCCCCTGATATTGTGAGTTTTGATATCTGACCCTTGAGCATCCCTGATTGTCAGATTCGGACTGCTCGACTAGATTGTCGTCTTGTGTGGAACGCGGATCTGACTCACTGTCATTCTGTGAGTTCTCCATGACTTGGATCTGGATCATCTCTTTCTGTGTACTCTAGCTTCTGGATCTGGCTAAGTTTAATGGATTAAGGAGCTGGATTTTGACCTCTGTTCTTCTAACTGCTATTGACTCTTCACTCTTTGCCCATTACTCCTACAACGGTCATTACCTTGTTTAACCTCTGTTAGCTTTTTTTCCCTCAGTCCTCCCTGCCATCTGACTGAACTTTACCCATCGTTCCCTGTGCCTACTCACCTCCAGACCCTGGCTGGACTACTTACCTGGTCTGGCTACAAATATGACTGCCTCATTGCTGCAGCATCCTGCAATCTATACCTGGTTCTTCACAACACATCCTGTGAGTCCCTACAGAATTTTGATGGAAATTCTAATCCAGGTAAAGACGTCTCTGTTTTTAGACTCTTCCGGCCAACACTGCCAGCATTCTCAGTCCCTGATCGTCAGCCCTCTGCATCTCTTAAACCAATTAAAGCCTTATCCTTTTATTCTGTTACTGGCTCTTTGTGAGTCCATCGGTTGTTATAGTAAACTATACTTTTTTTTTGACAGCTGAAATGTGTTTAACTGGAATGGAACCACTTAGAAGAAGATAAGATAAGATAAGATAAGATAAAATAAGATAAGATAAGATAAGATAAGATAAGATAAGATAAGATAAGATAAGATAAGATAAGATAAACTTAACTTATTAAATTTTGTACACCGGCTGCTTATGCATAACCTAAAACCCTTCTAACACTAAATAATTATAATAAAATCAGAAAATACAGTTGCTAAAATCAAGCTGACTTAACCAACTGTAAGAGCTCTTTAAGAGATTTGTCTTAATTTATTCATTAAATTTATTTATTTAAATTTTTTTCTTGGACATTGTGTAATCATTCTCTCAAGCCAGTGGATCAGTTATGTAGACAAATTACATTTTGTCTAGTTGTTTTCATCTTATCTAAGCTTATCTCATAAGCTTCTACTCTGTTGCCAAAAAGGTTTTATTTTCACCAACCACGCTGTGGTAAAAAAAAAAAAAAAAAAAAAAAAAAAAAAACCTGATGGGAATCACTATTACTGTCAAGCTACCCTTAGCCATTCTGTCATTTAAAGGTCTGATGTGTAAAATATACTGACCACTGGCATCAGAAGCATCAACTTTTATATCTGGACATATAGTGGCCATGCCTTTTGAAGTTCTCTTGAAGTTTTCTTGTCTTTTTAGGAAAAGCTGAAGCCAAACAACAAAGGAGATAACTTCAAAAGACTTTACTGATTGAAAGTAATCTTGGATTGTGCCCCCTGGAGTGATTTAATCCATTCATTGTTCATCAAATGAGGTCCCAATTGGGTGGCCATTATTTTTGAGAAGACATGACTTATAGCCCTTAAAAAGAAAGGGTCATAACCTCAAAGGACCACCAATCTCTCAGAACTGATCTTGCCTATAAAGTGTTTACTTTATTCTGTTTTTTTTTTTTTTTTGTTTAACTGAATAATGTCTTTAATAGTTGCTTAGTGATACGACCATTGCCTCTTGACCTTGATTTGATATTTGAAAACACACTGAGACCAAAGGGCATGAGAGGATTGAAACCCACAGACTCATTTCCATGCTGAGGTCATTGGGAAGTCTGACCATGCTTGGTGTCAAAGGGCAGCTGACACCAAGACCTCCATGAACCAGTGAGATGACAGAGGGACAGAAGGAAATACAGATTCAAAGAGTTTCTGAACACTCTTGTGATAAGAAATGCCACCTGAGTGCTTTGTTTTAAGGTCGAAGGAGAGTTTGAGGAGAGGCGGTTTTTTAGTGTGCGTCGGTGACGGGTGGGTGTGTGGAGGGGGATCAGGACATCTGTAAAGGCTTTGAAGAGGTCAGCCACAGGACAGGAACCATTCTTAATCCCCCAGCTGGGCCTGTAAGAGAGGATTTGGACCTCTGCTTACCCTCCGCCCCCACCCACAACAGTAGCTAATTGAGCTTCTGAGCTCTGATCGCAGCACTTCCATTTAAAGCCCCACATGCTTTCACAGGGTTTTGGAGTCTGACCAGGAAATCCTTTTTACTGTTCACCTGCTATCATCAGTGATATCTAGCATGGTATTACCCAATTTCTACATGTACATTATGCATATATGTCTGTCTTTGTTTTAATCAATAACAATATCATTAATGCACTTAACATCAGCTGATGTACAACAGATTCTTCTTATATAATCTGTAGTAATATGATGCTGGACATTACTGCATATGAAGTCTATGATACGATGCATTAGGTATGTTTGGTTCAGATAGTTAAAGAGCTGATGAAAAGATCTGGGATTGGTTATGTACTTTATGAACAAATGAAAGATGTGTTCTCATCTGCTTCTCAGTTGCCAACTATCAAAAGAATTTATGGACTCATCAAAAGGCAGCCAAGAGCCAGGGGTCATTGTACAGTCAGTCATTAGCAGCTGCATTAGGCTGCATGGTTGAGGATATTATAGTATGTGTTAACATGATGCCCATTCCCAAAGGAAGAAGCAATACTGTTTTACATCTCAGGACTCCCAGTTTCTCCCATCTTGTCACTGAACAGTCTTAAAGGGCTGTATGATTGTCTTATAACTAACTTAGATCACTGTGACAACCTTGCAGGACAACATAAAGCAGGGTATGCCAGAATTTTTGACGACCATCTTTTAGTGTGATTGCTTTACATCTACGAAGTAATGTCTGCAGTGTCTGACAGTACTCTGCAGTACAAGCCTTGCATGATGTGTCTTCCATGTGTCCTTGTATCAAGTGGAATCTAACCTTGAAAAATCAATAACCTGCAACTGAGAAGAGACTATATATCACACACGATATTATACCCAAGCTACTTGTGTTTTTCAGTCATAGATACCTTAAAGGTCAGGTGTGTGATAATTACTAGTGGTGAGGATGAGGATAGAAATGACTTAATAAAACCAATTACAAATGTGAATGGATGGTGGTCATCAGTGGCCAAAATTCTTCCAGACATAAACAAATTAGTTTTCATGTGTGACTGGATCCAGTGTCATCCGATGCAGCAATGACAGAGTTGCGCTTTCAGCTGTCTAAATGAGGACGAAATCTCTAAACGTCTAGTCAACTAAAAACCCATGACCTGTCCTCTTGATCCTGTCCCTTCTGATATCCTGAAGAGCATTCTACCTATAAGCAAAACTGCAGTTACCCATATTAACTTCTCTCTTAAATCCGATGACTTTCCGTCTGCTTTCAAGCAAGCTCGGGTTACCCCGCTGCTGAAGAAGTCCACACTCAACCCAGTCCAGGTTCATAGAAGAGCAATTACTGTTTGAAAACTACCAGTCGGTCTCACTGCTTCCATTCATGTCTAAACTACTAGAGCTTTCCGTCTTCAGTCAGGTTTCACAGTCTCTCTAAGACAACAACCTGTTATATCCATATCAGTCTGGCTACAGGCAAGGCCACTCTACTGAAACTGGTCTCCTGTCATTTACTGATTCCCTACGGCTTGCTAGATCCACTGGTCAATCCTCAGTCCTTATACTGTTGGACCTGTCTGCTGCCTTTGACCATAGGATCCTCCTCTTCACACTCTCGAAGCTTGGCATCTCAGGATCCGTCCTCTCGTGGTTTATGTCCTACCTCACAGGAAGATCCTTCAAAGTGTCTTGGCAAGGTGGAGTGTCCATATTACATAGGCTGACAACAGGGATGCCTCAGGGCTCAGTGCTTGGCCCTCTTCTCTTTTCGCTATACACCTCCTCACATGGTGCAGTCATTAGCTCTCATGGTTTCTCCTACCACTGCTATGCAGATGACACTCAGATTTTCCTTTCTTTCCCACCTGACAACACAACCATCTCAATGTGAGTATCAGCATGTCTTGCTGATATCTCTGCATGGATGAAGGATCGCCACCTTCAGCTAAACCAAGATTGAACTTATCATCTTTCAGCCAGTCCTCCCTTCAGCCACAGATAAGCGTGCAGCTTGACTCCATCATGCTTGCATTTACGTCTTATACCAGGAATCTTGGTGTTATGGTAGACAACCAGCTGACCTTTAAGGACCATGTTGCCTCGGTTGCTCTATCTTGTCGATTTGCTCTCTACAACATCAGGAGGATCAGACCCTACCTGACTGAACACACGGCACAGCTCCTGGTCCAGGCTCTGGTCATTTCATGCATTGACTACTGCAACTCCTTACTGGCTGGCCTGCCTGCATGCTCAGTTAAACCTCTGCAAATGATTCAGAATGCAACAGCACGTCTGGTCTTCAATCAGCCCAAAAGAGCTCATGTCCCTCCGCTGCTAATCGCTCTCCACTGACTTCCAGTTGCAACGCATCAAATTCAAGGCTCTGCTTCTGGCTTACAAAACAATAACTCAAACGTGGCGCAAAATCAGTAGCTAGACTCTTTTTCTCTGTTGTTTCCCGGTGGTGGAACGATCCACCAAACTCCATCCGATCCACAGAGTCCTTATCCACTTTTAAAAGCAAGCTAAGGACTCAGTTGTTTAAGGAGCATTTCCGCACTTAGCTTAACTTTCTACTCAACAGAATAGGGTAGAAAGATTTGTCCAGCGCTTTGGCTCAACTCAGCACTGAATAAGCTGTATGCACTTAACGCCCAAGATGATGTTGTGTGATGAAATCGTGATCTTGTATTTAAACATTGGACTTACAAAACAACAAAAAAAACAAAAACAAAACAAAAAACAAACAAACAACAAAACAAAACAAAACAAAACAAACAATAAAAGCACTGCCTCTAGCACTACATGACAGCACCTTGGTCCAACTGGACTCACAGCAGTCTGACTACCACGTCCCATCTTGTTTGAATTGTTGCTTGTGTTGTTCTTACTCTCAGATGTAAGTTGCTTTTGATAAAAGTGTCTGCTAAATGACTGTAGAATAGAATAGAATAGAATAGAATAGAGTTGTTTGTCCATTAAGAGACACAGTAGTAGAAATGGTGGCACAAATATGGCAGCTGCCATGAATGTGGACCCACGGCAAGTAGATATACATAACATAAGTCATTTCAGTGAGGCGATTAAATACCACTAGGAACATGATTTTTAATGATATTTACCATTTTCATGTTATATATCATTGACCTTTGATTATGTTACATGGTGCTTCATTTCAGGAAACATAAAATATCAACAGGAAGCATATCTGGGGCCTACAGGAATGCAAAAAGTACAAATCTTCTCACCGGTGCCTAGGCAGCCACATGCTACATGTCAAAATTAAGTCACAAGCTGCTTTCACACACTGGAGTCCTGAAATGTTCGAGAGATGTTCTGGAGCATTGGCATGTGAGAATGCAAATGTCCTCAACATTTGCTCTGACTTGTTGCTGAGATTTTCCACTCAGACCCCAAGCGAAATCTCTGGAATATCAGAATGGACATGTCACTTAATGTTATTGAGCCTGCACTGTTACTGTTATGTACGTTTCCTGGTAAGAATTTATCTTTTCTGCTGACCTGTACACTGCTTTCTTCACACTTCCTACTATTGTGGGTACATACAGGTACATGCAAAACTCATCAACACAAGGAGCCTCATCTGTTATGTTGTAAAAGAAACATTGATTTTCACAGTTTCATTTTTACACCACATACTGCTTCCTGCACAGTCTTGACAGTCATTCAGGGGTGCCCATCTCCAACAGAAAGCCTCCTGCTGTGATTTGCTTGTACGAACAGCAAACCATCCAGACATTATCCAGACTTTAAGATAATGTATAACTCTGCTGCATGTTTCTTAGAAAAATATCCAATCAAAAACACACAAGTCAATCTTGGGTCAATGGGAGCACGGCTAAGGGTGTTTAGCCAAGTATAGCTAATTATATGTACAATAATTAACTACTGCTTTGTGGAAGTTATTTTAATTAGTGCACATCTGCTTTTGAGGACATACACAGTAAAAAACTTCATCAGACTTTTGTTCTGTTAATCTTTTTCTTGGCTATAATTTTATTTGTACATGACAAGATGCATAGAGGCTGCTGGCCTTGAGCTCCTGTTGCAAGATCGTAGTCTAATCAGCTCCCCTCCCCCTGGTATATGACATTACCTACAGGCTGAGGGGGGGTCAAGTGAAGGTTCTCGCCCCGATCAGTCAACTGGAAAACTCACAGGTTCAGAGGTCATGGATAAGCCACCCCGGTGGGTGAGTGGTCAGACAAATCAAATTAGCATTCGCTATTGAGCCCCTCTTAAACTACCACCCATGAAGAGTTAAATGAGGAAGGTTTATCTTTTAAGAATTTGATTTCTGCAGCTCTGGAGAAAAGGAAAAAATAAACATGCCTTAAATCTCAGAAACCACACAGGAATTTATCAAGTCTACATTGTTGACCTTTACAGTATGTAAAATACCCCAAGGCTTAACCATTTATGTCATCCTGCCCTTGGAAGATGATATGTTAATTGCAGTAATGCTGACATATGCTGACCACACCAAATCCACAATACAGCTCAGAAAAAAGAAAGAAACATGGACGGCATCAAAGCACCAGACATGCAGGGTTCTACATTAATCCCACGACACTGAAAGGTGTTATAGTCATTTCTGAATGAGCACACTGCTGCTCACAAGCTTTTGGACTTAGAAATGTTCCTAATCCATATTCATGATCCAATATTTCCTCATAACACTATATTGGAATCTTTGGGAACATCGCAATTAGACCCCATTACAATTCAGATTTCTGAGATGCAATTATAAAACGATTACAATGCATCTTTTTTCTCTGTGTGACTACTACTACTACTACTTTCCGAGTTGTTGTGACAAACAACGAAGAAGAAAACTCGCTCATCTATTAGTTAATGCAGAGCAACTTCTGTTTCCTTCATATAACAGGTGTGTGACGGGGAAAACTAGCTCAGTAGGTATGTAAAGTCACTATGGTTGTTATGTGTGAGCGGAGGTGAGGACCCAAATGCAGATAGATCATGCAGAAGCTGAACTGTGATGAACAAAGCTAGTTTATTTACCAAAACTCAGGGACATCACGGGAATGAACCACAAGGATCTGACAAGGCAAACTGAAAACCATGCGGTATTTGTAGACGGAGGGAGTACTTAGGAGCAGGTAAAGTGAATGAGAAATCAAACCAGGTGAAGTAACGAGCCAGGAACAGAAAACTGAGCACATGAGGGAAAACAGGAAAACTGAATTAAACATGACAAAAACTCAGCATTATGAACCAAGAGCAAGACAGAACTAAACATGACAAAAACCAAAAACCTAAACCATAATCATAACAAGCTGAACTACAAACCACGATCAAGACATAACAAGCAAAAGCTGACAAAAACCAAACACAACAATCAGGAACCAGCACCGTGAACCATGACAGTGGTAAGTAGAAACTCAGAAACACACTGGTACTTCCACAGTGCTCTTCATTTTATTCCAGGGTTAATCAGTCTTGTGAAGCCCGGTTGGCCGGCTGCTGTCTTATCATACATGAACAAAACAGAAATTGTATGTCACAAGGAGGTGGTGATGGCATGAGCAGGGTGTGTTCATAAAATTTCTGCCATTCATCATTCACGAGGGCACACAATCGACCCCTCCCTGTTGGAAAAAAAAGGTTGTACCAGGCCGTACACTACTGAGGCACAGGCTGATATTGGACTGCATCCATACATGTTAAAGCTGCTTAAGACATTTCAGTCAAACAGAGTAAAGTACAGTATAACATCTGGCATACATAACAGTGTCCCACATAGTGAAATTACTAAATAATGAGAAATAATAGAGAAACACAAAATTAAGCTCTGCAAGATAAGTGCGATTGCTTTTTTTTCTCCCTTCTTCTTACAATTTAATCAACCTTATAACAAAACCAGCAGTAAACTGACACAATGTGATAAGAGCTGTACAGGGAACTTAAACCACAGTCACATCATAAACAGTGAAAAATGCCATTTCAGGTCAAGGCCAGGTCTTTTTGTGTGATGAGGGTTGGCCCACATATTCACTCGTCTTGGTCTGAGGTTGTAAAAGTTTGTAAGAGTAGTTGCAGGGTCAACCAGATGATGTGTCATGACGGTCAGTAGCTGCATTTACATGGGGCACTTTAAAACCGACTGAATGTCCAATCAGAATAAAAATGTAACATGTAAACATGTCAGCTAATCTGATCGGCCTAGATCCAAAAGATTTTTCAATCCGATCGAGAGTGGTGGTTTAAACCTTTTCACCTTCAGATCAGCAGAAAAAAAACACTCATTCTGATCGTTTTTGTTGTGCATGCTGTTTCTGCACATGCTTGAACCATGTGGGGGTCATGTGATGTAACAAGTTTCAGGGAAGACTTGAAAAAACAGAACTGGACAGTGGCAGATGAAACATTTTTGTTAGAAACTTAGATTTTTTTACGATCAAAAGGTTCAAATTAGAAAAAGAAAACACTTCTTCTGAACTAGTAGGCACTGTGCATGTCAAAAGCTTCATGAACGCATTAAATCTGTCCATTATGTAAATACAACTGATCGGATCACTTTATTTAGCATCCATGTAAACGGGTCGGCTGGAATCTCCTATCAGATTGACTGCAATTGGACAGATAAAATATGTGTCCATGTAAACGTAGCTAGTGTCTTGAGCCATGTCATCACTCATGTGCAGGTTAATGAGAAAAGAAAAAGGGGTCAGAGTCAGTGTGAGAGACATTTCTGTCAGCGGGTGTAGTGCTGGAGATATCTGCAGCATCCACACTGGAAACACGTGAACGTATCACAGCGTTTCACTTTCCTCCAAAGCAGGATCCTGTGCTGTTTGTCCAGCAGCACACCTGGTGTGTGAGGCTGTATCCTATGTATAGAATGTTAGTAGGTTTGCCCAATAAAAAACTCCAACCTCCTCTCCAGTATCCATTCTGGTGAGACAGTAGTTCACTTTAGACATCCTCCGTGAGATACTGTAGGGTCTGGTGTAAAGAGGAAGTTAACTGTGAAGTTAAGCCTGTGCGTCTGATCTAGGGTGAGACTGACAAGATCTCTAATCTTGTAAGAGACGTCTCAAATTGTAGTTATGTTACTGTGACTTGTAGAAAGTACTGCGTGTGCATGGTCATGTGCTTCCTTAAGTGAAGCTCTCAAGTTCACTGAGTAAGTGATTTCTGGCTCATCCACTCCATCCCAGGAGGGTGAGTGACGAGGTCAAGCGTAGTCTCCAGTTTACGTCCATACAGCATCATGGTAGGGCTAAGACCTATGCTCTCATGAGGGGCAGTTTGCAGAGAAAAAACAGCCGGGGGAGACACTTGTCCCAGGATGTGTGTGTGTCCTCCACGTATGCTCTGATGGCAGCTTTCAGCATGCGATTAACACGTTTGGTTGCATTAGTCTGGGGGTTATATGCAGTAGTCAGTCTGTGTTTACTCCCAGTACTAACACATGTTCAAACAACTCACTGACTCAGAAATGAGGTAGGAGGGGGAATTGCATTGGAAAAAAAAGTCAATGTCAGCGTTTTAACAGCAATCTGAGCTGTAGCTTCCCTGACTGCACTCACTTCGGTCCATTTAGAAAAGTAATCCACAAAGACAAGGATGTAGGCATTTTCACTTGATGTGTGAGAGCGCGGTCCTAGATATTCCACACCTGTGTATTCCCAAGGTGTCTGTTGCAGAATGGAGACCATGAAACCAGCTGTTTTTCTTTGGCTAGTCTTGGTAGTTTGAGACCACATTTTTTCACATCAGAGGGCATGTTTGATCAGAAGTCTTAGGTGTGCCAGCGTTTCTACAATACCCAAGTGACCAGCTGTTGGATGAGCAGAGTAGAGGACTACACATGGCAGTAGGGACGAAAAGTTTTAACTGTTTTAGTGGATGTAGGCCACACCTTGTTTTGGGATCCTTGAAATGGAGGAGGCCATCCTGATAATGCATTGGTTGAGATTTTAGTTCTCATCAGTACTTTGTTGTTCACTTTCCAACTGATGAAGTGTCCTGCTAGTGGCCTGATCCTGCAGCTGGTGGATCTGTGGGTGATCTGACAATGTCACCGAAGGAGTGCAGAGATCCATGCTTCCAGTCACAGCATACTGGGCAGAAGGTCAACAGGTGTGTCCACTGCAGGGAGAGGGTTGTGTGAAAAGCAATGGGTACTTTGCTACTTTCTACAGGTTTGTAAAACCACTTTGAAGTCAAAGTCTTGGAGACAAAGTGACCACAAACCAATCTGCCAGAAGGGTTGGGGTATGACATCAACCATCTAGCATCAGGCTGCTGTGTTCTGTAAAGATGGTTACATGAAGACCTTAAACGTATGGCCTGAAATGCTCCAAGGCCCAGATAACAGCCAGGAACTCCTTCTGTGGAGTGGAATGAGGTTTTTCTGATTTGTGCAGCATCACATACTTCTGTGTGTATGAAGAAAGGACATGTAAATTTGAGGGAATTTGAGGACAAGGGCTAAGGTGATGGATTTTTTAAGGAAGTCCACGGCTGCTTGCTGTCCCAGTTTAATGGAGCATCCTTTTTTGTGAGGGTGAAAAGTAGTCCAGTTTGTCGTGCATAATCCAGCTTTACAGCCATCTGTTAGGACAGCAGTATCCGAGCCAGAGACTTAAAGAGACAGAACAAACTGATCCAGAAGGCTGGTTCTGTGCTGGGGGCAACTCTGGAGCCCCTGGAGCTAATTGTCCAGGAAAGAATGTTGCACAATTGTTCACATCCTCTACACAACACAGTGAAGAAACAACGGCTTGTGCTCAGTGTGAGGCTTCATCAAGTCCAGTTTAAGACAGAAAGATACCAGAGATCATTCCTGTCAGCAGCCATCACCCTGTGGAACAAAGCAATATCATCTTCTAAATAAATATGTTTTTATTAAAAAAGAAAACAACCTTACTACAACATTGCAATTTGCCCTTGGAGATTAATAAAGTATTTTTCCTTTCATTGCATTTCACAAAGCGATGGTAGTGTTAACCTGAGAAGCTATTGTATGCTTTATTCAAGTTGGTATTGGGAAGTTCAGGAGTATGCCTGATGGGGAGACATGATAGCCAAGGAAGGTGAAGTCACTGAGGCAGAAGTGACACTTACTCAGCTTTAGGGAGAGGCCAGCTGACTTAAGTCTGTCCAGGACCTCTTTCAGGTCTGCCAGGTGCTGCTTATAAGTGGTTCAAACTGCTTCAATGTTATCTAGATTCACTGCACATGGCTTGTGGAATAGACCAGCGAGAACATTGTTTACAAGCCTCTGAAAAGTTGTCGGGGCACTGGATAGCCTGAAGGGGAGGACTTTGATGTGACGCAGTGCCTTCAAGCAAAACACTGCTGAAACATAATGCTCCAGGCTAGAACACAAAGTTATGAAGTGTTGTTTCTCAGCCTTGTGATGCTGCAGAGCATTGACGGCTCCAGGGCTGTTCATAATAAATGCCAGTGTCCCATCACAACAAGTAAGAAAAACATAGTGTTAAGGGGGGATATCATGTAGTTTTGCTTGAATAGACTGATGAAGCCATTAAAGTGACATATCTTTTGTTATAAGCAAGTTCAATTGATTAGACCAGGGGTGTCCAACTCAAATACACAGTGGGCCAAATGAAATAATTGGAACAAGGTGAGGGCTGGACTGCTTCAGTGTTTATTAAAATCTTCTTTTAAATGACCTTATTGCACATAAGGCAGCCTATTAGTTATTGCCTATAAAACAACATTAATAATTGAAATAAAAAACAAAGTCTGTTCAAATCTGTTGCATTTATTTCTTATAGCTCTCTCTCTCTCTCTCTCTCTCTCTCTCTATATATATATATATATATATATATATATATATGAACTCTTCCTTCACCCCTGGTACTACTGTTGCTTTCACCTTTCAGCCTTTCTCCTTGTGTTGATGGCATTCTCAAATCTATCTATCTATCTATCTATCTATCTATCTATCTATCTATCTATCTATCTATCTATCTATCTATCTATCTATCTATCTATCTAATCATAGTTCATTGTGAAGTTGTAGAATCTGATGCGGCTACCAACCTGTGATGCCAATATGAAGTTAGATAAGTAACTTCACTGCCATCACAATCTCTGGTTCATATTCAATATTTTATTTTACTTAAGGGTTAACTCTTCTACCTTGGCACCTTTGTTTTCTGTCCAAATGTCTGGATCTGTCATAGTACTTCTTTCCCAAGCGTCTTTATATTTTATTTTAGCCTTTTTCTTTCTGTTTTTGTTAATTAATTTTATTTCTTTTTATCTTTTTTTTTTAAATGAACTTTTTAAATGATTGCTTTCTGCACCCTCCTGTAATGTTTTATGTAAAGCACTTTGAATTGTCTTGTACATGAAATGTGCTATACAACTAAATTTGCCTTGCCTTATCTTACATTCTTTCATTAAAGCCACAGTCTCCACAAAGAAGACAGGTTGACAAAGGTGAGTAGCTCCGTCAGGCTGCTAGAGAATGAATGAGGTATGTGCACACAGCCCGTGATTGATGCGCCAACACACTGGCAGTGCATTGTGGGAGTTGTAGTATTATAGTGGTGTGTGCACTCTATCAGCAGACCAGCTCTAATAGTGATTAGATATGATTATGCAGGCCAAAGATATTTAATTTACAGGCTGGATGTGGTCCGTGGGCCTTGTGTTTGACACACATGGATTAGACAATTAGAGAATAGCTGAACAAATAAAACATCCACAAGCCAGTAGTACTGGGGAAAATGCTGCATTTAGATATTAGCATTTGTTAAGTCTCTCTGGTTCTGTTAGCTCATATTGCTCCCTCTTTTCTTTCACACCTAGTAGTTGAGCAGGTCATCCAGTAGTCAGAGGGTTGGCAGTTCAGATCCTGGTTCATCTGATATCCAATCTTTGTTCTTGTGCAAGATACCTTTCCTTTGGTGTCAGCATTGCTGGTGTATGAGTGTTTGGTGGTAGTCAGAAAGGCTGCTGCTGCCATGTTTCCGTCAGTCAGTTTTGGCTACACATGCAGCTTAACACCACCAGTGTGTGAATGAAAAATTAATTCAATATAAAGCAATTTGTGTTCCTTGAAAAGTGCTAAAAAAATCTAATCCAATATTATTTGTCATCACCTCCTTCTGCAAATACCTGCCAGGTTTCCTTTGTTCAGCACCGAACTGTCAGTCATGTTCTGATTTCTGGCTCAGTAAGCTTTGTGTCTTTCTGGATTTCTGGACAGCCTGCTACAGCAAAGCTCCATTAGTTAAATTTATTTTTATTTTATGTCTCCATCTTCCTGCTTCCTATACTTACATCTGTAATTGGTCCACCATTTCTACTAAACATGACGTAATCTGAGAATTTTTCAAAAGGCACTTGAAGACACATGAACAAAGGTGGAAACAGTTCGCTTGCACTGTTCTTATTTTTAATGAGACTGTCAGAGGCTCTGCACAGTAATTATTGTGCATTATTTAATTTTCATTGCCTGTTCACATCAGTGCAATAACAGTACATGTATCTGTTGTAGTGTGAAAAGAGCCTGAGGGTCTGGAGTTGATACTCATGTTCATTCTGTGTTGCTAGAGCTCAAACGCTGCTCTAATTACTTTTTTTAAAAAACTAAATAAATATAAAACACAAGATACAGATAAAACAAGGTGTGGCAACACAAGACGATAATTTAAATGCATCTGCATCTGTTGGGTAAAATATTTTCCAGCACAGAGGAGTGATTTGTTCTTAAATGTTTTAACCTCAGCTCTTTAAGAGGGATCTGGCCATCTGTTAATGCACAACTTAGTTAAATGTACATGAAAAAGGAGAAAAAAAAGTGTGTAGTCAAATGAGTTTTATAAGCACTGGTTCAGAGGACATTAATGTTAGCATTCAGCTTGACCCACCGTCTCAATAATTTCATTTTTATCCTCTTCCCCAACTGTGACCTTGCACCTACCCGCATTTGGTAAGCAATGATTTATCTGCCAAATAAATTTGTTGGCTCCATTGGAATGCATTTAAGGTGTGGGGTCACTCACTAGGTCAAAAATGGCAGCTCATAAATTGAAGTTAAGCCTTAAATAAGAAGAGAGGAGAAGGGGATTTTGGGGTAAAGCGGTTTTTGGATGAAAAATTTGACCTTTTTTTCGTGTAAAGTGAAACAATCTGGAGCACAATGTGCTGCAGTTTCGAGCTGCATGAAGGCAAGGCACAGATGACGCCATCAGTGAACACCTTACCTTGAGTGAGATCCACAGCTTAGATGGTATATCAGTCATTCTGACAGTGTGAGGTTAGAGGGCTCATTTACAAAGTGAAGGCCAGTGTCACCCTCAGTTATGTGAGATCATGAAGCTTTGGTTGCAGCTTACCTGTCTGGAAAATCCTCCAACGATGTTGTAGATTTTCATGCCTCTCATTCAAACATATAAGTCATGTATAAGTCTTGTTGAGGGAAAATGTGTAGTGTCTACTGTGGCATTGGTTGTCAGTGAAGACAATGAATGACAACCCTACTTCCTGCAGCATAAATAAATAAATAAATAAATAAGAACTTCTTGAAACCATGACCTTTCTTAAAACCGGCTGTGTTTTTCCAATAACAAAGAGATGCTGTGGCTCTACAAACTAACACAATACCACCTCTTGGTGGTCACTGTTTGCTGAGCTATTGAGAAAGGGTTTCTACTTTTACAATTAAGAAGTTTCATAGGATCAATACATTATTTAGTAATTCTCCTAGCTTGCATTTCACTCATTTTAAATTTTGCATGCGTTGCAGATAACATTTACTTTAACCCCTCCCACTTCCAGCACCAGAAGCTGCTTTGCAAAGGTAAGCACAATAACTGTTAAAGGCATGAGAATGCCCATGAAGGGAGCACAGATGTAACAATTACGAACCTTTATGTAAACTGTATTGATCATTACTGCAATTAATTACTAGCTAGGTATTTAATTGTGGAACTTTCAGATGTCAGATAATAATCGGTTTTCCTTTGGTTGAGACTTAATTCTTTGTCAGAAATTATTTTCCGTATTGCCATCAGATTAAAATATTTACTATCTACTACAATGTAAAATAAATATCCTATTTGCCCTCAGAATTTGGAAAATCAACTTGCAGAACAAGAGGAGTGGACATTACAGCTGCATGCAAGCCTTGGCATTTTAGCCGGTTTCTTTTAAGATACAGTGGTGTGAAAAGGTGTTTGCCCCTTCCCAATTTCTTATGTTTTTGCATGCTTGTCACACATAAATGTTTAATAAAACAAATTTAAAAATTAGTCAGACAGCACAAGTAAACACAAAATGCAGTTTTTAAATTAAGGTTTCTATTATTAAGGGAGAGAAAAAAATCCAAACCTACATGTGTGAAAACGTGATTGCCCTCTAAACCCAGTAACTGGTTGGGCCTGTTAAAACATAACACCGGAGTTCAATTTCTCTAGCCACACCCAGGTCTGATTACTGACAGATCCAAAGAAATTCAGAAACAAATGAAAAAGAAAGTGTTTGAGATCTCTCAGTATGGAAAAGATCATAAAGCGACTTCTAAAGCTTTGGGACTCCAGTGAACCACATTGAGAACCATTATTGACAAATGGCGAAAACATGAAATAGTGGTGAACCTTCCCAGGAGTGGCCGGCTGACCAAATTTACCTCAAGAGTGCAGAGATGACTCATCCAAGAGGTCACAAAAGACCATACAATGACATCCAAAGAGTTGCAGGCCTCACCTGCCTCAGTTAAGGCCAGTGTTCATGACTCCACCATAAGAAAGAGACTGGGCAAAAATGGTCTGCACGGCAGAGTTCCATGACGAAAACCACTCAATTTCGCCAGAAAACATCTTGATGACTTTTAGGAAAATACTGAGACAACTTTGAACTTTCTGGAAGGTGTGTCCTATTACATCTGGCATGAAAGTAACACCCCACTTCAGAAACAGAACATCATACCAACCAGGGTTCGAACTGCAGGGAGCTAAGGGGAGCTCGGCTCCCCTAAAAGGCACAGGAGCTCCCCTAAAGACATTCAACCGATACTTTGAGGAAGACCCCTAAAAATAGTTCACTTTCAGGGTAATTTTTCAGAAAGGTTCCTAATGTGTATTGACAGCACAAATTTGCAGATTTGTGTTTTATTTATTAATTTAATTTAATTAATTAAATCCTCCAAATGTGATTCGTTCTGTTTCCTTCAGCACAGTGGACAGTAGTGTTGTTTATTTGTAGCATGCTGTGAGTGTCCATACAAAAACCACTTTATATGCTTTCTTTTGTGGTTGTTAAAGGTGAAATAAGTAGCATTGACACCTAGTGTTTCAAATCAAAACTGCAGTCGAAAGAGAAAAACACGGTGTTCTTCCCCCCATCCCCCTCGGAGAGTTTCGCGTAGGTTGCCGGTTTGTGAGAGGTTATTTTATACCGTCTATGAAGGATGGAGAACATGATGATGAGCGAAGATGATTCACATACACACAGTAAGCTGCTATGCTTTGCAATGCTAATGCTAATTTCACGCGCTAATTTGCGTTAGCTTAGAGTGTAAACAAAAACTACATTAATCAACAAATGCCACGTAGCGGCAGTTTTCCCTTAGTCTCACTTAAAAAATTAATTTAATAGTAATTTCATAAGTTTATAAGGACAAACACAGTATTCACTTGGCCCAAACATCATTACATTTATTGTTGTAAACTAACAAGCCACCAATTTACTCCACTAATACACTAATACACACTAATACAGTCACACAAATTAATTTAATGAGTGCCTAGAAATAAATTAGACTAAAATCTTTGTAAATAAAGATAAACTTGTCGATTAATTTAAGCAAAATTCCGGTGCTTACTTGTCGAGGAGAAACTTTGCCAGCTCAGACTTCTCCACCTTTCTTTGTTGCCTGATCTCTTTACTTTCATACACCAAATCCATCACTTATTAACTTTTCAACGGATATCACAAAAGCCTCGGCCACAGAAACTCCTTCCACAGAACCTGGTAATCACACTTGACCTCTTTGTTCCCACTTGCTTACCCTGTAATATGAGGTGATGGTGGCTGATAAATTTTATTAGTACTGACCTGTCCTTCCATTAATCCTTTTATCAATGCCAGTCAAATTACTGGGCTTGCAGAAGAAACTAGACTTTTAGCTGCAGCTATGACATTTTGTGATGGTTGTAATAAACTATAGCTTAATAGTGCAGTGGCTAAATCCTGTGAGACAATTTAAGATTGGCGATCAAAGATTAGCATAATTTTAAAGCACACTTGCTCCCAACTGTGACCATTGTCAGCGTTGCCATAAATTACTGCATGTCAGCGAGCGCAACATTATCTGTTAAAAATGTTGGACATCTTTCTCAAACACTGGAAAACAACAACAACAAAAAAAAAAAAACAAAAAAAAAACAGGAACCATGATGGAAAATATTGGGGTTACCACAACTTTTATATGATAAGATCTTATTATCTTATCTTATCTTATCTTATTTATTTATTTATATATTTGTGGAGTGAAATGTGGTGAATGTTGGCACACAAAACAGACAGATCAAGTTAAGACAGGTCTAAAAACCCACCTTTGAAACTGGTATTAAAATAGTTCTTGGTTTTAGGCAATTATGTGTCAAATTACTTGTTTTTGAAAGAATAATTATTATTTCACGTGTCAGAAAATGATGACACTGACTATTTTCTTAACTTTGCCCAAATTATATTGTCATATTTTACAATATTACTTTAATATACTGTAGGTAAATGGCCTCTGGCCTTGCAAACACTTTTTAAAAACAGCTTAATGTCTGAAATAAATATAATTTATTTCCTCGTGTTTATTTTGTGGCGTGATGATCCAAATTTATTCTGTTCTTGTTGCATTCTTTGTTTTCATAAACCCCCAACACAAATGGTTGTTTCTTACATGTTTTATACATACACATGGTTAAACAGTTTAAGAAGGCAGGAAATTGGTTTTAAATTACATTATTATTTCTGAGGAAGAACACCAAGACCCGTAGTATTTTTCGAAGTTTGTGCCTCTAATTTAAAACATAAGAAATTGCCCATGAGCATGTTAGCTACTGAAGTTATCATTTAGGTCTCAGCAACGTGCACAGCCTCAAAGAGCCATCAGCACGGCTGTGGAGTGGACTTTGTGTTATGTGAATGTGGTTAATAAATCATACTGTATGCCTGTACGGTTGCAGCCACTGTTTGCTCACACCTAAACAGCTTTTATGGAAGAGAAACAAATTTAGGTGATTTTGTTGTTGGTTATGTGTCTGTTTAAAGTCACCAGGTCTTAGTAGACAAAAAAAAAAAAAAAAAAAGAAAAGAAAAGAAAAGAAAAAGAGAAGCTGTTTGAACTTTTGATCCAACATAAAAGAAAAAAATATTTCTGTGCATCAGGCTTCTGGCAGCAGCACAGCCTCAGTCTGGCTGCAGTCAGCCCCCTTTGTTTGGTCTAATTTGCCACCTGCAGTTGGGTCACATTTGAGGTGGTTTTCACTGGTGCCAGTATTTCATTCACACAGCTCGAGCCAGACTACATCGAGCAGGGAGATGTGAGAAAGTGCAAGTGGTCCGAGCGCACAGCAGATTTTGTGAGCCCAACATTAACAATGTCTAATCACTAATCAGGGCTGGTTCTAATGAGGCTATGCTAACAAGAGAGAGAGTAGGCTTGACTTCACTTAAGAGGAAGGCAGACTGAAAAACAACTTCAATCTTTCAAATATAATTAGTTGTACATAAAAATGTTCATGCACTTACATTTAACATATGCAATCTAACAAAGCAGCACGCACAGATGTTCTAATAAATAGAAGGAAACCACGGGAAAGAAAATACAGCTAATGCTCTCCATTGTTGTCTTTGGGTTGAGTCATGGGTGCAGTGACTGGTGGGGATTTGAACTGTATCTGACCCGAGGGTCAGACTCAGTGTTTGTTTGTACTGGAATATGACTGACTTTGGTCTGATGATGCATTTGCCCTGTGGACCATACGCAGCAAGGAAATCAAAAGCGGGAGTGTGAGAGAGAAAGAGTGGACCAGATGGGAGACTGAGATGGATTGGCCGGACAAACAGGCAGATGTTTATGGGCCATTATTTACAAGCTCTTTAATCTGGGCTATTTCCTCGCCCTTGGCAATGGATAGGTCTGTGGGTCATGCTGCCTGAACCCCTCCAACAGTGGTCATCCATCTCCTCTAAAAGACAGAGTTAAAGGAGAAGAGAGAAAAATGTATAGACTTCTGTTTCTCTTTAAAGGTGATTGAATGTTTTTTTCCTTGAGAACAGTTTTAATGTAAAACTGGTCTGGTAGTCAAAACCAAATGAACAAAATTTTGGCACTTAAATGCTAAATTTAAACAGCTAATTTAAGTAATTTGCTCTAAACACATGACATGATACTAAAACAATTCAACAAAGTTATTGTTTGCACAATAGAAAAAATTAAATCACAAAATGCAACAAAATAGATGCAAAACATAAAAAGCTAAACAATAAGTAAAAAATTCAATGCGATAAATGCTTGTATGAAAGGAAAAAAAGATGTTCCCAATGACAAGAAGAAAGATGTTACAGCAGAGACACAATGAGCCACAACCCAACGAGATGATCCTTCAGTTGTCACAGCAATTTTCCTTGTCATCCTCTCCCCACCATTCAGAGGTTTCCCCTCTCTGTGGAGAGATCCAGTTAGAGTCGTCTGATTGATGTACGACAGTGAGGCCAACAGCATGTCTTACCGTATCTCCTGCAGACAGACTTGCGCCTAATTTTCCCATCTGCTCGATGAATATTAGCCCAATTGCTGTCCATATCGATTTGTGCTAAGGTTAAAAGCTTGTGAGACCTTGGCTGAACATGGGTTGCCTGGCAACAGCTCTAGCCAACACCCAAAACCCCATCCTGTTTGACTTGACACAAACAGCTTCATCTGGAATGTGGGTGAATGAGGGTGAGGCTGGAGGTGACTGGGATGGGAGGGTCCGGCCCAGCCACATAGCAGAAGCCGGGGCCTTGATTTGGAGCCCCATCAGTGATTAAAAGCTCCCCCGTCTGCCTGACATTGTGACCTTAACCCCTGGACCTCCATGCTCCAGGGTCACTTAACCTTGAACCCAATTACAAGATAAGGTTACTTAAATGTGACCCTCACTGTGCTGCTCACTCAGTTAATAGGACAGGCTCTTGGAGAAAAGGGCCAGCGCAGCTGATACGCCTCTAGGTTAATTCGCTGGGTTGACAAAGGTCGCAGCCAGCGGCCATAAAAAACGGGACGGCACTTCGATTTCTCATGCAAAGTGAGACTCAGCAATACGATATCACGGTGGGAGCCAAAGAGCAGAGGCAGCAGAGTGTTCTGATAAGATGGTCCCAACCCATCGGCAGGTGCCATTGCTGAGTCTATAGTTTCAGTCTACAGACAGCTGCCTGTACATAGAACCACTCTTTCTAATAACTCTCCATGGATGCACTGCAGTTTTTGTATGAACATGCTGTTTGAGAAGTGCTTCCTCAAAAGTACATTAACTTCTTTATTAGAATTACATTAAGTGCATGTTAAATATAATCAAGGTGTACTTACAATAGACCAGGCCTTATTCATGTAGGCCATTTCATATTTCAAGGCAATTCAATATGCTTTACATTATAGAAACAACACAGAGAGATATACAATCAGTGCAATTAAACAAACAATTAAAAATCATGTCATAATTAAAAGGGTGTACAAAAAAGGTAACAAGATGGATCCTTGGATCTAAGAGCTTAAGTATATGCCTTTACTTAATATTGTATAAACATGCTGCGGATGTATTTTCTTAGACGTATAATATTAGATTCCTGGTTAAAACTCTAGCAGCAGCATTCTGGATGACCAGCAGATGTTCAATGCTCTTTCTGTGAAGTCAAGTTAAATGACAATTGCAGTAATCCAGTCTACTGCAGATGAACACCGTAGATGAAGCTTTTAATTCTGTTGCTGTTTCTGAGTTGGTAAAAAGCTGTGTTGGTAACAGCTTTGATGTGGTTGTTTAAAGTCAGGTCTTGGTCTATGAATGCATCGTGGTTATGAAGTTGGTCTGTGATTTTGAGAGTTCGAGGCACAAAGTATTTATTGATGCTGACCCTCTTCTCTTTGTTACCAAACAGAATAATCTCAGTTTTGTACTCATTACTTTGAAGAAAATTCTGTCATATCCATCCATTTATTTGCTCCTGGACACAGTAAACCTATTAGGCTGCAGTCCTCTGGTCACAGACATGTAAAGTTGTGTACTGTCTGCATTACTGAGACAATTAATTTATAAATGCAGTGTGTTACATAGCTGACAATTATAACAAAATAACTCTGGCTTTATAAACCTCAACCAATTAAAAACCACTCCAAGTCCAACCTACAATTCCAGCCTGTGCAACAGGATTCTGGGATCTATAGTGTCAAATGCAGCACAGAGATTTTGCAAAGCCAGGACACATGACCAGAATCAAAAGTTACCTCACAACTGGCAAATAATGTTTGATAAGTTTGTTACAAAATACAGTTCAAGATATGTGCAAAAAATTTATACAAAATGTATCTGAAAGTAGTTATTCCTTCATGTGTTGTTCCTCATCTTTGCTATGTTTGAATGCAAAGTATGGCATTTTGTGTGTTATTTCCTCACATTTGTAATGGTCATAATACTTGTTTCTTTATATTTTCATTCAAGGATCCAAAATAATTGATCTCTGGTCTTTAGGAGTACTTTTTTGTTCTGTTTGTTCCCTAATTTTCCGTTCAGTCCTTGGACATGATACATGAAAGTAACCACAAATCAATGTGGATAATTCAAGATAAAAAATAGAGCCCAACTCAAAAGATGAACCATTGTTGTATTGACACATAACAGAAAACGCAGCTAAGAACCAATTTTAAATGAGATCTTTGGGCTTTTTTGTTACTAGCAACCTGTCGCAAAGACACAATTAGCTTTTTCCATTTATTTAGTTTTATTACAAAAACAATGCAAAGACAAAACACCGTTGGCTGAAAGCTTTTCAGCATGACGTGCAGCGTGTCCTTAAAAACATTTGAATTAACCGGGCAAGCGGAAGACCACAGAAGAAAACACTATCTACAATAGATGAATGGGACCTGAAAGTGATGTCATGTAGAAATAGAAACAAATCCAACAAAGACCTGAACCAGGACCTGAGGGATGCATCTGAACCTGCAGTTGATTCATCTACTGCGGGCTGAAGCCTCATCAGAAATGGTCTTCATGGAAAGGGTATCTGTCAAGAAGCTATTCTTAAGAAAGAGAAACAGGGAGCTTTGGAAAGTCCTTCAAGAATTGGGAAAAGGAGGTGGCTAAGAGGGTTCAGACTATGCCAAAAGAGTAAATCTCATTAGTATAGTACAAACTGTGTTTTTTTGTCTCATGCACTGCATTCCAATTTGTGTTTACACATGTTTAAACTCCTCCAGTTATTTCTTGTATTCTTGGGAATTTGAAAAGAGAAGATCGATGGCTCAAAACTAGGGATAAGCACAACTAATCAGCTAGTCAAAACAGAACACAAAGTCAACAGTTGTTTTAAAAAGTCTACTGTTTTTATTTAGACGAGAGTTATTCCTTAATGTGCAGAGACATGGTGCCGTTTACAAAGCTGTGTTAAAAGAATAGTATAGCCCCTTTAAGGTTGAGCTAGAAAGGAAAAGAGAGAGAGACGTACAGCATGTCAGCTAGCCTGAAGCACAGCATAGGTCTGAGTCAGACCGGGAACATCAGAGCAGAGAAAGTCGCTGTAAGAACTGCCTGTTTAGCAGTGAATGTTAGCAATAAACACCACACAGCTCTACTAGTTACAGGAGAGTCCCGTGTCTGCTTCCCCACTGCTGGGTAAAGTGAAGGAAGCTAACCCTGAAGCTAGCTGCACCTTCACCCAGGAGGAATTACCTCAGCCTTCCGTCCTCAGTTTGGAGGGAGAAGAGGGAAAGTTTAACAACTGTTTCTGAGTTTTCACAGATAGTAGAGGCAACAGACCAGAGCAGGACGGTTACACCCACGCAGAAATCTCACTTCAGGAGCAAAAAGACCAGACGGAAAGACAAGGAAAATAATTGGTTTTGTTGTTGTTGGACGCTCAAATAGGTGCGATGTTTATCTCGCCTATTATAACAGCTGCCATGTACACGCAGCCAGACCAGGTTGAACCCCGACACATCCCTGACCCACTTCCTGTTTACCTGCTGAACAATAAAGGACACTAGAGCCCACAGAATGTTAAATTTATAACAATGTAAAAAACACTTGTGTAAGGAACACAAACAGTATACAGATAACATCTAACACATGGTTCACAATTTCCATTTGAAGATAAAACTATTTTTCAATTCATTACTGAACATCATGGTGACGTCATGACTAATCGACTAATCGATTTTGATTTGGGACAACTAGTCAATTTTTAATTCCGCTGAAATACCCATCCCTACCCGAATGTATTCACTGTAATACAGCAGTGCAGGAAATTAAGAGGAAAGGCTTCTCATCTTAACTAAGCCAATAATGTGTGACTGGTTTGTTTTGTCCATTGTCACGTCCTACCTGTATCATGTGGTAAACTCTTACCCTGCCTCTCACCCCTTCAATCTGGCATTATCCCTTCTGGATCAAAGCCAACAGGCTGGCTTAACAAGCTGGGCCACATCATAGCAGACGGGCAGGGGAGTGAGGAGGTGAGGTGAGGGGTGAGCACAGCATGCAAACACGCTCTGCGGGTTATGACACAACCTGCTGTGATTTGGTGGAGCCGAAACAACAGTTTCCTGTATTGAAACAGGTGCGCGATTAACTGTTCTGCAGATGTTCAAATGCAGAATTAAGGATAAAATTCATTCAAGAGCAAAACAGAGGAGGTCGGTAAATCCACAAGAAACAACAGATGACATGTTAAATATCAGGAAATTAACAGTTAATCCCCAAATGGCTTTGCAACCAATTGGAGTTGTCTAATTTATCTGGACAATTACAATGATTGAACTGGATTCTGTCCATCATATTTAAGCCTCTTTTAAGGTGTAGCAAAATCCTTAGAAAAGCCTTAACTTTATTTTGTGTTTTTCTCTTTGATAATAGGATTAAACCTAAGATTTCAGGTCAGACAGGAAACGGCTACTTAAAAGAAACCCAAACAAACAAAAAACAAACAATTCCGTGCACTCATCAGGCACGGTGTGGGGCTACATTAACATTTACAGTTTAATTCAATTTTGTCTAACTGGATAAGTGGAAACAGCCATGTCTGAAAACTTTTAGACATAAAGTCAGTCTTTGATTTACAGCAAGCGCAACATTAGTTCTGCGGCTGGTGCCGCTGCAGTGAAAGATGCATTGCAAACCGAGTTATATTGGACAGAATCAGTGTGTCGGTGCAGCTCGGCTCATATTTTAGTGTTCGCATGCATTTTGGTGCATTTGGTTCAAAACTCATCAGCCAGCTTGGGCTGGCTGCTTTACGTGTCTCTGTCAACAAATGAAGCTCTCAAATCGAGTCCCGACGGTTTTCCGCAGCACAATTTTCGAGGTCAGCTGCTGTAACAAGGGACAAAGGGGTTTCTGATTAAATTCTGCGGACATAACGGTCATCAGGCTCACGGCACACGGTAGCGAAGCAGAAAAAGGACTCTACGTCCTCATCAAAATTCCAATGATAAAACCAAAAACAAAAGCTTTCAGGTTCATTTAAACAATGTGGATAAATGACCTGAAAAAAGGATTAATGCTGAGTCAGGTTAACAATTATAAAAATGTAATGTTTACGCTTTAAAAGGGCAAACGATTCAACAGTGAGGATGCACAGATGCAGACATTTGCACTCCTTTAACACAACAAGATCCTTAGACTCCATTTCCCTTATTGCAAATTAAAATCAAGATTTTCTTGCATCACTTTGTAATGAACAAAGTTTAATCTCAGTGTTTGTTTATTCCAAGATAGCATGGTAACAAACATAAAACCCAGCGTGTTGTTTCTGAAGTCTGTTTGCCAGCTGATTGCACCATAACCCGGGTCAAACTGAGGGCAAAAGATCAGCTGAGGGAACAGAGAGTGGAAGAATTTGAATAAAATAGAGAGCGGTATAAAGGAAGGGAGAGGGAGAGAGAGTATGTGCGTGTGGAGAGGGGGTATTAGAGAATCAGACTAGAGAGAGGGAGAGAATGAAGCTGCTCTAACAGTGGCCCGCTGACCGGCAGTTGAACCTTTCGCTGAACTGAAGATGAACCCTAAACTTGAGGATCACGGTCACAGATCTCCCTGGGAGCTACAAACTGTGGCAGCTAGCCACAGAATGATGCTCACACGCACGCACACATCCACTCACACAAAACAAGCTAACAATCTGCACACACACACTTTACCAGTGTTACACAAAGATAATTCCATCATCATCACTGTAGCGTAAACAAATCCACTTAAAACAATTCCACTGGTGTGAAATTTGCACACACAATAGCACCAAAAGACCCACACACACAAAACACAAAACACACACCCACATCGATCCTCCGAACATGCATGCTAACCTTCCCCTTCAGCCTACTTTTTTAGCAGACACATGCTAATCCACTGGGCTTAGCAATCATGTAGAAAATAACACACTCAACCTAAAGGTGTATGCACACACGAGCATAAAAAATACACACACAATCGCTTTTGTGAATATAACACTCCACTAGACATGTCGGAGGTTGTGATAGCTCTTTAAACACTCCCCCTGTGGCACACCCGTGAGGGCAGCACAGAATGCACTCTGGGGTCATGGACAGGTCACCACAACATATGACGTCCTGGTTCTGTCCTGTGCTCAGCAGACAGACAGGCAGGCAGACAGACAGCAGTGCGGCGTGATGGTTAAAGCTTTAAAACCTGTTGGTGGCATTTAAATGGATCTTGCTTGTTTTAAATCTGGTTTAACGTCCTCTCAGGCCAATCTCTCACTGTGAGGTCTGGTTTAGGACTGGATAAGCTGGCAAAACAACAATTACGCATCCCATCCTCTCTCTCCATCCAAGCCTTGGCTTAGATTGGTGTCACCTGTGGTTAAAAAAACAACATAAAAAAAAAAAATCCAAAATTTTTAGAAAAGTCTGTAATTGCACCTCAAAGGTGTGCAATATTTTAGTAGATGAAAATGTGAAAGCTTAAACTTTAAACATTAATATTTTACATTTAAAAACTTTAATCCAGTCAGATCTGCTCTCCTTCTTTGTTTGACAGACAACACATTAAGTAACGTTTTGTAGCAACAGAAATGCATTAAACGGCTCTTCTTACCAGACAAAAATATCCCCCACCTTCCTCTTTGAAATCGAAGGCAACCTGTTTTTACATTCAGCCACTGGCTGATTTATTTATATCCCACAGGTTCAACGTGAGGAAAGAAAGTGCAGTTTTGTACTTAAACAAATGGACCTTAAAAGGAAAAAAGTAAGCCAGCTGTCAGAGTACAGTAAAATATTTTTTTTAACCTTTACACAGAGAGTAGCTTCCCCGAACATGCTTGTGTATTTTTAGCACCCCAGTACCTCACGGTTGTACACTTACACACTATCACTCAAGGGAGTTGTTCAGTACAAGCACCGTCTGTCAGTGCAGGCTGCCGAGCAGCTCCAGCCAAGCAGCTGAGGGTCAAGGGCATCTCAACAGTAGCAGATTGGCATCTTAGTTACACAAACACAGAGGCAGAGTTTTTCTGGAAGCAGGAAATAAAGTCCCAGGTTACCTTAAAAGTTCAGATACATGTGGCTTTCTGCAAAAAAAAATTCAAAGTGCTTTAGGGAGGACAAAAACATAACACGACCAAAGCAGACGTGAGGCAGAACAGTCACATACGATTAAACAAAAGGCAGAAACATACCTAAAAAATTTTATTTATTGGTGCATGACTTAGTGGACTTCTTACACTGCTGATTTGGCCACAAATTATAATTTCCCTCTGGGACAAATGAAATATTTTTTATCTAATTTAATTTAATTTCAAATATTTATAAGGAAGGAGAAGGAAGGAGGGTGTTTCCATGTTTTCCATGTCAGACACATGACCCACATCCCACATTTGCCAGTTTCTTCCACTTTTCCACATCCTAGTCATGTTTGATTTCTCATTTTTTATTGAGATGTTACGAACCTGGTGTTAAATACAAGGTTATGGTTCAAATCTTCATCATGTGGGTTGTAATTTTAATCATCTCACATGGAGGTATCTCACCATTTCCCAGTTTATAGCCATGGATGCGACTTTAAAACCTTTTGTAAATGTAGAAACACATGCTCTCTGGTGAGATTAAAGAAAACTTGCAGTTAAATCTGGAGCAGTATTTGTTTTGCTGTAGTTGTACTTTCAGTATCAATTCTGGGTTTGCACCAGACAAACCCGGCTTTTAGTATTCTGGCCTGTGACATACTAAGAAAAAAGCTTTGGTCAACTAGAGGTCAAGTGCTGCCTGCAAGGAAGAAGTAAGGATTATAAAATGTGTATGTGTGTGTGTGTGAGTGTGTGTGTGTGTGTGGGGGGGGGGGGGGGGGGGGGGGGGGGGATTTTAATGCATTCATTTGTACCTGCTTCATTAATTTTTGTGCCTGGATGCAATAACAGAAAGATAAGTCACAAAGGCCTCGGAATAATGTGGAGCAAAAAAAGCTTGGCCACATTTCTTATAAGAAAATAGCTAAATGAACTCTAACAATACCAATACGTAAAAAGAAGAAGAAGAAGAACAGAGTCTGGCTTACAGTTGCTAACATGAGTAAATGCAGCTTTAATTTTCTGATTGTGACCTGTTACCTCCACCAAGGAGGTCATGTTTGTGTCAGCGGTGGTCTGTCTGTCTGTTAGCAACAGAACTCACAAAGTTATGGCCGGATTTTGATTCAAGTTTCAGGAAATGTCAGAAATGGAATAAAGGAACAAGTGATTAGACTTTGGGGATGATCTGGATCACTGCCTGGATCCAGGAAGTTTCTGTTTAAGGATTCTTTACTATGGGGAGAGCAATAGAGCTTCTAACTCAAAAATAATGCCCACAATCATTGGCAAAAAATAAATAAATAAAACCAAAAATGTACAATAGCTTTGTGGAGGTCTGTGCTCTCAGTGTTTCTAGTCCATTCAGAATTTTTCAGGATCTCTTTGAGGTGTCAACATTGACAACGTGCTGGATGAATATACAGGAACAGAAAAGTTAACTTGGCTTCCAGTATCTTGTGTTCTACACTTCCAGAAAACTGGTCTTTTAAGGGTTCCCAACACCAGAGAGAGAGATATATAATAATAATAATAATAATATTAATAATAATAATAATAATAATAATAATAATAATAACATTAACCAACTTAAACCAGCTGACTAAAAGAAAATCTGTCAAGTTCTCATATTTAAGCTTCTTCATATTTCTTCAACCATTTTAGTTGAAGTTAAATCAAAGTTTGGATATCTCCAGTATTGTTCTATAATGTTGAAAAGGGTTAAAATAAAGATTATGCAGGAGTAGATTTGTCCAGTGTGATTCAGGTAACCTTAAAAAAACAAAACAAACAAGCAAGCAAACAACAACAACAACAAAAAACTAATGACTGTATTAGTCTGATCCAAACTGCCCTTTTAAAGCGCATGTAAACACGTAGCTTGACCATAACAGTACGAAAGGAAAGATCTCATAATTAGACTAGCAGGCTTAAATAATGAACTTCTGCATGCAAACACTGAATTAAACTCAAATTTACACGGTGTGGGGCTACATTAACATTTACAGTTTAATTCAATTTTGTCTAACTGGATAAGTGGAAACAGCCATGTCTGAAAACTTTTAGACATAAAGTCAGTCTTTGATTTACAGCAAGCGCAACATTAGTTCTGCGGCTGGTGCCGCTGCAGTGAAAGATGCATTGCAAACCGAGTTATATTGGACAGAATCAGTGTGTCGGTGCAGCTCGGCTCATATTTTAGTGTTCGCATGCATTTTGGTGCATTTGGTTCAAAACTCATCAGCCAGCTTGGGCTGGCTGCTTTACGTGTCTCTGTCAACAAATGAAGCTCTCAAATCGAGTCCCGACGGTTTTCCGCAGCACAATTTTCGAGGTCAGCTGCTGTAACAAGGGACAAAGGGGTTTCTGATTAAATTCTGCGGACATAACGGTCATCAGGCTCACGGCACACGGTAGCGAAGCAGAAAAAGGACTCTACGTCCTCATCAAAATTCCAATGATAAAACCAAAAACAAAAGCTTTCAGGTTCATTTAAACAATGTGGATAAATGACCTGAAAAAAGGATTAATGCTGAGTCAGGTTAACAATTATAAAAATGTAATGTTTACGCTTTAAAAGGGCAAACGATTCAACAGTGAGGATGCACAGATGCAGACATTTGCACTCCTTTAACACAACAAGATCCTTAGACTCCATTTCCCTTATTGCAAATTAAAATCAAGATTTTCTTGCATCACTTTGTAATGAACAAAGTTTAATCTCAGTGTTTGTTTATTCCAAGATAGCATGGTAACAAACATAAAACCCAGCGTGTTGTTTCTGAAGTCTGTTTGCCAGCTGATTGCACCATAACCCGGGTCAAACTGAGGGCAAAAGATCAGCTGAGGGAACAGAGAGTGGAAGAATTTGAATAAAATAGAGAGCGGTATAAAGGAAGGGAGAGGGAGAGAGAGTATGTGCGTGTGGAGAGGGGGTATTAGAGAATCAGACTAGAGAGAGGGAGAGAATGAAGCTGCTCTAACAGTGGCCCGCTGACCGGCAGTTGAACCTTTCGCTGAACTGAAGATGAACCCTAAACTTGAGGATCACGGTCACAGATCTCCCTGGGAGCTACAAACTGTGGCAGCTAGCCACAGAATGATGCTCACACGCACGCACACATCCACTCACACAAAACAAGCTAACAATCTGCACACACACACTTTACCAGTGTTACACAAAGATAATTCCATCATCATCACTGTAGCGTAAACAAATCCACTTAAAACAATTCCACTGGTGTGAAATTTGCACACACAATAGCACCAAAAGACCCACACACACAAAACACAAAACACACACCCACATCGATCCTCCGAACATGCATGCTAACCTTCCCCTTCAGCCTACTTTTTTTAGCAGACACATGCTAATCCACTGGGCTTAGCAATCATGTAGAAAATAACACACTCAACCTAAAGGTGTATGCACACACGAGCATAAAAAATACACACACAATCGCTTTTGTGAATATAACACTCCACTAGACATGTCGGAGGTTGTGATAGCTCTTTAAACACTCCCCCTGTGGCACACCCGTGAGGGCAGCACAGAATGCACTCTGGGGTCATGGACAGGTCACCACAACATATGACGTCCTGGTTCTGTCCTGTGCTCAGCAGACAGACAGGCAGGCAGACAGACAGCAGTGCGGCGTGATGGTTAAAGCTTTAAAACCTGTTGGTGGCATTTAAATGGATCTTGCTTGTTTTAAATCTGGTTTAACGTCCTCTCAGGCCAATCTCTCACTGTGAGGTCTGGTTTAGGACTGGATAAGCTGGCAAAACAACAATTACGCATCCCATCCTCTCTCTCCATCCAAGCCTTGGCTTAGATTGGTGTCACCTGTGGTTAAAAAAACAACATAAAAAAAAAAATCCAAAATTTTTAGAAAAGTCTGTAATTGCACCTCAAAGGTGTGCAATATTTTAGTAGATGAAAATGTGAAAGCTTAAACTTTAAACATTAATATTTTACATTTAAAAACTTGCCTTGTTCCTCCTCTCATGCTCCAAAAATGTACATATATTCATCTTTAAGTAAAAACAGAAAATCACAAATGTAGATGAACACAGCTGAGTTTCCTGTAAATTTACTTACTATTCCTTTAGTCAGACAGCCAAACACATCTGAAACTGTGACTGAAAAGCAGCTCATAAGTCATTTCTGTCAACTTGCAGACCACTTAAAACAGACAGTACTATGCTGCTCCAACACAATCCTAATTTATAACCACAGCGTGATTTGACAAAATCATCTTTGAAGGCAACATCTGTGCAGTAAATTCAGCCGAATAAAAACATTAGGAGCAAGAAAAAGAAGAGAGAAAAACAGAGAAAACTTAAATAGACAAAAAGCATAATCTTTCTACTGGCCTGTGGATGAAGACAGACTTTGTTTTTTACAAGATGACCAGCAAAGACGCAGTAATGGTACATGCTACAACACAGTTCAAAGTAAGCACTTTAAATGACCTTATACATGAAAAGTGCTATACAAATAAACTTGCCTACAAACTACAAGGCTCCAGACAAGTACCCACTATTGACAGACAGCTGTACCTTTGCGGGTACCTTTCTACCTCTTAAAAGTACAATTAGGTACTTTTATTTCTGAGTATTTAACATCCAGTGTTCATGGACGGACGGACGGACGGACGGACGGAGACAGACAGACAGACAGACAGACAGACAGACAGACAGACAGACAGACAGACAGATAGACAGATAAATAGATAGATAGATAGATAGATAGATAGATAGATAGATAGATAGATAGATAGATAGATAGATAGATAGATAGATAGATAGATAGATAGATAGATGTTTTTTATGCCAGCCCCATTACAGTTAAGGCCCATTTATGCTCCCTTTACGTATATATATGTACGTCCGTTTAAAATGTCACAACCTTCATACTTCCATGCGACCCTTACATCAGCATCGTTGTTAGCCAAAACATTGACTGGGTACTAGGACGAAGTTCAGAAATCACCTCCAAGTTCCAACGTCATCTTCAGACAACAGCAAACATGGTGTCGGTGGGGGAGATCAAGATAATATACATTCTCAGAGACATAACAAGAGGCAGCACAGTAGATGGCGATGGTCTGTGTGGCCATTAAACACATCACGGCAGCTTCTTTTTCTTCTATGTTCCTTCGCAGGTCGTATATCAGCTATACTGCTCAACAATGCCCCCATGGTTTCCAGTGGTACCACTCTGCTTTCTCCATCAGGGTACGAATCCACGAGGGCCCCATTCACGGACCAAATTATGCATGTAAAGACGAACAAAGTGCTCCGTATCTGTGTTTTGCGTAGAGCATTTCACAGTATAGAGTTAATTGAGGAATAGCTTAAAAGAAAGTCCATTCGTTTTAATTTAAAAGAATTTACTGTAAAATGCCAAACTTGACCTGAAATCTGACTTCGTATTTGACACACAAAAAAATGACTGCTTAAGTCACTCCAAGATAATTTACAGAAGAAACCAACAGATGAGGTTAGAGGGTTTTCTTATATTAATGATATAAGCCTCTTGATATGCTGTTGAGGAAGGAGCTTTCATGTTTTTGGAAAAAGTCCAGCCATCATTTGTTCACCTCACCATGCATGCAGTTTTATCTAACCTAAAGCCTGGTACACACATAACGATTTTTTTAATCTCATGAGATTTTTTATCTGGTCGAGACCTCACACGTGAAAATAAAAGAATCAGTTTTGATCGTACTGTGTGTGGTGTGCTCCAAAAATGTAATCACGGAACAACACACACATGACGATACTACATCTACAATCTACTCCTCCGTGCCGGACAAACGTTGAAACATAGAAGAAGAACCATAGCAACAACCAGCAAAAAACATAGAAGAAGACCCATAGCAACAACCAGCAAAAAACATAGAAGAAGAAATGTAGTAACAATCGGAAAACACAACACACAGCATGGAAGGGGATATATAGGATAAGGGGATGATGGTGGTCTTGGGACTATTGTTAATAGAAAAACCAGAACTGAAAAAAATAACAGACTGGAGATGGCGTGAACACGGACTTTATTTACTTCCTTGTTCCCCAGCCAGCTCGCTCTCTGATTGGCTATATTCCGTGCCACGTCACCACCCGCTCAGTCACAATGCACGAGTCGTCTGCATTCTTCATAGAATTGGCACTGAAATGTTGAACATATTCAATGTTCCCAATTGTCGGCTACAACCCGTTTTGGAGTGGATAATCGGGACAAATCGGCTCGTAACACACCACAGACCAAATGATGACTGGACAGGGAAATCTCACGATGATCGGGCATTTGCTGTACGAGGTCGGGAAGAGGCAAAATCAGGACAAAAACAGCCCAAATATTGTTGTGTGTGAACCAGGCTTTACCTAAGTAATTTTCATAGACTTAAAAAACTCATAGAAAGAACATAAGAGGATAGAAAAAATGGAATAAAAGAGATTAAGATAGCTGTATACAAATAGAAAATTAAACATGCACCAGAACATAAACCAGGCTGTTATTTTACAGTGAACAAAAGTGCTGTATAAAATAAATCTGTGATTTTTTATTCTATGAAGGAAGACAGATATCAGCACTTTTATCCAAAAAAACCTTCCTCTAAATAAAAAAAGGTTAAAAACTGCATATATACAAAAAGATTACCAGGGTTGCCAGGCTGAACTGATGACGTAGTAGCTTAAAACATATGTTTGTCAGCAGCATTTTTAAGCTGATAACAGAGGTTATTGAGAGGTTACTGTGTGGTCTGGTTTTGCTCTGTACTTACAGTGACGCAGTGTTAAATCTATTACCAAACAACAACAAACACACAGATATTTGCATTTCAAACGGGCTGCTACTGAGACAGCTGTGTGGGGCGAAAAGAGGATTCCACATTGATCCCTTGTTTCATAACTCTGCACTTACATTGCTCTCCTCTAAGGTCACAATGTGTGTGTCAGCCAGACATGCACAGGCAACAGCGTGTCCGTGTGTGTGTGTGTCACACATGGACCACATTGCTGGTGTCCAGCCCATAGGGCATTACACAGCCAGAACAAGTTGTGTTACTTGTGTTACAGTATTACTCACATTGTATGTGAAAAGGTCACAGAGCAATCCCTGGAGGATTGGCCGGGAGACCCTGTGGTGTTTATAGTCACACAGAGGGTCCTGATCCATGAATTACATATGTTGTTTTTTATTACGTTTGCACACATAAGGAGTGAGTTTCAAAGAAATAAATAGTATACTCAGTAAAAAAAAAAAAAAAATATATATATATATATATATATATGAAGCATCTTTTCTTAGAATTTATTTGTTAATACCTTGTACAGATCTTCGCCCTTTAACACTGAAAACCAGTGACCCATATCACCACAGGTTTTGAAGGCGTTTTAGTTATGCTTCATTTCAAGGTGGATGTGTCATTTAAAGACGTCTGATTTTTCAGGAACGTTCTGTCTTAGAGTGATGCAGAAAAGCTAGTCCATGCTGATGTTACTTCCACTGCAATTCCTTATAATTGTTCTGTCCCAAATATGCCCTGAAAAGTCTCCAGTTGATCCAAAATGCTGCAGTGAGGGTTCTGATGAGAACTAGGAGAGATCATATTTCTCAACTTTTAGCTTTTATTCACTGGCTTCCTGTTAAATAAAGATAGAATTTAAGATTCTTCTCCTCACATATTAAGCTGTCAATGATCGGCTCCATTGTATTTCAGACATTGTCAAAGCTCCATATATTCCCAAAAGAGCATTTCGCGTTCAGAATGCAGGTTTACTTGTGGTTCCCAGGGTCTCTAGGAGTAGAGTGGGAGGCAGTGCCTTCGGCAATCAGGCCCTCTCTCATGGAACCAGTTCCCAGTTTGGGTTCGGGAGGCAGACACCCTCTCTACCTTTAAGATCAGGCTTAAAATCTTCCTTTTTGATAAGTCTTATAGTTAGAGGGGGGTCTATCCATCCCTTAGTTATGCTGCCATAAGCCAGACTGTTAAGGGACATCTCATAATGCACTGAGTACTTCCTTTCCTTTTCATCTCTCTGCTCTTTATTTTCTTCATATAAATAGTATTGGCATCATTAACTTGTATTTTCTCTTCTCTCTCTCGTCGAGGCAGTTGCCGGCCCTCCCTGAGCATGGTTCTGCCGGAGGTTTTTTTACTTCTTTTTTTTCCTTTCCACCGTCGCTCCCTGCCCCGTGCAACGCAAGACGGGGTATTGAATCGATGATGGGATTGGGTGCAATCTGTTGGTTTCCTTAGCCAGACTATTTATTATTATGAACTGACTCGTATGAACACTGATAGAATCACAAGGAACTGGCTAGAATGGATTTGTCTCTAAAGTACCCTGAGATGACATTGTTATACAAATAAGAAAACTTGTCATTCTGCGCCATCGACGGCTTTATTCTCAGGATTGTCTCTTAGGTGGAGGTCTGATCAGGTCCCATCTAAAACTGATGGTGTTGGAGGTTCTGATTTTGTATTGGACTGTGCAACCATGAATCCCATAACACCTTCTTAAGACCCATTTATGCTCCCTTACGTACGTAAATAGGAACATCTGTTTCAAACTGTCAAACTGTCATGTATCGCCGTCCTCTTACTTCCATGCGTCTTTTGCGTTGCATTGCTATAAAGTTTATTCCAACCGGCCAACTCGCCCTAAGCATTTTCATACAGTCTTTTTCTCAAAAGCTTGAGGAATTTCTATTGTCCTCGTCTTTATTCTTCTGCTTTTTTTCCCCCCTTCCTGATCCCATTCTTCTTCTCTGGTTTCTTTTGCTGGTTGCAGGTCAACCATTCTGCTCAGCACTGCCCCTGCAATTTCCAATGGCATTGCTCAGTCTTCTGCATCAAGCAATGGATAGCTAGGCTCCCTGAAAATGGCCTAAATTATGTGTAATTAAGGAGACTGATGAAACTGTCCGTCCATCTGCGTATCCATCTTTTGCGTCGAGCATAAATGGGCCTTCATGAGAATATCAGTGCATGAAATGCATGAAAGCAAATGAGACAGCAGTATGAAGTCTGGCAAGCCAGCAACCCCTGCTTCCCTGCCCACATGACAACACTGTGAGCAGGGATTTGAAATATTCACTGTGTGGCCAGAGTTTGAGAGTGTTTGTTTTCATGGGCCCAAATAAATTTAAAGAATTTGCCTTCTGAATATAATTTCACAATTAGGCAATTAATTAAAATTAAAACTAAAATAAAAATAACAATTGAATTGAATTGAACTGAATTGAATTGAATTGAATTGAATTTAAGCGTAGCACAGCTATTTGAAAAGGTTTCCTTTATTTAGAGGCCAGTCAGTGGTTGTTTTGTGGTTTTGACCTCTGAGGATTCAAACTTAAATTGGCCCCAATGCGTGTCAAACCCTTGTTAAAATCCTGTTTAACCCTGGTCCCATTATGCAAAGAGGGTTAGTCTATGTGTGGGAAATCATATTGATCTCTCACTGAAGGATTTTGTAAAGATCCTACTAGAAAACTAGAGTCTGTGAGCAAAGTATAACAGGATTTTTACTGTTAAATGCATGCTGTGAGATACTTCATTCCTAAAGTATAATTATTCTAGACAAGAGCAAACTGTCTGGGAAATTAATAAAAACGTTCTCTGAGGAAGCTGGTAGAGCTTTCAAAGCATGTAACCCAGGTTACGTGAAGACTGATGGGTGGTCATATGAAGAAGACAACAGCGGTGGGTCTGATCTTTGTCTGCTCAGCCTGCTTAGATATAAAGGAAGACATGTTTGCATAAATTGATGTCTAGTCATAAGAAGGCCAGAATGCATAAACAGAGAGCTGTGAAGAATATAAAATCAACAAAAACCAAAAACAGGAAAGAACTGTGATCTGAAAATAAATGCTCATACAAAATACAGCTGAAACTCAGAATCAGCACTGTTTAGGTCAGGCCTAGCAAAGCTCTAAAACATTTGACTTCATACTCAGGGAGTAGCCCTGACATGTGCCATATTTACATAAAACTAAGTGTATTAACTTTTTTCATGCTTCACTTGTGTCTGAAAACATGGATCTTTGGCTTATGTTCAATTACATGACTTTTGCAGGCTCACATACTCATGACAAAGAAAGTGGTGGTCAAATGGTCAATGTTGTACAATGATGATTTGAGACATTATCCAAGTATTATTCAAGTTTTAAATGTAAATTCACTCACTAGATACTGTTAAAAATGTGTTTGCATAGATCCTTATACATAATCCAAAAAGAAATAAGCTTTGAACTAAAGGTCACAGAGAGTTAAAACCCTTAAATCTCAAATAATCAGGTGGTTCTGGTTTCTATATGGCCACGCAGATGGAAATATATAAAATAATGCAAGTATAGAACTTCTTGGTGTATGGATGAGTGAAAGCGGTCTGGATTAAGACCCTTCATTAAAAATTTTGCAATCTTTCTGCTCCTACAAGCATTTTGGTGACTGGCTGTTTCACTTCATCATGGCTTAGATTCTTTGTCTATGTAGTGTTCATCATAAAAATGGCCATGACATTTCTTGGTGAATGAAGCAAAAACTTTAGCTTGTGTTAAAATTAGTTTAGCTCATGCTGTTGTTGGCTTCCTGCTTAGCAGCCACTATGTTGATGAGTTAAACAAGAAGCAAAGCTTTTTACTGCCCTACAAGCTTAAATTTGCCCACAACATATGATCAAGAAGGACTCTAACCCACTTACTAAAGTAGTGTCTGTGTCATTGAAAGCTCAACTCACCTGAAGTAGACTGCACAGCTTCCTGGTTTAAAACACCTCACACTATAGCAGAGGACTTGACAATTTCTTCTGCCACTGACATGGTTTTAAGTAGCAGCAAATAAACTAAAGTCTATTTTGTGGCACATTTCCTTGTAAGCATCGGGATGCAAGTGGCAGTGGGGGGCCTTGACATTAATGTTGCATTAAAAGGGGGCTGTGCAGAAAAAGTTTGAGAACAATTGCCAGAGTAACCAATCAGTTTAATGGTTTTGAACAACCAAATCAATGCAAATGTGGCACTCTTTCCAGCAATCAAGAACACATTGGCCACTTATGCTCTGGTCTACAATGAGTTAGGCTGACCATCTCTTCAAAGGTTAATGAGCAGACAAGTTTCAGATATTATTAAAAGCGTTTTCTACTGGTATCTAATTGTTTAACTAAAATAATGGCTATGTTTTTTTTTCTCTTAGAATGAGCCATTTGTATCTACTTGCCGTAGGTCCACATACATGGCAACTGCCATATTTGTGCAACTATTTTACTATGGTGCCTCTGAATGGACAAACAACTCTGTGTGTGTAAAGTGAGAACCCTGTGAGCTTTAAAACTACAGAACCAGCTTTTGATAGGGGTTATAGCATGGTTTGGGATAAGTAACACCTTAAAAGGATCATAGAATATTTTAATAATTATAAGGATGAATTAGATTTATACAGCGCTTTTTCAAGGCACTCAAAGCGCTTTACATTGTGTCCATTATTCATTCACTCCTCACTCATACCTGGTGATGCTAAGCTACACGTGTAGCCACAGCTGCCCTGGGGCAGACTGACAGAAGCATGGCTGCCTCTCCGACCATCACCTAACATTCATCCACATTCATTCACCAGCAATGCCAACACTGGAGGTAAGGAGGGTGAAGCGTCTTGCCCAAGGACACAACGACTGGGGGAGTGGGAATCGAACCACCGACTTTCGTTCCATGATGTCCCTAAGAAGATAGTACACATGTACACAATGCTGAAATAGTTACCTGTACTTCAGTCATCGCTGCACCTGGGGCCACTGGACCCACACACAGATAAAAACATATTTATGTCTGATAGCCACCATCCATGCAGTGTTTGAAGTCATTTCTCTGCCCATCATTACCGCTAGTAGCACATGTGGGTTAAGGAAGAGGTTGGACTAGTGTCACTGGTTGGGCTTTGGTGTTACTGTTTCAGGAAAGAAAAACTGGTATTTTCAGAATTATTGACTTTGGAATCTGCATTTTCAGGCTTCCATAAAACTTGGCAGGGAATAAACATAAACTCATGGCCTCATAGTGAAAGAGAGTGTCTTTACACTCCTCAAACCTAAGAAAACTTTGAAATTTGCATCACTTGATCTTTCCTAACAACGATCATGAACAGCTAAGATCAGACAAGCTAATTAATGTCTAAGAAGTTGCTAAAGTTTATGTGATAACCCTCCTTGTGTGCTGTTTGTCTCTGAAAGAGACTCCGGTAACATCTACTGTCTCCTGTTTTCAGTGAGGCATTATGTTGGTGAGGCATCATATGGTACACCTGTGTATTTATGCCTCAAACTTAATCTGGAGTGTCCTCCATGGCTGCGAGTGTGGCTTCATGCAGGGTGAACTTCTTTAGAGCAAATCAGAAAGATGGGTCAGTATTTGTTTTCCATGCATTTGAGAATACAATTTATCATGTCACAGTCCAAATACTTATTCTTGCAGCATCTGAGGAGATAAAGTAGGGACAATGTGGTATACTGTGCACTCTGTAGTGGAACAAATTAATTCATTACAAGCTTTATTTAAAATCTAATATGCCACACAAAGAGGCCCAGTTTGCAGAGTTCATATAAAGCTCTGAGGCAAAAGAGGCGAGTCTGAGAAATACTTTTAACGTGGAAAGTACGTCATTTGAAACACAAACATCAAGACAAAGCCTAAAAACAAGGGTGTACTCTCTGTTAACACGTCATTCATAACCAATGCGACATGAAACAGTGGTGCATGCATTACAGTATAAACACACACACAGCTGCGTCACCCAAAACAAACTTCCACAGCTGCGACCTCACATGTCTGGGTCAGTGATTCCAATAAAACGGACCAAAAGAAGCTTGTTCCAGAATTTCAGCTCCCAATTACTCCACGCTGAGCTTACCCGGCAGACAATGCTGCAGGTGAGAAGTTGGATGGGACTCTGTCACAGTTTGGCAGGGGCACAATGCAGCCCTGTAGCAATGCTTGGAACAACTGCAAGACCATTTACTGATGGAGCGATCAGCCAGAACGACTAAACAAACGAGGAAACTTCATTTTATGTCTTGTTTCCATGAGCCAGTTTCACTGTTTGTGGCATAAATCTGCACAAGATTTAAAAGAAAAAGTGTTTTTTTAACAATAGTGCCACATTATTAGGTACACCTGTTTAATTGTTTGATCATACTAATCAATCACATGGCAGCAGCTCAATACATTTAGTCATGTAGACACTGTGAAGATGACTCAATGAAGTTCAAACTGAACATCAGAATGAGGAGGAAAGGGGATTTAAGTGACTTTGAACGTGGCATGGTTGTTAGTCTGAGTATTTCAGAAACTGCTGTCCTACTGGGATTTTCATACACAACCATCTCTCGAGTTTACAGAGACAAAAAACAGAAAATATCCAGTGAGCAGCAGCTGTCTGGACAAGAATGTCTCATTGATGTCAGAGGTCAGAGGAGAATGGACAGACTGGTTGGAGATGATAAGAAGTCAGATCAGCCCTGGTTCCAACCAAGGTCTGCAGAATAGCATCTCTGAACACACAAAATGTCCAGCCTTGAAGCAGATGGGCTACAGCTATCAGCTCAGAACAGGAAACTGAAGCTACAATTCACACAGACTCACCAGAAATAGACAATAGAAGATGGAGAAATGTTGCTGGTCGGATGAGTTTCAGCTCCACATTCAGATGCTTGAGTCAGATTTTGGTGGAAACATCATGAAAACATGGATCCATCCTGCCTCGGATCAACGCTTCAGGCTGCTGGTGGTGTGATGATGTGGGGGATATTTTCTTGGCCCACTTTGGGCCCCTTAGTACCAACGTAGCATGGTTAAAAGCACCATCGGCCTACATGCGTATGTCACAAAGCTCAAATCATTTCCAACTGCTTTCTTGAACATGACGCTAGTTTACTGTACTTCAATGGCCTCTACAGCCACCAGATCTCAGTCTAGTAGAGAATTTTCGCATGATGTCATCGCAGTGTGTGCTGCCATTTTGTGGGTCAAGTGGTAAAAAAATGATAGGATTAGTGATCGTCTGCAGATTGCTGTATTTAGTTTATGATTAGTGTTAACAATAGTTCACAGTTTGTGAGGCCTTCAAACTCCACAGATATCAATCTGATTAGATCTGATGACCAATGTGGTAAATAAGTCAAATCCAGTGTTGTTTTCATCAACGATGACGAATTTATTTCGTTGACGAACCTTTTTTCATGACGATAACTTGACGATAACGAGCTAAAAATGGCTCTCTGATGACAAAAAGATGACGAGAGGTTTGTGAGAGTTCGTTGACGAGACGAGACGAAAATGTTCAAGGACTGATTGTCCGACATTAAAAACACGATATTTCTGTCTATTGTGAGCCAACCTGTCACTCAGCAATGCTGCTGCACCTTGGCCACGCCCACCACCAGACGTACAGCTTCACACAGACAAGCAGTTTATTCATTCATATGTTAACCTTTCCCATTTTCCTCTTCTGACCGTGGTAGGAAGACATGGGGGAGATCCTTCTTCTCCAGGGCCGAAGTAGCATTAGCTTTGGGGTGAACTCCCTACGCTCCTCTACACACTTGTTAACGGGGTGAAACAAGGTAAGGAAGGCAGCGGTTGCGCTGAGAAACGGCTTTATTACAAGACCTCATTCATACTTTTTACACTACTTCTCCGCTCTCTTCACTCCCGATGCGCTTTTCCCTCCGCGTGCGCGCTCACACACGCACTGAGCTGGCTGAACCACACACACAGCAGTTAGACACATCCCATAACACACAGATGAATCATGACGCAGCGTCGACAAAGGGGTTTGGTGGAAGGGACAAAACGATATGGACATATTTTAACTATAATCCATCATAATTTCACTGGCAGACCAGGTCAAGTTGAGCATGTGTTCCTCATCCATTGCTCATATTTTGGGCATGTGTATGTTCAGGGTGGAGTTTTACACTTCAGAAAATTCTCAGAAATTAAGCCACAGTTACCAAAGTAAGGATGTTGTTGCTCTTTGCTTTTTAGGAGTAATTGATAACAGTATTTGCTGTTGGCTGGGAAACCTTCTAAGTCTAAAACCATTCCTTTTAATTTTGTAATTATTGATGAAAATAACCAAACAACAAGCTCACAATATGTTGCTATATGTTAAACTTATAGATCAGCTATTTTCTTGTGTGACATTTTGTATGATGAAGTAGGGCATCAATTCATGAAAAAAGGTGAAATATAGAAATAAAAGGTTTCTGCCCAACAGTAGTTAAGTAAAACAAGGCAGCATTGATGGGAAAGTCTCAGCTAAAGCTATCAATCTGGTAAAGCATCTGGTTATTATGCAAAAGCATTAAGAAAAACATGTTTTATGAATTGCAATAGTTCTTATAACCTGTCAACCTTGATTCCACTTTTAAATACGTATTATTGACCTAAATTAATTTGTTAAAAAGTAATACTTTTTTATTTGACAAAACTTTATATAAACTAAAACTTTTTTGAGTTTTTGTCGACTAAAACTGGACTAAAACGATCAAACTTAGACACGACTAAAACGTGACTAAAACTAATAAGCATTTTCGTCATGACGACTAAAACTAAGACTAAAACTGAGATGCCTGCCAAAAACAACACTGGTCCAATCCACAGAGACCCCACCCAAAAACCCACAGGTCCTAAAGAATCTCTTGCTAACATACTTGTAGCACATGTTCTTTGTCCATACTCTGAACACTTGACAATGTTTTGAAAAAGGAATCTACACAACATCAGGGCCATGATCGTGATGTGGCTGATCGTTGTGAGTCAATGCAGCCACACTGATTTAACCCACCAAACATTTCTTTCACCTTGGAAATGTCACAAGGATAAAGACGACAGAAATATGCCAGAAAGCGCTTTAAATGACTATTTTTAAAGTGTTCATCTCACTACATTAAATGTATCATGTTAGTATGACAAAATAAGAGGTGTCACTTTATTATGAAGGTAGGTCGGTCGGCTCATTCGTTTGTACATTCATTCATTCACATGAATCACAGTTCATGTAAGCCAATGTTTAAATTATAATTATAACTCAAATAAAAGTCATTTCTTTGAATGCTGCAGCTATTGTGGGAGTTGTGGGAACACTTTTCTTCTTACCTTATATTCCAGGTTTTCCTGTACTAAACAGTCACTGAACGGAACAATGAACTTCGTTTCGTAAGGAATTGGAAGGGATGTACGTTATAAGTGTGATATTACGATATTATATTGAATCAGTGTTTGCCTTAATTACAAATTCTGGCACAAAATGATTTAGATTCTATTGAAATATAATTTTCTCTTCAGCTTAATCAGACATTTAAAATGAGGACTTATTTGTTTTTAACAAAACAGACTGTAAATGTTGTACAGCCTGTTTTTGTTGTACAGTCCAACTTTCTGTATATTCAGCTTTAAAATGTTCCCCATTGTGTCAAAGAAAACTGAACAAATACCTTTCTATTTGTAAACATTAAAGATGGATATAGTGTAAACTTGACTCATATTCAGAGTCTCAAACCAATTTTTTTTACAACTTAGTTATACAACCCCATTTTCAAAAAGTTGCAGACATTGAGTAAAATGTAAATTAAAAGCAATGATTTGCAAATCTCATCAGCTCACATTTTACAATTTTATGGAAAATATTAGCTAATTTTAAATATGATAACAGTAACACATCTGTAAAACATTGGAATGAGGCAACAAAAGACTGGAAAAATAATATCCACAAACATTTGATAACTGGCAACAGCTCAGTAACATGACTTGGTGTAAAAGGTGCATATACTTGGATGTAAAGATGGACAGAGGTTCACAAATCTGTGGCAAACGGCCTTAAAATGGAAGAATAATTTCAGTATAAAACTGTGAAGACTGAAGATCTAACCATCGACAGTGTATAATATCATTAACTGATTCAGAGAATAAGGAGGAATCTCTGTGCAGAGGGGACAAGACAGGATGCTGGTGATCTTTGGACCCTCAGGCATTAAAAAATATACAGATTCTCTACTGGAAACTACTGCATGGACTCAAGAAAACTTCCAGAAACCACTGTCTGTGAACACAATTCACCCTGAAATTCACAAATAAGGTTAAAGCTTCATCATGCAAAGAAGAATCCAGATGTGAACACGATCCAGAAACACCACCGTCTTCTATGGACCAAAACTAATTTAAAATGGTCTGAAGCAAAGTGGAAACCTGTTCTGTGGTCAGATGGATGAAGATGTGAACTAGTTTGTGGAAAGCATGGACGGCGTGTCCTGCAGACTAAAGAGGAGAGGGAGCATCCAGCTTGTTATCAGTGGACAGGTGAAAAGCTGCATCTCTGATGGGATGGGGCTGCATTAGTGTCTATGGTGTGGGCAGCTTCCACATCTGTGAAGCTCCATCAATGCTGAAAAGTCCATGGAGGTTTTAGAGCAACATCTGCTCCCATCCAGACAACGTCTCTTTCAGGGAAGGTCTTGCAGATTTCAGCAAGACGATACTGAACCACATCCTGCATCCATCACAGCAGCATGGCTTCACAGGAGAAGAGTCCGGCTGCTGAACTGGCCTGCCTGCAGTCCAGACCTTTCACCAGTACACAACATCTGGAGCATCATGGAAGCAGAAATCCAGCAACCAAGGTCCAGGACTGTAGAGCAGCTAGAATCCTGCATCAGACCAGAATGGGACAACATTCCTCTCCTTAAACTCCAGCAACTGGTCTGCTCACTTCCCAGATGATTACAGACAATTTTTAGAAGAAGAGTAGATGCTACACGATGCTGAACATCATCCTGGAACTACTTTTTACACCATGCTGACCATCACCCTGGAACTACTTTTTACAGACGTGTTGCTGCCATCAGCTCAAATTTTCCATCAAATGGTAAAATGTTTCATCATGTGATGTGCTGTTTATCTTCTACTGGGAATAAAAATGGGTTGGTGGGATTTGTAAATCATTGAATTCTGATTTTATTTTATTTTACACAGTACCTTATTTTTTTTTGGTCTGACTTGATCATAGTTACACATCTTTGCATATCAGCATTTTCCTCATCAAACTGAAATGAAAAATTTTGGTTTTAAAAACAAAGTAAATGGAAACAATTCCATAACAATTCCTTAAGTGTGCATAAGAAAATGATTACTGTATCAATTTTTATCAATAATTTTTTTATTTAGATCACTGTTAATATTTAATCGATATATTAATATTAATATATATATACATATATTAATCAATTATTTTTTAATCCTTTAGCATTTAACTCAACTCAGTTTAACTTTATATAGCATTTTATCAAGAACATCAGAGCAACTCAAAGTGCTTTACAAAATAAAAGCAATAGAAGAACAATAATAAAAACAAAACAAGTAAAAAACATTAGCTTAATAAAACAATAAAAACAGATCGATGACCAGAATAAAAGCACATTACAATAATAAAGGACAGTGAAATAGATCATGATAAAAGCAAAGAGAAACGAGAAAGGAGAAACCACAAAAGGCCAAAAGAGATAGATTAGAAAAAAGCTCTCTCTTAAAATTTGAGCTTCTGTGTCCTGCACACAAACTGGCAGCTGGTTCCATAAAAGATGGGCCTGAAAATAAAGGCTCTGCCTCCATTCTGTTCTTTGAAATTCTAGAAACCACAAGGACAGAATACAACCAGCTTGTGTCGGTTTTCCAGGCAAACAACACATCTAAAATCTGTCATTTTACACCTGGAAGTGACAACATTTAGAGAAAACAGAGCCATGGAGTCATACTCTAAACCAGTGGCGGGGAACTCTGGTCCTTGCGAGCCACAGGTCTGCAGGTTTTTAGATGTTTCCCTGCTCCAACACACCTGATGCAAATTAATGAGTTAGTGTGCTGAATTTGACAAGATGTTGGATTCATTTGATTATTTATTGTACAATTGTACAGCACATTGGTCAGCAGATATGATGTTTTTAAAGTGATTTAGAAATAAAATGGTATGGTATTAGAATCAGGCCTGTTAGAATCAGGAAACATCAAAAACCTGCAGGACTGCAGCCCTTGAGGACCAGGGTTCCCCATCAGGGTTCCTCACCCCTGCTCTAACTTAATGGATGAAAAGACAGAAATCTTTGAGCGCCAATATCATTTTAACATCTTTTTTTTTTTAAATCAAAACGACCATCAACATACTGATCAGAATCAGTCACCACCACTTTAAAAAGAGCAGTTGTTTCTTTTTGAATGGTAGCGCCATCTGGACCTCAGACCAATGATCCCCAACCCAGCTCCTCGGGGCCCTTTATTCTGCAGGTATTAGATGTTTCTCTGCTGCAACACACGATTCACATTAAATGGATCTCTGGCAGGCTCGGAACAAGTCTGCTATTGAGCCATTAATTTTAGCCAGGTGTGCTGAAGCAGGGAAACATGGAAAGTCTGCAGGACAGTGGGCCTTGAGGACTGGCTTTGGTGATCCCTGCCTTAGAGGTGATAAGTGGCTTCTGAATGTCAGTCTTCCTGCACTTCAGTCACTTCGGCAATGGCTTCAGCTTTAACAGTCTTCAGACTATAGGTTCAGGTCTGGTTATGCATGTTATATTAAAATCCATTATAAACTGACGGTATATTAATAATTAATCTAGAAAACTAGAAGTATTTGTAACTTTTAACAGTTATTATGAATGCTGCTAAAAGATAACAATTACTGGAGGGAGAGTCTTCAGTATTTTATACCCAAAAGTTCCCAGAGAGGGAGCTCATCAAAATGAGCAACAAGTTTTTTAGAGAGTCAGCAAGAGGAGGAACGTGGGAGCAAGACAAATCGAAGTAAGGGATGTGCAGAGTGCAGCAGTACATGTTGAAGAGAACAGCTAAGGTCAACAACAGAGCCCGGCATTGATTCTACATATGGGCTAAGGTCAAAAACTATCATGGGAGCTTTGGCCCCGGGCATTTTCCAATCATTCTGTTTTTCATAATCTGTGGAAAACTTGCCTGTTTTTTCCCATTCAATGACCACTCATCCCTGCAGCGAATACAATGCCCTCTTTTCACCCGGACTGTTCGATAACATGTACCAGTGATCTAATGTAATTCAGATTTCCCAGTGCTTTAAGCACAATGGACATTTTAATCTGTGTTGGATCATGATTTTGTTTTTATTATATGAATTAGGTGAACAAGATAAATGGAGATTTTTGTATTTGATACACAAACAGCTCTTTGAGCATCTAAGGCTTGTTAAACTGCAACCAAACTCAGCTGAAATTAAACTTTTTGGAAACAAAAACAGATATACCTGATCGCTGATGAACATGGATTTCACACCCAAACCAAAATATCGTCCCTTTAAAGGCAATAAAAGTCCAACATATTGTTGGAAATATAAACTGTCAGTTGCTATTCATTTGCGATGCATCCCTTCTGCACAATATTCAATTGAAAAACCCCGAGGGGCACATGAAGATGACTTAGTGGGTCAACTGCAGCCCCCAGAGAGCGTGTGAGATGCACTAATGTGGCGCACTCCCACACACACTCACAATGTGCAGTGCGTGCACAAAGTGGAAACAAACCCGGGCTAAAAATAAACCATCTGAAATATTTAACTTAGTGACCCAGAAAACAATCTCAGCATAATCTAATGTTTGCACAAAGCGAGGACACCATGGCGATGGAGCCATGATATCATTAGGGCCGATGGGCCGTTACTATTGACATTGTATAGTGTGTCACAAGATAATGCATCGAAATCACAAGCAATGAAATGTCTGTGTCTGCGGTGTTATGTAAGCCTCATAAGATCATTCAAATTAAATCAGGTCATGCAGGGTTAGGTGTCTTTAAGGGACACTAAACTCATTTCATATTCTGAAGTGCTTTACAGAAGAAATGAACTGTATCAGAAGCTTGATATGAAGTATGGAAAGAAAAGAGGGCATGCAAGCAGACACCTTAACCCCACTCCATATCCCAGTTTATTTACTCACCTCGTTTGTGATTAAAGTCTGACAGCCTTTAAATTTCCTAAATAATGTTTTACAACTTACAAAGCTCTAATAAAATATAAACTTTAGCACAGGATGAGACGCACTGGTCACAACGTCTGTGTGTCTTGCAGCTTATTTTGAAGTCATTTTTCTTTTCTCTCAGACACATCACATCTTTGATTCTTCTTTAGAAAGCTCAGAAAAATAATGTGTATTTTTTTAACCTTGTGAAAACAACATTAGTCTTTAAAACCACAAACTAAAATGAAGCAGCAGATAAATAGCAAGCCAACAATTACACTTCTGATTCGGATAAAGGGGTTTGCTCATTAGCCCTTCCTCAAATACGGCAGATATCGCCTATGGGGTGTCCAGTTCCAGTCCTTAAGAGCCACATTCCTGCAGGTTTTTAATGTGTCCCTGCTCCAATGAACATGTCTAAAATTAATGAGGCTGTTGGATCCATTTAATTTGAGTCAGGTGTGTTGTAACAAGGACACATTGACAACCGGCAGGACTGCAGCCCTCAAGGATAGACTTTGGACACCCCCGAGAAACGGGTGTACAGAAGTAGGGAAATGTAAACACATGCTAAAGACCACACATGCTTATAATAGTCTTTCAACATAATAAAGCCTTAATTTCAGCTTGTTTGTCATCTGCTGCACCACCATCACTGAGTTTGCTAGACCTATTTACCTGGTATCTGCCGACATGGACAGCAGCATGAATATGTGGACTGATAACGTTAGACAACGTTAGTGATAAGTGGATCTGGAGTTCTCAAAGCTATTCTAATTTTCATTAGTTAGGGATCAGTGCATAAACTATGATCCATCTGTCAGAAACAGCTTTTGATAACTGATGATCAACATTAAAAAATAAAATGCAAATCTTGTTATAATAAGTTATCAAACAGTAAATTAATAGTTTAAAACTTTTGTCAAAGCTGTCAATTTTCTATATAGTCAGATATTTGACATAGTTTAGTTAGAACTAGTTGAGGCTGCAGGATACCTACATGATCTGTTTGTGTTACAGATTTTTGTTTACTGGTCACAATGTTGTCCTGATAAGAGCAAATAATGTTACATTTCACAACATCTCCTAAATTAGTCATTAACTCTCAGCAACAGCACAGCGCTTTGTCTCTTAGTCCGTTAGCAATAACTAGCATAACAAATGTTACTTGTTGCGCAACGTTAAGCTGGACCGCAACATAGATAAGTAGAATTCATATAGATACATAGAATTTATATAGATAAGTAGAATTTGGTGTCAGATTGGCAACTGTTCACTGAAAATGACCATTTTTTTGTTGTTGAGAATAAAATCCCATGTTTCCTTGGCCATGATGACGTCATTTTTCATCTGCTCTCTCCCTGATGCCAACTCACAGACATCTCTGTTCTCTCTGCGTTCACTTTTTTTTTTAACCACATAGTTTTAGTGCTGCTGCTCAAATAGCCAGGAAATGAACAAGTCCGTCCAGATTTCCTTTACATTGTTAAGAAAATAGTCTGATTCTCATCTGCTCTGCTTTGACATGCACAGAAATGCCACCTCAGCCATGGCGGAGGGTCTACTTCTGGTGTTTGCCTGGGTTAGTCTTCGTCGTAGCAGATGTCCCATCACCGTCGTCATCGTTATATCTGTTTGCACTCTTAGTGTCATTTTGAGTTCCGTCTTGTTTTCTGTTTTATTTTGTAGATTTTTCTCTTGTCATCAGTCTGTCAGTTAGTCTTCAGTTGTGTCTTGTTTTATTTAATCTTCTCCTCCAGCTGCCTCTGGTGTTGTCAGTCCTGTGTTTGGGTTCTACACCTTTATGACAGATACTGGTGTAAATATCTAACAGAAAGTGTTGTTTATCATTATGTAGATGTACCACAGGAGTTCTTACAGATGTAGATGCACATCTATAAGTACTGTTGGTGTTTTTGTATTACCACATAACTTTTTTATTTATTTATTTATTATTAAATTTCTGAGTCTGGTATAAAAAGAAAAGGAAAAAAGAGAAAAGGTGATTGTTGGTAGTTTAGTGCCATTATGTACTGCCACTGCAATAGTCTGAGAACATCTTTGGATTTCAGAAGGTTTGTGTCTATAAATTGGCACGTTTTCTGGGACACTTGTATTCTCCCTTATCTAACATCCCGCATTATGTTACGTGTCATGGCACAAAATGCCACGTTAAATGTCATAGAAGAGCAATCACTGTTTGAAATTATATACTTACTACCAGTTGTTTTTTTTATATACATTCCTGGTCAAAATGTTCCAGTTTTACTTTTGAAAGGTTTCAGTTCCATGGCCTGATTGCACTATAACCATAGCTTGTCTCAGTTGTGTATGTTAATTTACTTACTTCCAGGTGAAATAAGTCAGGGTTATCTAATTACAAGAGCCAGATAAGGTGGCATAGGTATCTGGTAGGACGCCTCCTGAGCACATCCCTGGAGAGGTTTTCCAGGCATGTCTAACTGAGAGGAAGCCCCAGGGAGTACTCAGGACATGCTGGAGGAGCTACATCTCTCAGCTGACCTGGTAAGGCCTCAGGATCCCCCAGATGAGCTGGGAGAGGGAAGTCTGAAGTTTTCTGCTCAAGCCATTGCCCCCACAACCCAACCTTGGAAAATTAAACTGACAAATGCTTTGTCCCTCTCCTTTGGGCAATTTCTTTGCTTTACCGAATTTGGAAAACCTGTAGATGGACAAATATGTTCTTAACATAACTTAAAGAAAAGATTTTAATGTGAACCAAAATCTGTCTGGACCCACTGAGAAATTTAAAATACTAATGCTGCAATTCATAGTATTTTTCTCTAGGATGTAGAGAAGAGGGGCAATTGCTGCACTTTAGTGCAGGATCACCACCTGTCCTGCAGGTTTTGTCCTGCTGCAACACACCTGACCCATGTGACAGCTTGTTGTCAAGTTCTGCACAAGCCTGTTAATGACCCATTGTTGATTTGACTCAGATGTATTGCAGCAGATAAACATGTAAAATCTGCAGGACAGTGGCTTCACACATCCACAGTTAGTGATCCCTGCACTAGTGCAGCTGTCAATGTTTTGATTGATTGTGCATGAACTCCAGGCGTGTCTGTGTGACATCTGGGGAAATGACAGCAGACAGGATATCAAACTAAAGAGCATTAAGAAAATCTCTGGTTAACATACATGTAAGATAATATTTAAAAGATTTCTGATAACTCACATAAAACACAGAGATCTTTAGCAGGCGGAAAGTTATATGTCTATACAAGTTCCGGGGCATGCGGCTGTAACGTTAGTGTCACACAAATCAATAAACTAGCGATAATTTATAGTGAGTTTTATGGTATGTTGTAAAAATGGACAGTGAGGTGGTCTGTTGCAAAAGTAGTTTCCTCCATAATTTTGATATAGAAGGCCCTATCCCCTATGAGCTTCCACTTAGATCTAGGGACAACCAGGAGCAGCTTGTCAGCTAACCTGAGAGACCGGGTGGTTGTATAATGGTGGAGAAGCTCAGAACTAATACAAAAACAAGAGTGAATAAAAGCAAATGAATAAAAACTGAATAAATAGATATAAAGAAATAAAATATACAAAAGAAAGAAGTGATTTGATACCAGGCGTTAAGGGTTAATTATTCAGTTCAAATCACTGCAACAGGTCAAACCCACTAAATGACTCATGATGCAGCCCTTTGTTCTTGAGGACCTCTGGGCTTGTTTTAGAAGTGAACATTGCCTGGAGAATAAAACCAAACAAAGTGTTGGAGTCCCTCAGCAACACCAGACATGTCCTTCTTGGTTTGGTCAGGTTGGTGAAAAGGACATGATGCCTGCTATGACCTCCTGTCCTGATGCAGCTAAACAGCTATGTCCATATTCAGCAAAGATATTGCCCTCTAACCCCCAGTCTAGATGCAATTACCATTTTAGAGACACACCATGTGTCCCGGCTGCTGCACAACACTATCAATATTAATGTTCTGTGACCGAGGAGGCTTTGACAGAACTTTCTCCCACATCAATATTGATGGTGTTGCCATACATTGGAGTCAGGGGCCCTTTTTAAGGATTTATAAGAAGAATGCTGGTGGTGGGGAGGTGTCTTTATGTGAAGGGGGCCTATACCATTTTTGGCCAGCACTTCAATGATGTACATTTTGCTGCTGTCCAGAGCAATTTCCGTAAGAGAGGGGTGACTCCAACCCACGCATGATGATATCTAAGTGGAGATGGGTTGTGCAGTGACATATCCAATTCCCCTGCAATGCTTTGCTGGAGATGATGGTAGTGGGAAAAAAATTAACGTTTCATTTCAGGGGATCTGGGAATGCTAAACGGGGGGCTGTTGATTCTGGAAATGGGGGTATTGCTTTTGGGACATCTTCACAAACACTCAGCTTTTAGGCCACACACACAGACACAAACATAATTCATTATAATATTAGTTTTGGAGATGCATTGCTCTATATATCAAGTGTCAAGGCGTTGTGCTCCATAACATTTCAGGTCTGGTTCACTGAAACATAAATCATAGAAAGAAAAGAGAAAAACAAGAAGAAATTAATGAAACTCCAAATGAACTTTGGCTCTGTCATGTTCTGATAAACCACTTCCACAGCCGACACTGGTGGTTGAAATTTTCAGCTCCATTTGTCATGTTAAATGAAATGGTATGGTTTAGAGAAGCTATGAAAAGCTGAAGCTGCAGTCTGAGCATTTTGTAAAGCCATGACAGAGCTGCAAAAGATGTGGAATTGAACTCTGGAATGAAGGTTAAACACAACACTGGTCCACGTTAATACCAGCTTATTTAGCCAAACCATGCAAGCATTTATACAGTGGACAGCCATATCATATATCACCATATTCATAGAATCCTCTAAGACCACCTGAGAAATGTGTCTGATTCTATAGCAACCAGATGCTCCCATGCTCATATGTCCCTAACTTTGTCATTTGACATTTCATCAAGATTAAGTTTTGTCTTGATTTAATTTCCTCCATGTTTTTGCCTGTTTTTGATACTTGGCTTCAGTTTTTAACCTCTACCGAAAAAGATAATTATATTATTGGAATGGTGATGCTGCCCAGTAGATGACACCCTAGAGAATGACCTAAATTCACTAATATTTAAGAGGGGTCCCCTAGAAAAAAAGTTCTGGCTTATCTCTGAATAAGTGAATAATTACACATTCCAACTATTCATTCATCCATCCATCCATCATTTTCTTCCGCTTATTTGGGGTTGGGTTGCAGCTGCCTAAGCAGGGAAGCCCAGACTTCCCTCTCCCCGGCCACATTCGTCAGCTCACCCGGGGGGGGGGGGTGTAAATCAAGAGCTCTATCTTTTGGTTCAGCTCCTTCTTCACCATGATAGACCGATGGAGAGTCTGCATCACGGCAGACACTGCACCGATCCACCTGTCGATCTCCCGCTCCATCCTTCCCTCACATTACAACCAGTGTGAAAATTAAACAAACATATTGAACCAATAGCCTCCCCTTATTTTTGCTCTGGACTAATTAAAATGTGTCGGACCTGCGGCTAACTGGTGTACCCTGCTTCTCGTCTGCTAATTGCTGGAATAGGCTCGAGCTTCCCTGTGATCCTGAATTGGACTAAGTGATATAGAAAATGGATGCATAATTAAACAGTGATATGATGGAGACAGTTCACTACGCAGGATGCACCTACCACACAGCTCTAGCCATAAAATAGCATGTAGCTAGCCACACAATGTTTGTGAAATTTTTCTTTCCTTAAATATATATGAAAATAGATATAGGCCATGTCTATAAAACTCCTAAAATACCGCTGGTCATCGGTAGTTTGAAACTGAGCGCAGTATGTAGCAGCATCCATAGCAACCATGTTAGCAACGATCTTGCTTCTGAGATTTAGAGAATGTAAATAGAAATGACTGCTCATTGTCACAGTTTAAATGTCTTAATTTCATGTAGTTTTTCTCTGGCAACGAGCAAAAGAAACCAAGGAGTACTTTCTATTGAGGGAGACGACTAAACAAGGAGCTGTCATGATCCAAGGGGAGTGAGGTGTTGAAAAGCATCCAAATACAGAACAAAGCCAAATGGTGTCTAAGATTTTTAATGACAAAATACCTGAAACAATGAATGATACAGAAACAGAGAGTAACATAAACAATGATCCAACAAGAGTCAACTGTGTCTAAATACGCAGGGCACTAATGACAAAATGAGCACCAGGTGAGACAATCAGCAAAAGAAACCAGGTGTGATAAACAGGGAGCAGGAAGTAAAGTGAACAGAACACAAGGAAATAACTACAAAATAAAACAGGAAAGACACAACTAAACATGACAAGGCTCACTGGCGTGCACAGATAGAGCCTTGCCCTTGCTGTCGGGGCTGAAAAAGTGCTCTTTTTATCAGAATAATTTTTTTATATACTGTGTGTGCCCCACTATGTTGACGCAATCACACACCCCTTACACACACGTGCACGCGTGTGCCCGTTTCGTTCCCGTCGTTTCTTTGTCAACGTGATCACGCAAAGTGGACTCTAACAAGACTTCCCACCGCTCGACCTGCCCCAACTCAGGTAATGCTGAACTATTTCAAGGCACCTTTTGCTCCTAAACTAAGCCTGATACCAAACTATTCATCCCTGTCTGTCAGAAATAGCCTGTCTGTCTCATTACGGCTGAGTCTGAATTAGCCGACTGCCTGCTTAACAAGCTTGGCACTAGCCATAATCAGTGGTACCTTGCCAAATGTTAGGCTAAGTAGTCACTACAAATTCGGGTATGATTGGCTTTTTCTTCCGTGAAGTTGCATGTAGTTTATCAACAAGAGATTCTCCAGTTGTCCATCTCTTTTGTCGCAGATTGTAATAATTTGACAAATAGTTTTTATCTTTATTCCAAGCAGCATTATTCTAAGCAGTCTATAACACTGTCAATTGCAGCATGCCTAGAAAAGAGAGATTAAAAAAACAAATTAAAGGAGCTACACCAGGCAGCTCAGGGAAGCAGCTCTCTGCTGGCCTGAAAGAAGCCATCAAGCAGCAAGGAGGATGAGGAGGAAGATGATGAAGGAGAAAGGTCAGAGCCAAGACCAGAGGCATGTTTACTGCTTAAGGCCTTTTAATAATTAATAATAAATAATAATTCCTTACATTTCTATAGTACTTTTCTAGACACTCAAAGTGCTTTACAATGATTGGGGGACCCCAGGTTTTTAAAAATCAACTCTTCCACAAATTTTACTGAACCATGCAAAAGTGTCCACAATGTGGTTTGGCCGTACCAAATCTGGTACAAGCTGTATTATTCCAGTACATTATTTAGTACCCCCACAAATAAAGGTTGCTTCCATGTTAGGCCTTACAGAATTCACAGTTATCTTGTATTTACCACTGTAGGCTAATAATGAAATGTTGACTATCATAAATACCCAATTAGAATTTGTCTGCAGAGCACAGCTAGTGGTGAGGCATTGAAGTCAGACTATGGGAGTGGCAGACTGGTGTTATTGGCCACCTCGTTATTCTGTCTCTGATGGGAACAAAACTGAAACAGTGTAAATAAACACATTCAGAAAGCCACTGAAAGGGCCTGTGACGTGACTGTAGAGTCACTCAATGATGGCTATAAATTTTTCTATTTTTCTATTTGATCTATTTAAAATTTGTCCCAGTCTCACAGGAAAACATGTTATAGGTGAATTTTTCCACATGTCCACATGGCCACTAAAGGGCCAGAAATGGTGACAGACGGCACATTTATACCAGGCTAGTCCGGGGAGCTTGGTTTGGTTGGGCAGGAAATGCTGAGAAATGTTGTACTTTCATTTTGTTGGGTTTGCTTTCTTACTGCACTTTTCTCATAGACCAAACCCCCTGGACAACATCCCACAGTTACAGTTACTTGCTTGTTTGGGGCAGTATTACGTGGGTCGCACATCAGCTATACTGCGAAACACTGCCCCCATGGTTTCGAGTAGTACTGCACCATTTAATCCGTCAGGGCCCCGAAAATGGGCCAAATTATGCATGTAAAAGATATAGAAGAAGAAGGCTCCATCAGCGTAGAGTATAAATGGGCCTTTAGGGTTAATATGGTTTTCACATGAAGCTGTCCAGTAGGACCTGCAGGGAAGGTGCTATGTATCATTTCCTTTCTTTGGCTTACTAGAACACTGAATATTCACACTACTCAAAATTAATTGTACAATTCGCTGAAGTGGAACATAAACTGCCAATTTGAAATTATCACCATTTTTGTTACCTTTGTTTTGTATGAGGAAGTGTTCAGGTAATGTTATACAAACCAGGTTGATGTTTATGGAAGCGTATAGGTGCTATCCAATTAAAAGGTTGCGTCAGCTCATTTCTGTCTTCATCACAACAGACCGGTCCATCTAACACCCCATCCTACCCTCACTCGTAAACAAGAACCTAAGATACTTAAACTCCTCCCTTTGAGGGAAAACCTCATTTCCAGGCTAAAGGAGACATGCTTCTTTTTTCATTTAAGAACCATGGCCTCAACCTTAGTGGGGCTAAGTTTCATTCTGACTACATCGCACTCAGCTGCAAACTGCTCCAGTATGTCCTGAAGATCTTGCCCTGAGGAAGCCAACTTAAGCAATTGGTATGAAGATTTTTTTAAAGAAATTGAGGGGGAAAAAAGAAACGTTGAGCAAAATCTAAAAATACTCAACAAAAGTTATCTTGTAAAACAGTCTGCGATGTAATGCAACTACCCAGCTCCTTCTAGTTCCCCCAACAGCATTACTGAACACGTAACTACTCAAAACATCACATTTCTGACTATTTCAGTTTCAGTTTGGGGACACTTTCCCATTAAATCTGATGGAAAAGTGTCCCCAAACTTATGATCGATAGTTTAAACATGTAACTTTTAAAAGCAAACAAAAGAAGGTAACAAGTTCGGAGCCTTGAAGATGCTGAAGTTTTACTATATTCATATTACGTAACATGCAGACCTAATTAGCCAATAAAATTCAGTAATTAAACAGTTTTTGATCCGTTGTTGTGAAAGCATTTTTTTTGAGCTGCAGGCCAACATGAATGTTCTGCTGTGTTTGGAAAATGAGAAAATACTGACACTAATCCTTTTTTTCTTTTCAGGGACAGTATTTCTCTTCATTTTTGTCTGACCAACAGTCATAAAAATCAGTGCTGATGACAGATGAAAACAACAGACTTTAACTGGTTTAATTGTGGGCATTATTAAGTGGCTAAACCAGTTATCATAGTTGTGTCTGACTGGTTTTGTCATTGTCGCAGCTTTTCCGAGGACAGTTGAAAATGAACATGTCACACCACAAAAGACTCACCAACAACAGAAGGGTCACAAATACAAGTCAACTACCCCTATACTCGACCCCCCATCCCCCCCCCCCACTTAATACCTCTCTTTATTTCAGTGGGGGGCCAGTAAGTGGGACCTCGTTGGGGAGACAAAGAGTGACCTCAATTCAGTCTGACATCCCACCTATCGATCTGGGTTGCCATACCCCCCCTCCCAACCTCAGAGATGGACGTCTAGCTTGCCCTTGTACTGTCACCATTCACATTTAGCAACAAGACAAAACACGCCCTTTTATTAAACAAAATCCCTCCACACGTCTCGCCTCCTTCGCCCAAGACTAAATTACACACACAGGGCCCCATTTTCATAAGCCTTTCTCCTCCAGCGCAGGGCACTGCTCATCTTCAGTGGAGCCCTTTGGCTAAATTGAAAGTGTGTCATAACAAATAGTGCAGGTGTCTGGTTTAAATGCATGTGACTGCTGCCGATGTCATCTTTGTCAAAGGAGCATCTCTTGTATTTTTAACAGGGGGGACTGTGACATGGACCCTGGACAATTACTGTCAGAGCACACGGGGTGATGAATCTGCTACCTTATTGCGTTTGTCATTTTGACCTCTGGCTGGAACCTGATTGGTATGACTGCCTACCTACACATGGTTCAGATAGATGTATTGTTTCTGCACACTATTTGTGAATGTAAATGTGCAGCACTGCAATGCAACTTATGCAACCGTCTCTTGGTTTTAATTGGGGGAGTATGTCATGCAAATATTCCTACACAAAAAGCATAAAGATTAAAGCAAGTGCTGATAATAACAAAGTCCATCTGTATATCGCTGCAAAACAAATACAGATTTTCACATGCACACACCAACGTGTCACACAGAAGTGCAGAATTTAGACCAATTGTAATAATCACAAATTAGAAAGATGAGGAGCCTTTCCTTTTAAAGAAAAAAATCTAATAGCTTTACCTGGTTGTGGAGGTTGTGATATTTACGGGCTCTGATTTGTATCTTGACGCAACGTATTTTGTTTTTATAGTTTATGCTGAGCCCGGTGTTTGCCATAAATGGCAGGTGTGCAAAATTGAGGTGCAAAAGTAATTCAGTGCCTGCCATTCAAAGGAACTGTGTCACTTTGATTTACCAGTGCACATAAACATTCACACTCATAGACACACACACACACCTTTGGGCCACATGTGGTTTTTATATTCATATGGTGAGGGACAAAAAAAAAAAAAAAAACTGTGCGCCTCCAAAATGGAGGTTGAGGGGTCATGGTGTTTGGCCAGGAGTGACAGCTCTGAAATGAAGGCATAAGTCAATCGGCTACTCTTTATACGCACACACACACGTGGTGTTGGGTGGCTGGGATAGAAGGATTGGGGCGTAGTCAAAGGAGGGGAGGCTGGGTATAGAGGGCACAAGGTTACCATGTGGGAGGAGTGTGTGTTTGGTGGGTTCTTGTATATGTGAGTAGTGAGGAGAGAACTCAACATCACAAGTGGGAACTTAAAGGTACAAACCTTCACCTTTCTGCTTTAGTTTTTGTCTGACTGTCTAATACCAAGAGCAACTTGCAGCTTTCTTTATTCAAACTTGAACACACACACACACACACACACACTTACACGCACTCACAGACTCACGCCTTTAACCTAAAGGTCAAAGACCGTGTGTGTTCATTCTATCCGTGTCTCCCCCTCCACACACACTCTGGGTAACTATAGTGTTTGTTTACTTTCTGCAAAGCCTGAATCAACATTTGGACTGCAGCCCAACATGAGTGAGGGAAACCCCTTTTTAGATTCAATATAAGTGATTGATCTACAGTATTGATCTTTCCATTTTTGAGTCAAAGTGTTTTTCAGCCTGTATGCACCCAGTATAAAGATTTACATTTAAAAAGTATAACAGTGGTGAGAGAGTCTGTGGATGCAGCTAAATCCACAGCTTTAAGTAAGCAGAGGAATTAAAACTTCCTTTTTTATATCAGTTGCATTTTTAAAAACACACAAACAAAAAAAAGTGTCCCAAAAGAATCAAAAACAAATAAATACACCGCAACAATGAAAAGGTCCTAAACGTAGAGCAATTGCTTGCTTATCAACCTGTTCTGTTTTTTTTCACATACTTCTTCCAGTTCTTCAAGCCCTACAACCGAACTTTGATTTTCACACTGTAGTTCCCCCTAATGAAGGCATTTCAGCATCTGTCTGACATCCTGTCTCTTCTCTGAGCTCTCTCCAGCCAGTAAAATGTCTACTTTTGCCTTATTTTTACCTTTCTCGGTTCCTCCAACTTGTGTTTCATTACTTAATCATCCATAGTGTTCCATCCAGCCTGTGTCGATATTCAGTTGCTGATGTGTGATGCTGTCCCATAAAGTAAAACCCTTGCTGTGGCATGATGCTCCGGGCTGGAAAAAAATAAAATTGTGAAGTACAGTTTCTCTCAGGCCAATAGCAGCTGCAGGAATGTGAATAATAAATGTCCATGTGCTAGTGTTAATTTCATTAACGGAAACTAAACAAAATTATTTTCGTCAATGTACATTTTTCACCAGATGAAAACTAGACTAGATGAGACTAAAACCCCCATTAATAAACAATAACTGGGACTAAATCAGAAGTAATTTTCATGGACTAATAAAGACGAGACGAAAATGTAGTTCACTAAATAAAAACTGGACTAAAATCTATGGACATTTTAGTTCACGAACAAAGACGAGACGAAAATTACATGATATATGATTTTGTCAAGTCCTGTCTCCTCCTCCTCGGCTCTTCCGCCACTCACACACACACACACACCCTCTTTCAAACCTGCAGCGGGCAGGTGCACAAACACATGGGACAGACAGGAGGTGGATTCACAGCGAAAGCTTAAAAATATAACATTAATGGCCATGCTTTGCACGGGCCCCAAGAGAAGGAAAAGACGTCATATATGGACCCATTTTCACTACACTGAAGTGGAGAAAAAAACCTGATTTTAGTGGAAGGAAAAGAATGTGGTCTAGAAATGTAACACAACAAACCTGAAGAGACACGTCACAGTTCACCACAAAGACATTGTGGTAAGTTAACAAAAGCTTTGGTGGTGGTTGTTTTTAACGTAACATTAAACCACCAGCTGTAATGTTCCAACAATAACGTTAAACCGACCGCAAACCGCTGGCTAACTTACTAGCTTCTTAGCTTGTAGCGATAGTTGCTACTTGTTGATAGAATTGTGTGTGAAGTTGAATTTATGCTAACTTAGATACGTTATATTGGCCGGATAACTATGTTTTCAGTTGGATTGCAACTTATACTAACTACTAACAATGTAATATACTACTAACAATGTTCAATATTTTATGCTGACAAAAAGAAAATAAAAGGGTAAAATGATTGTCCTGACTAAAACTAAAATGTTAAGTAAAAATAGACAAATAAAATGATGTTTTCTTGGACTAAAATAAAGACTAAAATGCTTGACTTATAGTCGACTAAAACTTGACTAAATATGTGACTGATAATGTGATAAAAACTAATAAGCGCGAAACTGGACTAAAACTGAGACTAAATTTAAAAATGGCTGATAAAATTAACACTACCGTGCGCCATTCAGAGGCATTCATACAGTGTTCCTTTAATATTTAAACATATTTGAAAACATGCTCTGGATAATAATCAAAGTCAAAATCTGGTGCAGCTAATCAGAAGATTATTTGTTGCTTCCAGCTGTATTATATCAACACTATTTACTAAATGAAAGTAGTTTGAGGTCTTTCCAGGGAGTAATGGGGAGGTTATTGGATTTATAACCCTGATGATGTCTCTTAAAAAAAAAGAAAAGGAGAACGGTTCACTCTATCCACTCTCCACTTGGGATGGAGCGCCAGGCGTGGAGCACCACCACCCACACACAGAGGCTAGTTGGAGCGCTCATGGGTCAGTTGAATAAATTTGGCCCCAGTGTTCGGCTGAGCTGTTCCCAAAAGTCCAAAAACACAGTCCGTTCCACACAGGTGATGGCACAGCACACTCTACATACAAAGAGAAGCCACCAGTATCTCCACACAAACAAGCAGCACAAAACCTAAGATTAAAGGTGAGCTATAAAATAATTCAACTACAAACAGCTCAACTCAGACTACAATTTATGTGCATCAGACCAGTCTGTGTAGCCTCAGTTAACTGCTGGCAGCATAGATTTGACCTTCAGGAGGCAGAACTCACCATCAAAGTGTGAGCAGAAGGATCTAGCTCCTAGCAACTTCAAGCCAGCTTCACAGGACCACCATGATGTCACATTAAGTCTTTTCATTACAGAAATGATTCGTGACTGTGTGCTGGAGTCTAGCTTTGTGAGTTTTGGTTTAGTTCCTGTTTTTTTTTAAGTATCCCTCACATGCATTCTGCTCCTGTACACCTGGTTTGTGTTTGCTGATCACCACACCTGTTCCGTATTTAGCCGTTAGCTCCCTCTGTTACCTTTGTTTTTCACCAGCTCCTCGTCTATAGTGACTCGGTTTTTCCTGCCTCTTCTTAGCTTTACTTTGTAAGATTAGCTGTCATTAGTATGAAGTTTTTGTTAGTTTTAGCTCTTGATCTTTATCCTGTCCTAGTCCTGCATTTGAGTCCTGTCTCCTTGTGACCACCCCTTCCCTCACATCTTGCTTGATTGATAAAAACTTTAGTAAATATTAATCTGCTGAATAAGCTAACACACAAATTTATGGAAAGTCATCTCAAGGCATGATTAAATATAAATTTAAATTATTTCCAGTTCATCACAGTCCATTTATGATAAAATTAAAACAAATCCATTATATAATCCACATGAATTCATAAAAACTCTAACAGCTAGAACCTCTAGTAGAACCAAACAGTGTCAAGTTTTTTTGTAAAAATATGTCTCTAACCATGTGCTTTTAATGCCTAATCCTTCCCATTAGCTGGTCAGAAAACAGAAGAAAAGTTAGAATTTAGTGGGAGCTAAACGTTCAGTGACTCAAACCAAGAAAACTTTGTACTAAAGCTGGTTACATACTCCAGTAATGTTGCAACACACTCCGATCAGCGTTGCACAGTGAAAGATAACACATTAACCTCCACCAGTTAGAAAAAGTTTTCCAGTTATCTGAACATGTTACATAGTGAGATAGGTCCAGAAACTGTGCCTTGGTGTGTTAGCTGACGAGACGCTATAATTTTACTTCCTCTGACTCTTTATCTTCAATTTTAAGACAATGAATACAGTAAACAACATTTAGGTAACAGCTAATCTGGACATAATTATTAGCTGCACCCAACTTCCCAAAACAACCACAATACCCACAATGCCACCTCCTTATAGCCCTCCTGAAGTAGGATCAGCTGGTAGAGTTACAGTATTTTTGCATTAATTTATTTAATATCATACATATTTCATTTGGACATGCTACAACAAAATATAATAAATGTACAGATGAAATGTCCGAATTAGCTTAGTAATGCTTTGGAAGTGCATCTGATTTTTTCACATCATCAATTCATGTATGACTCATTTCGTAACTGATCTAGAAGCTTACAGCATCACAGAGTTACACAGTGACGTCATTGTTTTATAATGTTGAGCAACAGGAATGTAAACATCATCCTGCGTTATCTCATTGATGAAATCACCATGGTTCACGCATTTTCTTCTAATTTAATTTGTGCCTCTGTTTATGTTCTTTTCCATAGCAACTGCAACTTCAAGCAGTGTAGGAGTATAATCGTTATTTGACATGAGACACATTATCAAACAGTGAATGTGTGAAATTAAACAGTGTGTCTGAATAGTCGCTGGACATCTGTGCTGCTTTAGTTTAGCTCTTTTGTCAAATGTCCTGCAGTCTGTTTTTTTCTTTAGATTTTCTTAATGGAGCAGCAGGAAGTCGCACTGGTTCCAACAAAGGTCTGAAGAATAGCATCTCTGAACACACAACACGTCCAGCCTTGAAGCAGATGGGCTACAGCAGCAGAAGATCACACCAGGTTCCTCCTGTCAGCTAAGAACAGGAAACTGAGGCAACAATTCACACACACTCACCAACACTGGACAACAGAAGATAGAGAAACGCTGCTGGTCTGATGAGTCTCCATTTTAGCTCCACATTCAGAAGCTAGGCTCAGAATTTGGTAGAAACATCATGAAAACATGGCTCCATCCTGCCTTGGATCAACGCTTCAGGCTGCTGCTGGTGTGATGGTGGGGGGAGATTTTCTTGGCCCACTTTGGGTCCCTTACTACCAACGTGGCCTGGTTTAACCACCACAGCCTACCTAAGTATTGTTGCTGACCATGTCCATCCCTTTATGACCACAGTGGAGCATCTTCTGATGCTACTTCCAGCAGGATAATGCTCCACGTCACAAAGCTCAGATGGAGATTCTCATCGTAGATGCAGCCGACAAACCTGCAGCGACTGTGTGATGCTGTCATGTCAATATGGAGCAAAACCTCTGAGAATGTTTCCAGCACCTTGTTGAATGTATGACACCAAGAATTAAGGCAGTTCTGGAGAAAAAAGAGAATCCAACCTGGTACTAGAAGGTGGACGTGACGGAGTGACCGGTGAATGTTTGTGCCATGTATAGATGTGTACTCTGGTCATGTGACAGTAAATAAAACACAGAATCTTAGTGTGAACAAAATTTTTATTTTAACTGACGGATAATCCATACTTCCAAACAAAAGTAGAGGGGATAAAAACAAACTCATAGAAACTTTCTGTGAATTTATTTACGAACAGACAGCTTTCTCAGGTCCCAGATGGCTTTTCCAAATACTGATACTCGACGTTGAACCTACAAAGTCGTGTTGGAAATGTGACACAAGCTTGCTTCCACCAAGAGGAAGAAAGAAAAAAATAAAATATTCCTACGCTACGACGCAGTCCTAATTCTAACGGAGATCATGTTGCAACATAAACTGAGGTTGTCACAGGTTAGTGAAACATTACTCTGTGATATCCTTAAAACTATACGAGTTGAGGGTTTTTTTTTTCTTTCCTACACGAAAATAACACCAGTAAGTGGAAATGAACTTACATGAGGTCTAAAAATTCCAAGCGCTGATGATGTTAAAGCCAAAACTTCTGCTGTCAAACATTTTTTCTTTATATTGTCTGGTTATTTTTGGCTAAAATATTTATCCTCTGCATCACTTTTTAAAATGCACATTACATTCTGACATCATGCAAACTCATTTCCACTCCTGACAGGACATAATACCTGTTATAACAGGTAACAAGAGATTATGGCACAGTCATAAGATAAATGCTCAGTGACAAAAACTTTGTTCTAAGGCAAGTACAGCTAATTTTTGTATAACACCCCCCACCCCCATCCCACCAAGTCTAAAAGGTCCAATACTGACAATCATGAAATTAAAAAAAAAAAAAAAACAAAACAAAGACGAGCTGTGAACGCATCATGACAGGAGTTAAAATGAGTTTTCTGATGAAACGGGGTAAAGGTAGAAAGACTATCAGTGCTGTGATTTTACAGGAGTGAATAAGTGGGTCTGACTAGTTTACAATACAAGTGCCTAAGCTTTTATTAGTATCTTTTTACAAATTTATTTTCCCCCATCTGAGACCCCAAAACAAGTGTTGTCAAATTATAGACAAACCAAAAACCAAATTTCATTACCAACACTGCCACAAATATATTCCAAACAATACGCATTTGTCAGCTTTGGCACAGGCTGCTGGTAAGTGTAAAAATCTGCTGGGTTTGTCTACTGTCTGTCTGTCTACCCACCCTCTGAACCTGAGCTCTTTTTTTCTCCACAAAACCGTAAAATGCCTTAGACGCCTATGTATCAATGATATACTGTACATATGGACACAATCATGAGTTTTCTCTCCATATAAACAGTGCTAATACAACACACACAATAAAACATGTCCTCTGCAAAAGTTCAAGACATTTTGGTATTTGTCTTTTTTTCTTCCTATTTTTTAATGGCTTCTGGTTTATTTTTCAAAAATTGGTGAATATACAACGGGTCTTGTGCTCTTGGCTGTAGAGTCCAACTGGCAAAGCCTTACACAGTTTTTTTTTCTAACAGATGCTTGTGCACAGCCTCTGTAAGTGTAGGCAAAGCACCAACATTGAAGCAGATGTTTGATGTTTTGAGACTGACATCAGACGTGAGTCCAACAGACCTGCTGGTGAACTGCGCAATAACCCATTCTACCAACCTGTCCAACTCATGCCACATCTCAAATGTAGACTGCGCCATCAGCTCAGGGACTTCAACGGGCCGCTAAGTCTCTCTATCGGCAATGGAGAACGATTGGCTGGCTTGTGTGACCAGGACGGTGATGTATTGTGTCTTTTAGAGTGGAATGGTGAGGGAGATGCTTCCTTTGGGAAAGCTGAGAGAAAGGTGGACTGCAGACGATGAAGGGAAGGAAAAAGGGATGTCTGATCCGTCTCTGTTTCAGGGCCCGTTCTCGTTGTAGTGGAGGGAGAGAGGCCGCTCGCGCTGCACGGTGGGCATGTAGGGCCAGTTGTAGCTGGAGCCTGAGAGCAGCATGTCGCGGAGCAATGTCTCGATGGGAGTCTTGCCCACCAGGCGCACGAAAAACAGCTGCTCGATGACCGGAGAGGAGACGATGCGCAGCGAGGGGAGGCGGAGAAGGAGGCGTCCAAAGCGGTTGGGCTGGCTGGGGTACTGGTTTCTAACATACTCCTCCAGGGCACACTGGGACTTTTCCTGGATGCTCTCAACATGGGCCACATCTGACAACCCCATAGCATCTGAAAGAAGGAGAATGAAAAAAATTAAAACAAAAATTGGTTTCTAAAAGGGTCAAACCACTGGACTCACTTAGCTAAAGGAAGATATTCTGTCTACAGTATTACCATTAGTTGTAGATAACTGGGCCCCTTACTTTGTGCTTTAAGAAGCTTCCTTAGGGTGAAACTTTCACATTGTAAAAATATTTACCATAAATGCTGGATTTATGTGTGTGTGAATAAACTAAAGAAGATGCAGATGATCCCAATTTATAAACAAAAGTATGTCAGATAAGTTTAATTCTTTAAATTCTAGTTATCTGAGGGATGTTTAAAAGAAAAAAAGAACAATCAGTTATCACAGAGCAAACAATTCTGATTCATTTTCTGTATTATACATGAAAGAGGAAAAGTAAAATGTGTTTTTGTTCCTGATGTCGTGTTCTTACAGTATTAACAGACTAATACTCAATTTGCAGTGAGAATAATTCCCTCCTAGTCAATCCTTTAAAAGGGTCGCGTTCAGGATGTATTTAAAAGGTCAAACATATGACTAGAAAAATCAGAGTGTGGTACCAGACTAAAACAAAAACTAAACAAAAAGATTCCTAACATTTTCCAAACAGCTTTTTATTATAACAGCAGTATAGACTCTGGTCTTATCCCTCTGTTTTAAGCAAACAACATTGTTTATTTATCAGAAGAAAGTTTGCTCATATCCATTTTGTCCAGACTCTTAGTATCACAAAAAATGGTCTTTTGCTTCTTTTTCCAAAATGAAAGAATATTTTGAGCCCAACCACAATGTTTTCCTAAACCTAACCAAATCTTTTAGTGCCTAAAATGAAATAGACAGGAACTAAAAGTGAATAAAAACTTAACAGGAGTGAACAGCTGTAAATAAATGCTAAATCGACATCGCCGCCAAAGCATCACTGATTGGTTTGTTTAAATGCTTGATGCTAATATTTTTGGATTGACAAGTGACCATATTTGGACATGAGGTATGACGCCTGACTTGAAATTGATTTATTAAGAATGAAAAAATATATAAAACGGATTCTGACAGAAAGTTTTTTAAGGTAGGAGATAGCTTCATAAAACAAAAGCTAAATACTAAGAGCGTAATAATAATCGAGTAATTCCTATTATAACTGTATATAACAGTAGTTACTAATTATTTTTCATATTTTTTTTTATTTGTTTGTTTTGTTTTTTTTTTCATAGATAAAGGTAACTGGAAATGGCCTACTGGAAGAAGCTGGAGAATTCGAGGGGGTCACTTGTGATGGATTCTACTTTTTTGTGAAGATCACATAGTTGACCTTACCTGACTTTGATTATCTACATGTCTCCTTTATTTTTGGGTTTTGCCGTGAGGGAGTCATACTGAGAAGCTGATTCAATTAGTGAGAGACAAACTGCTGATAGAATCTGTTTGAGAACAAAATTTTCCAGCCACCCAGGAAACCAATATTACAGGGCTTTTCTGTACATATTTTCATCGTACAGTCAATTTCAGAACTACTTCAGTTTATTAGATAATCAGTTCCAAAGAGCTGTCCTGGACCAAGAAGATAAGAGTTCTTTCTGAACTGAATCAAATCTATTTGACTGCAGAGCATTTCTTTAAATCTATTCCACTTTAAAGTTCCTGAGCATTTTTAAAATCTGAATTCTTTATTTGACCTTTAAAGAAATGTAAAAAAAAAAAAAAGAATAAAAACAAATTTCTGTATATTTAACGTTTATTTCTCTGTGATGCCAAAATGATTGTAGAGCTAAAAGTGTCCAACAGAAGGCAGAAGACATGTATCAACTTGTGCACAACAAGGTTTTAAGCTAAGTTTTTACTATAAAGGGATGAAAAAGGTCTCCGAAACACCATATATCAAACATGATACATATAGCATTAAAGGGTTAAATATAAAATGAGGGGAAACTGTCACCATCCTGGCAACACTGCTTACAGTAGTTGAGTAGGTGCAGCATTTGGCCGCCGTAGCATCCGATGCAAGCTTAAGATATGCTAACAAAGACAAATTTTTCATAAAATAAACGGAAAAAAATCAGATGACTGAGGAAAATGACAAAGCTGCAGCAACGGAAATTAGATGTGAAGGCGACAGAGAGAAGACTAGCAGGCAGAAACCAAGTGTTATGAGGGGGGAAAAAAACTATACAAGATGAAGAACAAATTACATGCTTTATATTTTGGCTGGCATATTGTGATAAAAGTGCCTCCGTTGTTGTCTTTGTCCTGTCAGTGTGGCTCTCATGCAAAGAAATAGTGATGACCCCAGCTTTAGAATGATCTTTGCTTCTCATATCGCTGCAGACAGTAGCTAAGTCAGGGCACAAAAGCCAAACTAAACCTTGTGTACATTTTAAAAAATACCAGGTGCCCTCACCCCCTTGTTGTGGTCATCTCAAGACTTTGTTCACCTGATTCAGCTGCTTAAAATCTGTTTCTAACATGAGTTTAACGAAAGATGTTGATGATATTTTTAGAAAATCACAAGTGGCTGAAATGTGATCTGCATGATGTTTCCATGATCAAATGTGATAAACTTGGAACTAAAAAGGCTGTATGCTGCCAACAACATGCTTCTGGGACATCGTAAAGAGGCCAGTTGAGTGCCGGTAATTCAGGATGTTCTAAGAAATGTATTTTATCATTATTTACTTGTTTATTTATCAGGAACAGAGCATATAAAAACAAGAAACACTTCTGTAAATATGCCAGATTTAGCCAAGACGTTAGTTTTCATCTGTTGTCCCTGACCAGATCTTAAAAAGCCTCCCTGAAATAAGTAAAAGCAGAACAAATCTATCTAGAAATATTAATCAGTGAGCTAAAACTGTTAAAAAAGTGATACTAACATAGTTAAACATTAGCAGTAAAATCAGTAATATGACGTCCTGGTGGTGTATTTAAATGTGTTTTTTATGCATCTTTGCAAAGAAAGAGATAAAACACTCTTGTTAGTGTTAAACCACAAACCTTCACAGAGGAAAACGTTGTGTGTTGCTGAGTTTAAATGACACAATTTCTGTTATTTTGCAGGCTGATGTCTTAAATATAAAAGATTATATGACAAAATTTACTAGAAGTATTTTTTTTTAAATCAGAGGAATCTTGCCCAGACTTGGCTAAATCAAGGTTGTCACTGCAGAGATGTGTATCTCCTTCACCCCTGTGGTCTGTGTTCACAGCACACTACAGTGCTCACTTTCCCCTCAGCTGGAGGTCATGTTCTGCTTTCAACCTCATCATACCTCCTCTCCCGCCGGCCCCCGCCTTGGCCTGAGTCTCACACAAGCGAGAGAGTGTGTAACGCTGTGTGTGATACTTTTCACACCCTCTGTGTGGAGAGTAGAGCACAGGGATTTAGTAAAGGAGGTCAGAAATGTGTGAACTTTAAACAAAGACACATTTTTACTGTACTCTGCTTTGTTCCGTACATTCAGTGGGAGTGCTCTGAGACTCTGCCCACCGAGTGAACCCACATTTCCAAGAAAGGTACTTGATGAACGCAATTTATTCCCAAGAGCCTTCTTATCATTTTTAAGAGCTGGCCTGTGAGTTTTAACCAGACACCTTGCATCATAGGTCCCCCAGGTCATCACACACTTTGATGTGTCCCCGGTGTAAACCCAGCCCTGTCGGGCTTCAGCTCCACTCTGCAAAAAAAATGTAATTTACTCCATATTTTAATTAAGAGTGTCACCTCCAGTGGCCTCTATTCTCTTCATTCTTTGTGAGTAATTGCTCCCACTTTGGCTATATTTCCCTCCACACGGGGGGCAGCTGGGCTGCGTTTTTGTCAGGCTGCCATTTTGGGTCCTGCGTGACAAGACGGCCACTGCCTGGTTGGGATTAGCAAAGCTGTCTTTGCGACTGAGACCGCTTCGCGTGCTGAAGCGACAGCTCTGTGGGTGCCCTTCCACGCCAAGCACCGTGTTCTTTTGTCTGATCTGCGGGCACACACCAGGTCAGAGGGGGTGAGGGATGGAGCTGGCAGGACTGAGATGCCCGCAGTCTGATGTGGCTTGATGGGCCTGGGTTTCACGGGGGGGGAGTAGAGGGAGGGGACTCAGAGGGAGGTCAGAGGCAATTGGTGTTTGTCTGAGCTTGTTAGGTCATCCTAGCAGGTCTGCAGGAGTTAGGTTTATTAACAGGTCTGCTGCATGTGTGTGGGTGCTTATGTGTGTGTCTGTCTCCATTATATTCACATTTTCAGTGTTGAAATTTCTCACATGATGAGTCGTCTTTTGAAAATGTTCAGTTTTTCCTCAGTTTTTTTTTTTTTCACAAGTGTGTGAGCATGTGCATCTGGCCGTACAGAGACATTGCATGAGATGCTCAGGGCTACAGGGGTTATGTAGGTCACGGCGAATCCTCCTTCTCACTGAAACGTAGCATACATAATTCAACTCCTGCGGCGGCGGCAGGGGTCCCGGGGCTTGGACTCGGCTTGAAGTTTGGGGTTTGGGGAGCATAGGGAGGAGGAGAGGGGGTTGGGAGGGGGGTAACTGTTTTCAATAATAAATGGGATCATGAAGGAGAGATGACTGATGAAAGCAGAGAAGAGAAAGGAGAGGTGGATCCACAGCCACCCACATACACAGCGGAGGGTTGGTTGAGACGCTACATAGCCGCGGAGTGGATCTGACAAGCCGTGCACGGCGGAAAGAAAGGAAAATGCAATTAAAAAAAACATGGAAAAGAAACATATCAGTGTTGGCTTCTGCACCATCCGTTTCCTCCTGGGTCACAAAGCATGATCTCTCAGTGAAGGATGCCAGATGTGACAGTATTTTGGCTAGCGCTGGAGCCCATGACTGCTGGGATAAACCTCAACAGGGTTTGTGTATAAGCAGGATCAAAACAATGACTATCTCAAGGGTTTTGTCAAGATAAAAGCTATTATATTTTGATTTAATGTTTGTAGCTCCACGGGGGGATACATCACCACATAATGTGAGGATAGCCTCAAATATGTGCTAGCATACAAGATTTTTTTTTTCTTGTTATGGAGAAATTTGTTACTGAAAATGAAAGAAAGAGGTTTGATTGTAGCAATAAATCACTATAAGATATCATTAACAAAAGAAAGTTCACTTGTGTCCAAATTGCTTGCATGTATGTATCACAAATAATGGGTCTCACATTAGACTTTTTTTGTGTAACATAAATAAAGATTGCTATATGTGCAAGAACTAAAGCAAACTTGAGGTAAAATCTAAAAGCAGCTTCAATGGCCTTTTAGAGCATAACAGAAGGATCAAATTACAGTAAAATTCATGGAGGGCAAAGACCATGACTAGCAGGATGACTGAAGCAGCAGCATTTACATATGGAGCCAATGAGCCCATATCTGCTGCAGCACTCGAGGTCACCTCTCGGTCAGCCTTCGTGGAGGTGAAAAGGTTGTGGATTAAGCGCAGGGCTTTTACCTGTTTAAACATTGATGTCTGTTTGCAGTTTCTGTTGTAGCAGTTTCTTCTCCCCTTGTCACAGTAAAAACAGGCGTGAAGTCCTGGTCTGCTGTTTGGTGGAGCACAGTTTGTGTGGAAATAAACCTGCATGAGCCATCTCTACCACCCGGTTCAGGGATTTAAATGTGCTTCTTTAGCAATACAGTTAATGGTGCAAGTCCACCATCCAACCCTCCTACCACTTCACGTGTGTTTTGGAACGTGCAACGTTAGAGTTGTGACAATTTGCTTTTAAGAAAAACGTGGGCATGTTACAATTTACAAAAAAAGAAAAAAAGAAAAAAAGAAAGGCCATTTAACATGCATAAGATGGCATTTTTGGATCTAACAAAGCAGAAGGGGACACATTTGTCCTGGAATTCACTACTTGTGCTAAACAGTACCTATTAACAGTCACACTGGATTGTTTTATATTTTATTTATATCTATCTATCCATCCATCCATATATATATATATATATATATACATATATATATATATATGTATACATAAGAACACGTTATGAGAAAACAATGATAAAAATATGGAGATGGTTGGACGGTTTAAAGAACAAAGCTGGTTACAAGAGTAGAAGCAGGTAGGGCAGACAGTTTGTGCTCATGCAGTCCAATAAATAAATAAATAAATAAATATTTATATAAATACTTTATCTAATTAATAATGAGGGGCTTTGTAAGTAATCTTGATTAATCACGTTTTATTCGCATAACAATATTTGCCCCAAAAGCAATTTTTTATTTTTTTATTTTTTTTATGGATTTTAGTGGACGACTGAATCATATAATAGACACAGACATTAATAAATTACAGTTAAGTTCTAGTAATGTCTGGAAAAATGCAATTAACTGCATTTCAATTCCAAACAGAAAAAAAAAGAAATAGAAAATAGATCTAAAGTTAAAGTACTTTAACAGCCAAAGCTTTTACCTAAAATGTTACATGTTACAGAACTTTTTAGATGATTTTGTCCACGCTCTTCATTAATAGGTTTTCATATCTGACGCTAAGCCATGGCGGGATCATACAGCAGCAGCAGCCTGGTCCTGGAGCAGAGGTGAACGTCTCCAGCTCTGACTGCAGCTGTAAGCGCTAACGGATGGGGGAGACGTCTGCAGAGGAGCTGCTCGTTGAGAAGACGTAAACATGCTTTCATGTAGTTTTCAAAAGTCTCCAATAACACCAGAAAAAGTTGCTAAATTTGTCGCTAGTTGCTCCTTTTCAACAGAGTCACTAGATGGGCCTGAAAACTCGCTAAATATAGCACCAAAGTAGTTAAACCTGCAACACTGATTTGGCTGTGCTCTGACGTCTCCTGTTAATGCTTTCTTTGCACCATCTGTAATGCTTTTAATGTTTTATGGAAAGCACTTTGAATAGTCAAATAAACTTGCCTTTCCTTGTCTCAATTTAATTTTCTGTACTGGAAATCGTGCACTGACAAATGTTCAGTGTTTGGAATTTAAACTGCTATTAAATGCATTAATTTTTGTAAATAATTAATCAATTAACCTAATTATATATATATATATATATATATATATATATATATATATATATATATTACACACACACACACACACACACACACACACACACACACACACGTAACCCTAACCCAGTTGCCATGTAATTAAGTGTTATGTACTTCTGTGCTCTGGTTATATAAGCCATTTTGTTATTGCAAAGGAGTTTCCCCTTTCTATACTTACTATAGGAAATCTCTTTGATTGGCCTTCTCTTTAATTCAGGTTAAGTTGTTAACATGATTAAGCATCCCTGTTGACATGAATAAACCAGTCAACAGAATTAACATGTGCAACAGAAGTCAAATTAGCCTCTTTCTAATTCCTCCTTTTCTGTCTGAGCCAATATCAACCAACTCAAAGAGAAGCTGGTGTGTTTGGTTGACATCTGAATCTACTAATAATCTTCTGTGAGATTCAGTAGTTGTAAGTCACTTTCCAATGTGAGTCACGCATTCACAAGCATAAAAAGGTGTATGGGGAGGGTTAAAGTCGGCCATCTGTACCAGATTACATGCCAGCATGGATCACCTTCTTACACTCTGGGGACACAGGTGTCAACGAGAGGACCAGTGGATCAATCAAAAATAATTCACCTCTGTCTTCATCTATAATGTAGTGATGCTGGGGTGTGGAAATGGTTACATAAAATCTCTAAAATCATACCTACATCACAGAAATACACATAAAATGAATGAAATTATTAAAAAAGATGAATAGGCCATGTTTACTTCCAGCAGCGTACATCTGTGTATTCTTTATGCTTCAACACAGCTACTGCCTGAGCAACTTGTATACTGTATAGCAATCTGTCTTTTAATGGACACAGATGCAGAGTTTTGTGTACTTTAGTCTAAATCAGTGGTTTTCAGACTAGGGAGTCGTGAGATAATTTCAGGGGGTCGCCAGATAATATTGAAAAATATATAGCCTACATTTTTCCAACGAATTTAGAATTTTTACCAGGACTGCCAAAATAAAACTATTAATCAAGAGATAAGTTAAAGTTAAGTTGTCACGTTAAAAATCTGAATTTGACATCATCTCCGCGACAACATTTTGGGCATGTAGGTGCCTTGTCACAGAGGTACACCAGCGAAAACCACTTTATCTTCCTCATTTATAACGACTGTCGGTTTTCCACCCTTATATTTAAAAGATGGTGCAAGATGGCGTATTTGATACATCACACAATTAATCACAATAATGCTGTTGTGTGGGGGGGTCGCGAACACCAGTGCATCTTGTCTTGGGGTCGTGGGTCAAAAAGCAATGAAAGGTGCATTGTTGCTGATACGATGACCAGATGATATTTTAGCTGAATATTTTTTGCTTTCTTCATGCTTACCTCAAACATGGCTGCAACAGAGTTAAAGCTGCAGCTGAGATGCGCATGTCACGCAGCTAGCGTGAACGCTACTGTGAACATGGGAGCTGATTCTGCACAGGTAACACAAGCTGGACTCACACTGCACTCACCAGAACTTAACATCTTAGCTAACCAGTTATCCTAATACGAGACAAGAGGTATTCTGGAAGACACTGTGGTGCAGTTAAATAAGGTCGCCGTATAGATTTACTTAAATAGCTTGAATATTTGAACTTATGTTGGTGTGTTAATCACATCAAAAAGTTACAGGGTTTTACACATTTCAAATGATCTTTTAATAATATTGTCATGAGGCTATTCCAGTGCTGAAACGGTATATTTCCGCATGAATTGCTGTGAAGAGATGCCTTCAAATTGTCAGTGTGCTATGCTCGTATTTAACAATTCAGGGTTGCCACCTATCCCAGCAATTATCAGGCAAGAGGCAGGTGCACCTGGACACATACACACACACACACACACACACACATATATATATATATATATATATATATATATATATATATATATATAAAGTCTGTAAATATTTATATTTCTAGTGCTTCATTCAGACTCACCAGATGTGAAGAGCACAATGGACTTAAGGCAGGAATATTCGGCTGTGTCGACCTGCAGGGCCTTCAGCTTCTCCACCTGCTCTTGGAAGACTCGGATGTGGTCCATGAAGGCCACAACACGCTCTGCAGACATAGGCGAGGCGTGCAGGCCGGCGGCTGCCAACAGAGGCGCCACGTGAAGCGGCATGGAGCACTGGGCAGCATTGAGGACAAAAAGCTCGCTCCATGACATGCGCAGCAGCGCCACCTGCAACACAAGCAGCATTATTAGAGACGCAGGAAAATAGTGCCCTCCTCCAGATGGTTGGGCTTTACCCCCTCCTCCGAATAGCTTACAACTTAAATCTAAAACATCATATTCAAATTGTATTCCTTGAGTTTGACATTTTTTATTCTTACTTCCTCCAATGAGGCATTATTGCTGCTAGTTTGTCTGACTTTTAGCACAATTATGCAAAAACTACTCAGCTAATAAAATTCAGTGCTTAGGGGCATCGTGGATAAAGTTCACAGGCGGTCCTGGATCATTTTTTCTATTTAAATTGTGCAGCAGCTCAATTATTTTTGTGCAGGATACTTTCAGAGTCGGCATTCGCCCTAAAAAAGGGTCTGAAACATTCACATCACGATGCTTAAAAATGATCCTAAAAAGTATTTCAAACATTGTCCAAGACTTTAACTGTTTATATTTAGTTAACTTTTCACCAGATAGCTGAATACACACTCTGATCCTGAGTTAAGAAAGAAAAGGAAACATCAAATGTAACTGAATTATCACTAAAACTAACTAATAAAAGAAGAGGGAAACAGTTCTAACCTATAAAATGCAATAAAAATTAGAAAAAAGAAAAAAATACCATAAAGTTTATGAGCAAAAACAAAAATTTCAGGGTTGACCATAAGAATGAAATGCTAAAATATTCAGAAAATATAGGGTTAACTTGTAAATTAGCAGTTTGGTGCAGAAAATCCAGGCATAAAGTGAACTTTTTGATACCCAACAGTGAGGGTTTGTGGAAAGAATGCAAACAGTTAATGTTTACTTAGAGGGAAAAATAGACCATATTTAACGCGCTGACTTGACGTTAATGATACATTAATGATCTGGTGCAGCTATAGCATGACATATTTGTGACGACTGTGTCTGCCAAATGTGTGTGTGCATATTTATAGGTCAGCCAAGGCTTCACTGTGGGTGTAAATCTACATGAGGGGGATTGATGTCGGGTCCGTCCACGCTGAGTATGTGGCTGCTTGTTTCTGCCTAACAGGTTTCTTATAAATCTTATTACCACAGAGAAAAAGAAAAATGGCATCTTGTGTTTACTTATTGGTTCAGGTTATGTGTAAAGTGAAGGCAGAGGGTGTGAAGTCCTACAGAAAATGTTTATTATACTTTATGAAATGATCTTTCTTTGCTTTCCTGTTTTTATTAAGCTTGATGTAAAAGAGTCAAATCTAATTATTTCAAGCCTGTTTACACTCAGACTTTCCTGGTTTAATTCTCTGTGTATTGTTTATAAAAGAGATATATATATATATTTTTTTTTGTTGTTGTTTTTTCAGCAGTCTTGTCTGCCATCCAAGCAGCCAACTCACCTGATCCATGAGTTGCAGGTCGGGGAAGAACGGGATGTTCTTTGCCCACTCAACAGCGCTGAACAGCAGTCTGGCCGCCAGCTCGCAGATGTTCTCGATGCCCATCAGGTTGTTTCCCTGCATGCACTGGGCCCCGTAGCGGGACGTGGGGTAGGGCTCGGCACGCAGCAGCAGGGAGATGAAGCCGGACAGGTAGGGCTGGCCGTTGTACGGGTCGGTGCCGTTGGTCAGGTACTGTCCCGGGCTGCTCTGTGAGTTTGACGTGCGTCCTCGTTGTACTGCTGTTGAAGATGTGAGAAATTAACTGCGTGAGGTAGATTTTTTTCATCAGTTATTAGGTCATTAAACTTTCAATATCATAGGAGGCCAGGGAACGTCCTAAAAGCCTGGACGTTTAACCAAGGGGAGATAATACGAAGGCAGAAAAAAGAGGAGCAAATCAGGCTTGTAAAAATGTGTCAGATGGAGGGCTGCAGAAGGGGGTCGAGAAGCATACAGCCCAACATTCCTCTTTGAAAGTGTTCATGTTTTCAGTGGAGCGGTGGAAAAGTGGTCAGACCAGGGCTGTTCTCCACCACTGTTGTGCATCAATGAGTAATGACAAGCGGCAGCTGGTAAAGATATAACACTACTTCACACCTACATATGTTATGCATCCGCACATGAATACATGTAACACCCCCCCAGTCCCTGTTTCGCCAAATGGCTCAGCCTGAGGCGAAAAGGGCACACAGAGGCCAAGCTCTCTGACACGCACACACACATGTCCCAACCCCCCGCGGGTGTGGAGTGATGATGATGCGGCGAGTGCTCAAAGGCCCATTTGGAAAACACCTGTTCAGTCATCCCCACTGTCTGACTAATAACTCCATCTACTGTTACACAGAGCAAGTGTGAGAGGGGAGGAAGGCAATGAAAATGCAAAGATGGGCCATGTGTGAGGGGAAAAAATGAGGTAAAAAGGCTGAAATGGTGAGATAAGGTGGAGAGGGAGAGAGTGAAAGGTGATAAGTTGAGAAAAGGGAGATTGAGGGCAAATTGAGGGCTGAGGGGAGAGTGGAGGGAGGAATGGGAGAAAAGGTGAAATATGTTTGAACATAGCCTGAGATGAGGCTCCAGATAGAATCTGGGTTTACATAAAGAGACAGGTGGAGCCAGGAGGTTGAGAGAAGGGTTTGGAAAATGCTTTTCAGCTCTCCATCACCTGTCAGCTCACACACAGCAGCTGTGGCAATTGAACGCACCATGACGCATCTGAAAAACGAGAGGTCAAATCACTCGAGCGTTATAAAAATGCCTTTTAATTGTAGCTTGTCTTGTGCTCTGGAAAAAAAAAACCTCTGCACAAAAGGTGTTGATCTCAAACTAGTAGTTTCCTGTGAACTTGTGTCAGCCCGTGTTCTGGGAAAAGAATGTGGTCCTTCTGCAAACTGCACCGTCTTGCTAGGCTGAGTTAAGAAGAGGTGTTGCCCGTCACAAAGACGTTGCACAATGGACATTCTTTGTGACTCGCACTTTGACTGCTCTCGTCCTGTTTTGCAACGGACGGCTGTTGGATTAACCACGTGTCTGTCCTACCAGGATTGTACAGATGAGGGGAAATCAAACAGGGGAGGTGAAAGTTTCCACAAAGATTAACCAGTCAAATATGTGTTCGGCCCCTTCAGGCACTCTGTGGTGCTGAGAGACTGACAGAACTAAAGCTCTATCACAAAGGTTTGGAAAAGATTAAAAAAGTAAACTTATTGAACTAAGATGTTTGGCATACATTTTTGCAACACGTTTTAAACCCGTCCTCTAATCTGACACTGAACTATGCAACAGGCGACATGAATTTGGTACCTTCAGAGTTATGAATGTGTTTATTTCAGGGTGTCAGGGTGCAACATCTCACCTGATTTGTAACCTGAGGAGACATCAAGGGTGTTTCTATTTTAAGGTATTTTATAATGCATTCTTAACCTAACCAATTAGATGCTGACTACATGCTTCAAGACTATTTTCCTCAACACAGTTGTTGTCATGACATTTATGAAGCCTACCTCAGCCAGTTAAGGACCCCTAGCACTGAAAATCAAGGCAAATGTTTAAGATATACACCGTAAAATTGTTTTTCCTGCATTATTATGTAGCTGTGTAGCATCTAAAACTATTTGGTTAGTTTAAAGTGAACATCAAACACGAGAGACATTAGAGCACGAAAGTGGAGAAATGTCCTCCAAAGTTAGTCTTAAACTGGACTGTCGTGTTTATGCATCATCTGACTTTCCTCATCCCCCCCCAGCGAACTTATGAAAACCTTGTCACTTCATAAGTAAACATCCAAGTGTGACGTTTGAGGCCTTTGCTGATGGCGTCTGATACTGCCCCCCCACCCACCCACTCTTGCGTCAGTCCAGAGGCTAAAGGTCACCTTTTGACTATCTCAAACACCAAAGGCTTTGACCGAATGGCAGAGAATGGGTTGGACTTTCTTGGTCCGCCCTTTACTCTACCTTGGTGCAACCCTGTGATTTTTGCAGGGATAAAGGTGTCCCATTTCTTTTGAGGGTTATGTAGGAGTGATGGGAAATCAGCAAACTGACGACTGCACCTAACCCTAACCTTAACCCGCATGCGCATTAATGTAATGTATGCTACTCTGATGAGCATGCTAAACTGACAGAACACCGGCACTTTCGGCTCATTTAGTATCACACAAAGCTTCCTGTTTAGCTTTATTTAGCAGTTATGAATGGTTAGCATGTTGGAGAGCAATTCTTTTTTTTTCTGAAAAGTTTTTATTTTTATGTTTTTTTTTAAATATTACTTTTTTTTTTACATAAAAAAGTACTATTTAATGTTTTAATTAAACCTTTAAATTAACAAGTGAATACAAATAAATAAAAGTCTCAACATTGTGACACTTTAGATTCACTCATTTGTTCAATTTTTCCAGATGTATTTTTAAGTAAAAAAGGTAATTTCTTTAAGTCTCTCACTGTTAAGACCTGTCACCACCAATGTGTCCGATTTAGTATGGTCTGGGCAGGTACACATACGTACGTGCATACGTACATACATATGTACATACATACATAGATACAATTATTTATTTATGCATTCATTCACATTTCCAGAGGCAAAAACTAAGAAATGTGCAAGAATATTTGATCTGACCTGTCCTATCTCACTGGTCCGACCCAAAAGGATGGAGTTTGATACACTGCAATCTGTTGATTGGTCAAAAGAATCATTTCTTCCTCTGCGACTTGAAAATAAGAATAAACTGGGAACAGCTTCATGTTTAAATATACGATGGATTATTTTGTTGATTAAAGCCACATGCCAAGAAGAAAGAACACAAACTGCTGGATGTCCAGATGTCCACCATTCTCCTCCATTGTCTCGATGTCACGTTCTTCTCTGTTATAATTCAAAGAAAGCGTCGTGCAGCTTTGACATCATGCTTTTAAAAAGCTGACACATTTATCCGGCTGATACCTCACGTACCAGCTAAAGGTACGGTTGGCTGTGGAAATGCGACAGAGATCAGGTTTACCAAACAGAGCCACACCAAACCGTCTCTGACTCTACACTCCCAGTCTTCTGAGACAGATCGTGTGCCAGTCAAACTAAATCCTGTCCCTCCTAAATTTCTCCCTGGACGGGAGTCGGCTCTTTTTGTTTATGATACAAAGAATCAGCTCGTTTGTGAGCGACACATCACTATTGTGGAGTGGTGGTCATCAGTTCAAATGACCTTTTTAAGATATAAGTGGTGGGACCAAAAGGGAAGCTGGGATTGGGCCATGTCTCAGAAGTAAGTCGTCAGTGGACACCATCAAATGACCAACAACAGATTTTGAAGGGGATTCTGAAACTACTCCCCCAGGCTACTTTGTCAGGAGGAAGTCTCTAATGTAAAAAAACAAACAAACAAAAGAAAAACAAGGTTTTCTTTAACAACCAATTTTGAAATCCCCATTGATTCAGTGATTTAAAACACATTGATTCAGACCTGCACACAGAGTTCATCACACCTCTACCAACTATAGAGACCTTTCTGCTCTTTATGTGCGTCATTTATGAATTTGCAGCTATTAATCTGCTCTTATATCAATTGTGCTTAATCCTGCAGATGGTAGCGAATCTACTTAATCCACTTGACTTTTCAAAAGCCTCATTGTAGGGGTCACTCATGCCTGAGAGGCAGAATACTTGAGTACGTCTGACTGAAACACATTACGCTCTGTTTTTTCCTCGCCTACAGCTGGAGAAGAGACTGAGGAGCAGACAGGAAGGAGAAATGAGTAAGGGGGCAATGGTGGGAGGGTCTAAAAGAGTAGAGAAGAAGAGATGTGGTATCTTGACATATGGGAGGGCAGAAAGAGAGCAAGAGAGACAGAAATGACATTAAGCAGATGCCTGAGGATAAGAAAAAGGAAAGCAGGGTCAGAGATGAAGGATAAAAAGGGGGATGGGACTTTAAAGTAAAACTGGGGTGTCTGTGGTAATGTGTTTCCTGCTTTTTAACTGGTTAACTATTGCTAAGCTAAAACTTTAATAAATCAAAGTTTGTATTTTCCTAGCCAGCGAAATGATCTGATACCAGAAGATAGGAGATAGGAGGAATAAGGAAGGCTTGAAAACCAAGGTACATTTCAGCTGCTTCTTTCAAAATGCCACTTCAGCAAATGGCAGCTGGCAGAGTGCTGCCAGGCTTCCCTGGGTTAGCCTTTGGGTCAGACTGTTAGTGGAATTACAGCAGCTAAATACAATTAAGGCCTATCAACATTTGGACTGAAAGGTCACCGTGCTGGAGCAACACAGGCGCATTATAGATTTGGCTCAGTCTAATAGCTGCGTTTAATAAGTAGCTTTTCCATTTCTCAGGCTTCCACTACCACGTATAAAAATAAACCTGGTTCCTCACATGAATCTGTGTCACCTACCCCCACTGGAGATTTACCTTAAATTATACAATCCCACGGTTAAAAATAAAAAACAAGATGTTTATCTACTAACATTAGATTTAGAAATGTAATTCTATATGCTTCAGCATGTGCAAACACACATGTGTGATCCAGCTGAGAGGGCAGTGTGTGATGTGACACCAAGGTGATACCCCCACAGCTCTCACAGTTTTATTTTGGCCCTGAACTTTGACCTGCAGGTCACTGCAGCAGAGTTAACGACAGTCAGACGAGCAGAAAGGAGCCAGTGTGTGAAGGGAGAGAAAAGAAACACAAGTTAGTCAAATCAGCTTCATTCTGTTTTAGCTGTTGCTATAAGTTAACTTTAGCTTAGTTTTGCTTTTAAACTTATTCTACCACAGACCCACTGTTATTTATGAGGTATGTTCAAATAGTGTGAACTGTGGTTTCAAACAGCCAGGCTGAGTCCAGAGTTTTTATCGAATTGTTTTAAATTGTGCAAGAGCAGGTTCTCATGCCATTCCTGCAGTGTTTATTTTACAGAAACATTTCTTGACACCAAAAAAAAAAAAAAAAAAACAACTTAAAAGCGCAACCATTCCCAAACCAAAAGCATGCACTCTGCCCTGCAACAAAAGGCAGGCATGCAAAGGTACATAGCTGGGAAAGGCAGTGGACAAACGAGCAGCTTTAAGGTCAGATATCTCCCTCAGGAGTTGGCGCAGAGTAAGAAGCTAATTTATGAGGCAAACGCATACTTGAGTACTAGTATTGCCTTAAACCTCTTGAATGGGTAAAGTGGAAACTATTACGACTTGGTCCACTTTACAAAGAGATAACATGTAAAGTTTATGTTTAAGCGGCCAAACATAATAGGAAGAAGTGAGGGAAAGCAGGTGCTCAGTTAGCATTTTGATGCATCACATTGTGTAAAACAATATCAATTATCCAAACTTGGTATTTAAAGTGAAAGCAGATATTTGGTTTCTGCCATTGAAAGATGAATTACTTAAAACAAAGCACCTGCCCACTGAAAGGCGACTGAGTCTATCCAATTATCCATCAGGCATGAGAGAGTAGAGGTATGCATCAGCCTTGAAGGAAACAGAGCGCAGGCGCAGAAAAACCAGAGGCGGTTGGGAAGATGGAGGGAAGCAAATGACACAGATGGAGAGAGACAGAAACGCTGAGCTTTGTGTGAGTTTACTGCATGGCTACAAAGACCTCCATCTTATACTTTAACGAAGCAGCTGGCAAAATTACCCATAAACAAAGCTCACTAGGTACTCTGCGAGAATTATTTACAATATGCTTATTTGTACTAGCACACCAACAACCTGCAGGCCGAAGCACAGCTCAGTTGTTTCTTTTTAATTCCAATAAGAGTTACATAGAAAATTCTGTTGCTGCTCAATGAGCAGGAAAGATATAATTACTAAATGAATAAAAACAATACAGTTGTTGTGCCTGGTTCCCCTCAGTGTGAGGCCTTTTCAAGGCTTAAATGTTCCTGACTAATATGGCGGACAAATTCTGCGCCTTTTTCTCAACTGTGTTATTACAACTGACCCGAGTGACCCTCAAAAACAGGTTAAGCTACTTAAACCACAAGCAAATAGTCCAGACAAAGATCAGATTACGTTTGCTTCTGTCATATTTCCAATACGTAAAAAACCCTTTATATCTGTTATATTAGCATAGCATCGTTAGGCTCCATTACTTTAACTGAGCAGTGCTGAACAACATATCAGTGGGAGCTACGTTCCACTCAGAAGCCTTTGATAATAACTCGGTCTATGGGATACGTAAAGGTTTTGGAGTTAAAGCAGGCCAAGCTGCAGTGTTTTGGTGGTCAATTGCCTCACTCACAGCAGAGCATGGATTAGTCAATACACACTGTTAGACTTAAGTGCTCCAGTGGAGTATTTACACACAGGAGAGGCCCCGAACGGTTCACACATTTGGACTTTGACTTCAGCCTGTCAACTATTAATGTTTTAGTTTTGAGTGACCTACATTTTCCGCTGCTGTAAGATTTTGTCATGGGGCGACATGGGTCGGAGAAGCCAGCAGCCTTCCCATGAGTACATCCAATGTGGGAATTACAGATTCCTGCACTACAGACGGATGTTTATTGTCACTACACTCCAGTAACTACCAACTGAGTGTGTCTGTGTGTTCATTTAAGACACATACGAGAGACAAGATGCCTTTATCCTTGTGTATAAATGCATCAATCAGCACAGTAAGCTACTACACATCTTGCATCAGCCAACAAAGTGCGCTGACAGGAAAACAAGTGGACATACTGGTGAGACAACAGCAGTTTGATTCCTCCTGAAAGCAGCGCTGAAATGTTTGCTGTCATGTTGCTAAGATGTTCTCTGGATAGAACTTTCCAACAAATAATATTATGTTCAACTTCAGCGTACAGAAAGAGGTCAGACGTCCCCTTTGGGAAAAAAGAAACACTCTACTGAAAGCAAAGAACTTCTAAATGTGCCACTCATAAAGCCTTTAAAAAGTCTCCTCCAAGCTCAATTTAAGTAATTTTGCTTGTGATTTTCTACATGAGAAAACTGCAGAATTAAGAGAACATTTCTCAAACATATTGTAACATCATTTATTTGTGAATTAAACCAGGCGAAAGGGCTCACATTAAAATCTGTTAAATGCAGTGATGGTGCAGTGCAACGAACATATAACCACTGTCGTAGCCTAAAACTCCTCGTTCGCACACGGATCACTCAGATGTGCTGAATTTTAAGAGCATGTTAACATTTCTGGACATAATTACAAGAAATATGTGCTTATTTTACCCTGATCATAAGTGAGAATAAACACACTGCATCCCATTGACAGCCTTAACTGACCCTGTTGAATAATCCAGAAAACATGACTTATGGATGACCTCTGCGGAGGCAGCAGCTTGAACAGTCCTGCCACTTGTTGACACACTTCTTCTTTGAAACCCAGGAAATAGATGTTAAGATAAATTATTCATGTCAAGATCTGTTTCAAACATTTATGAATATTCACCTTAAAAGAAATGCGTTTTTATCTATTTTTCAGGGTAACGATCTTCCTCGTGAAACCAAGAGGTTTTCAATGACTCAAAGTCTCCAGAGCTTTTGTTTTGCACCAATTTAGTGACAACACATACAATTTACAAAATATTTGTAATTAGTTAATATAACAGTCTCTCTAATCTCTAGACACCAGTTTCTTCAGTTTTTTTGCTTCACTGGCACAAACATTGCTGACAGCAATAAAAAAAAAACTACACATACAAAAAAGGGAAATTTAGGGGCACAGATTCTCTTCTGACTGGGCTCACACAATCTTACTATAAACCCATAGCAATGCCTTCAAACAAGACTGAACTCACAAAATTGTATGATTTCTACATAGAAAATAACCTAAATGACTTTATTTCATTCTCCAAACAAAAAATCCTGCAGTTAAAATGAGCCTTTTTTTCTTTTTAAGGGTTGAGAAAATATCTCATTTACTGACATAACTCCTGATTATCATCGACAATTTTGCTCTTTATGCGTCACTATGAGACTTCATCAGATGGATGGGCTACATTTTATGCAGTAAATGCTGCGGCGCATCAGGCGATTTCCTCGGGTTCATTCAGTCGGAAAGTAGCATGACCGACTCGGTGTGGCTGGCGGCTTTCTTTACATGCCTGTGTGTACAGTCACACACACACACACACACATATCCAGGGAGGCACTGGAGTTCACTTGCAGGAACCCTACAGGGATCAGATCAGATCAGATCTAAAGAGCGCGGGTATTCCCACCGTCTTTGTATTTACATTTTCCTTTTCTTTTTGCAGTGGCAAAAAATAAATGGGAGGAGGAGACACTATCTGTCCTTCAACATCCATTGCCTAAGTGTCCTTGAGCAGCGCTGGCTGCAGATGACCCTATTCTGTCTTCAGAGAGAGGAAATAAATGGGGTGAAGTGTGACGTCTTTCTTAAACGCGCAGATCTTGAAGCCTACGTCATAAACGTATTATTTTGAACCCGAGATACAATTAACCCCTAATTGCGCCTGAAGCTGAAGCTTTCCAAGACATTTGCACACTGTTTGTGCGTTAAATCGCATTTCAATCACACAAAAGTAAGACAAATATATGTGTAGACGATGAATGGAGTCAAGGGATCCCAGACAAAATTCACAAATGCTCCAAAAATAAGTCAGTTCCATAATTAATAAGTGAAACGCTCATCTGCGCCAACACGTTTCCACTGAACCTCTTTGGCATGAACTGACCCGTTGTTAATCCAACACAATGCAACAAATGTAGCGGCATCCTCTTATATCGGCTCCGGGTGTCGGTGGACAAACAGCATAATTAAAGCAGAGAGACAAAGGAAGGATTTTACTGAACAGGGCGCAGGGATGAATGGTTCGGATTTGGTAAATGAATGTGGAGTAAGCATTGTGGTACCGCAGGTGGTGACTGATTATTTACTCATAACAACGGCCATCGTGGAAAAGCACTTCCAAGCACACAACTTCATTAAATGCCGTTAAATTGCTTTACGCGCAGATGTCTCAATGAAACTTATTTAACTTAGGGTCGGATAAAAACGTATAAGAACTCGTATTTAGACCTCTTTTCTCTCATTATACGTTCCGATCCAAATTTTCCCAAATTTATTTTGTTTAGTTTTTAGTAAAAGTAAAAAGAAGTAAAGCAGCACTGAAGAATGCATCCCAATGTGAGAAGTTTGTTCAATCTTTTATGTGTGATTTACAGAATTAATTGGCTATAAAAAATCTCTTACGCACATCTTTACGCACGTAAATTTGTCTTGCAATCAGTGTCTGACAGATATTCATCAGACAGTAATGAAACATCCAGCCATACCTTCTCTCCTCATGCCGACTTTGAGACACTTCTTCAGCCGGCAGTACTGACACTGGTTCCTGTGGTGCTGGTCGATGGGACAGTCTCGGTTCCCCCGGCAGGTGTACGTGAGGTTCCGCCTCACTGATCGCTTGAAGAAGCTCTTGCATCCCTCGCAGGTGAACTGACCATAATGCTTCCCACTGGACTTGTCCCCGCACACCATGCAGTCTACGTTGGGGATCTTGTCCCCGGAAAGTGCGTCGTTCCCCGGGGTGGAACCATTGGGGGTCCCTGGTCCCCCGCCGGGCTCCTGACCGCACATCTGGAGCTGGGACCCCGGATCTGCAGAAATGTTCTCTGGCCACTGGTTTACTACCATTGCCATGCTATCCCCAAACACTTGGTCTTTGTTTAAATCACAGAAGGAGTCAGACTGCGTGATAGAGATCCGTCCTGACGTCTGGAAAGAAAGAAAAAAAGGAGGGGAGGGCGAAAGACGCGTCCCTCTTTCCTCAGCGGTCAGTCTGGATTGATCTGAGTTGAATTGTGTAAAATAATATTAATAATCAATATTACTGAGTTCTTTCTGTAAACATCTATCAAAGTTTACAGCAACAGCGAGGTATCAACATGATCGATGCGCCAAAGTAAAGCCTATCACTCCCGGTGTTCCTCGTTGCACAGCAATCCATAAACACGTTGTTCTTCTGAGAGTAACCTTCGGGAAAGTCACTCCAATAAGTCAGCGTGTCGGGTTTCTGAATAAAACACAAACAAGCTCCTCGCCGCCCTCTTGATCTCGAATTGGGGGAAATGACACAAAGTGGTGCAAAGAAGGCGAATATAAAAACTTCTTTACAGCTTTCTTCAGTCACACTCTCAGCGCTACATTTCAAGTTTTTCAATAAAGATTCTTTAATTTAACACTGACACCACGCTCACTGTATTCGGCGAATGTTTTATTTAGTCCCAGCGATATCTTGGAAACGACAAAAAAAGCGCAAATCCCGAGAAAAGGGCAATCCTGGTTCCACTTTTTCTACCCGTCGCGACGAGGCTTTTGGATAAGGACGTCAGCGTGCGCTCTAGTATTAATTTACCAAACACACAGCTGAAAAATCCTCTGTGCTTCCCCGGATGATCTTCCGCGTTGGACACAGTTGAGACAGAGAAGAGTTTAGAGAAGAGAACAATCTTTGCCGCTCGGGAATATCGCTTCACCCATCGACTGTCTGTCTTGTCTCTGGGAGTCAAAGCTACAATTTGTGGAAAGTGTCACTAGCAGGATACCTCGTACGGATGCCCTCCCCTGGCGGCGCTCCATATAAGGTCATAAATGCCAAATAAGGTCGCATCCCCTCCCCTCAGTGCGAGAATAGGGACGTAGAGGGTTGGTCTTGATTGGCCCCAAAAGTCCAGTAAAAACGTAAGATGCTTTCTGATTGGGTCGCGGTCGATTAGGATGGATTTGAGTGACAGGGGCGGTTTATGTGATCCAAGTACTTTAAAGTGGGATTCAGCATTGTAAACAAAATGTTGCGCATCTTGTAGAGCTATAAAACAAGATCGGATCCAAGTTGTATTGAAGAGGATGACGCAAATATTCCGATCAGAAATGTTTTTTAAAATAATCTTTATATTTATTTATTGTCTTTATGAATTAAATAAATGCATGGGATTAACTTCAAACTCGTTTTTGATTATTTAGATGCTGGTCCTCATCTGCGCTCAGCTGACATTTGAACTTTGAAAAACGCACACATCGCAGATTTGTACCATAAACATGCTTGGAGGCTGATGCAGGTTCAGTGTTAATTGTACACATGCAAATCCTGCAAGGCGCATCATGATGGATTTCAATTAAACCTTTAACATCTTAAATGCAGCTTTTGAAATTGAGGGAAAAATGTAATTTTCCAAATGAGAGTTGTTCATTAAGGAAATTTGATTTGCATACATTATTAGACAATAGTTATCCCCACTGGACGTTTATGCAAGGACATCTTTATGGAAGCCTAAATTGATTCACGGGGATTTTCATGCATAAAAAATATTTTTTCTGTTTGGAAAATATAAGTTCTTGTTGATTTGCCCTCTGATGAACGACTAGAGGTCATGGTTTACCAGTCGTTTCTCGGTAATTAATCTTGCTGTACAGTTTGCGCATTTTAATTTTTTTCTTATATTCTGGGAAAAGTCAGTTTCTTCAAAAAACACTCTAAAAACAGGACCAAAACGTTTCCCACACAAAGTCAACTAAAACAAAAAGGTGGCAAACACCTCGCCAATCCTAACAACTTAAACTGTTCACCAGCGGCGTTGTGTGTGTGGGTTTGTTGAGTAAGTGGTCGCTACCAGCGCGTAAAAGACCTTTTGACATTGTTTTTGTACTAATGGGCAATTTTCACACCGATAGCAGCGGGAAACCGATTATTTTCTCAGATATGCTCCTGATTTGTCATGTGAGGATAATTCCAACACCAGGTTTGCTGAGGTGTCCCTGTCCCTCTACCCAGAACTGCACGAGACCCGGGTTCACGCTCTCACGCCTCCCCTCTCAGTGTATTAAAATAAATAAATAAATTAAAAAAATCCAGCACGATATGTACACAGAAAATAAAACAGGTTAAGTCTAAACTTTTATTTATTCATAAAACTAAAACTCAAAAAAAAAAAAAAAAAAAAAAAAGAGTAAAAAGCGCAAAAAGGACCAAACCTCACTCCATGTCCCGGGTGTACCACTGTTCTCGCCGGAGGCCATAAAGTTGGCCCCGCGCTCGGCTTAATTGTTGTCACATGTAACCTTACCTGTCTCCCAATTAGTCCAGCGACTCGCTCTTAGGAGATTCCATGAGCTGTAGGACCAGTGACCAAGGGCACCTCGGGGTTTGGGGCCTAATAATTAGAGTGTAATTCAATACAGACGAGGCTTATGATCAATTTGACCAGGATTCCACCCAAAGAACGCTAATTAAATGAGGATCAGGTTGGTGTCCATCCATTAATCCCCAAAGAAAGACAGAGCCTTGAATGCTGCTTTTCAGGATGTGAATGTCTTTTTATTTTATTCTGAAACTAAACTAAACCAAAAGTTTGATTAACCCTTTAAGTAATAAATTGAAATTAAATGGAAGCTATATAAAGTTTCAACAGGCAGACCTACTGTTTTTAAGTTGTATTGAAATATTACTGAGCAGATAATTTCCCCAAAAAATCAAAACGTTTCTACATACTGAAGAACTTTTCTTTCTTTTCCCAATGGAATTTTGCAACAGTGCTGATTATTCATAAGGTGCTGTGTATAAGTATAAGCCACCATCATATACTGGCAGGAAAACAGAGAAACATGCTGTGATTTATGAAACATGTAAAAATAAATACAGCATTAAAGTTAAACCAGAGTTTTTACTATTATAAAGAGCGAGTCCTTTCAGTAATACTCCTCCAGACTTTTTGAAGGACTTCCCAAATCTCTTCTCTTGTCTTTTGTTCCGTTCTCTGTTAATAATTTTGAGGTCTGGGTTCTGGGGAGGATCCATCCCTCCATCAGACCTGTTGCCACTGAGTCCAGTTCTTGTGTCATGTGACATACCTCAGCCTTTTCTCTCTGTTTCCCTTCCTGAAGAATGGCTTTTTGACAGCCACGTTTCCATGAAGACCATTTCTGATGACGCTTCAGCCAACAGTAGATGGACCAACTGAAGGTCCAGATGCATCTCTAAGGTCCTGGTTCAAGTCTTTGTTGGATCTCTTCCCATTTCTACAGGACATCACTTTCAGATCCTGTTAATCTGCTGCAGATAGTTTTTAGTCTTGTACTGTATGTGTCATATTTGATACATGCAGTTTCTGAGACCTTTTCCATCACTTTATGGTAAACACTTTACTCAAAACTCTGATGTTCACAACCTGATACTTGTCTTCTGCCCTCTAGTAGATACTGCTTGCACTACAATAATTTTGACATATCACACGGCAATAAATGATAAATATACATAAATATTTGTGATATTTTTTTAAATTTATTTTCTTAAAAGGCCAAATAAAGATTTCACAAAAAAAAAAAAAAAAAAAAAATAGAACTGTCACCTCAATTTCTCTGGATTGGGTTTTAGTGGGTTAAGGACACTGTACACCATGCTGAGATCTGCCAAGGTTAGCTAACAGCTCTTTGGAAATCAGTTTGCTGCTGCTAAAATCCAGTCAAACTGCATTATCGTTAGTGTTTTTTTTTTGTTTGTTTGTTTGTTTGTTTGTTTTTAACAAGAAATGTGAATAAATTATATTTTTAAACAGGGTGCTGGTTACAAAATGCATAAATATCTTTTTATTTTTTATTTTTTGACGGGTTGTGTTGAAGCACACTGGTTCATCCCCTGACTTAGGACCTGTTTGTATGCTTGATAGACACATTGGTCAGATTTTCAGTAGATAATTTGGTACAAGAAAATAAGTGAAATAACTGCCAATGTCAAAAGAAAAACTTTGAAAGACCTTCAGAAAACCTAGATAACTATTGTTAGAAGCAACTTTCAAAGATTTCAGAGTTTGCTGAAAAGAAGGTGTGTCAATCTTCCAAAAGGTTCAGATATGGATTGAAGAGTTCCTCCGTTCTTATATCAGTGCATTTTTAGGCCTCAGTTTGTTTTCTCAGCAAAACGTCATTTTGAAGCCCAGTTTTAGTTTACATAAGGCTTCAGTAGAACAAAATCTTCCAAAGTTAGTCTTTAGATATTAATCTCACCTTTGAACTGCTGTCCCTACACCAGTGAAGAAATCCTATTAGAATAATCAAGAGGAAACAAGTCTACCATGGTAAAATAAATTAAGATAAAAAAATACATCTGTGACGAAGCAATAGCTGCATAATACACCTCAAAATGTATTTTTAGCAAGGTTAATTGAGTTTTCTTTTGACTGCTATCTTGTTCAGTACAATTAAAGTGTCAAAAACAGTGTTTAAATGAACATTGTTTTGGGACTGCCTTGAAAATAAGCTTCTATCCTTTCAGAGGTTAGATGTTTTTAAATGTAATGAGTTTCAATTTGCAGTTCAAACGCATGCTCACAACCTGTGCATGCCAGCACTTGCAAGTTTTGTTTCATCCTATATCCCGGCTTATGGGTGCAGAAGGCCACATAGCAGAGTTAACGTGTTTGAACACTGAGAGGTAAGCTCTGGACCATAAATTTTGCATCTTATCTGTGACTGATAATTCACCTAACCCCAACTTGTGCTGTTTGATCATGGTAAACTTTGCCCTGTCATTCCTAAAATCTTATAACCAACATGTAGAAAAGTTTGCGACATCCTTTTGATGCCCGGTGATGGATGGTTGGGCCAACTGTTGCAGGAGGCCCTGACACACGAGGGTGTCACGGTGAGGCCAAGGGGTGGTAAACATGACCGCAGCGCATGGCCTAGGAAATGCAAGGGCCACCGGCTTACATGTTAATTTATGGACGACTTGACAGCACCAGTGCCAACAATGCAGTGCTCTGCTTCAGCTGGTGCTAAATATGACGCATTGAGGAAAGGAGCCATCAAGTGACCAGGTATGCAACCTGAGCGTGCTACTGAAATAGAAATTCAAAGCAAAGAGAAGCATGTTTGTTAGGAGGTCTTATGTCTGCAGCCTGTGTCTTGCATGATCTGTGAACAGATATTATCTACATGCTCTGCACTCACAAGAGGTTAAGTGCTTATGTAGTGTTCAGAAAGACTTGCTGACAGACAGACAAGGAAGGAGAAGACTGTAGTCTGCTTTCATGTACCAGCAAAAAAAAAAAAAAAAAAATACAATGTATGCAAAAGCTGGCTTTTTGGTTAATGTAGAGGAATTTTTTACCGTCTGAGTTTCTTTCAGATACACTGATGAGGGGGATCTTTAGGCTCTTTGTTACTAGCAGCCTGTCACAAACACAAATAATTTGTTCCCATTTCCTTAGGTGCATCAAAACGCTAAAAAATAGCAGTTTTACTGATAGAAAATATGATTCCTGCAGCAACGAGGTGATTCCTACGAGCTGTAGCTGAAAACCTGGCATATCTCAGCATGATGTTTTGTGAGTCCTTAAAACATGTGAGGAAATGGAGACGTTGGGGACAAAATCAAATCAAATTAAATTTTATTTGTAGAGCGTTTTTCATGCACAAAGCAAAATAAAGTGCTTTAAATAATAAAACAAATGACGCATATTAAAAACAAAATTTAAAAGCCTTCACACACCAGAGTAGACAACAGGAAATTAACACACACCTCATAGTAGTCTCTTTCACACACAATCTCACACACATGCAAACAAAGCACATGTACACTCCCCCCACCCGTCCCCATCTTATTCTGTACAAACATGAACCCCCATCTCTAGTTACTGTCTCTTAACTGAATGTAAGTATAAAAATGTCAATAAAATGAAAACATCTGGCGTGATGCTGCTGTGAGGAAAATAAGAGCAAAGACCAGAACCAGGACCTGAGAGATGCATCTGGACCTTTAGCTGATCCATTTAGTTTTGGCTAAAACCTCCACAGAAATAGTCTCCGTGGAAACGTGGGTGTAAAGAAGCCATTCTTAAGGAAGAGAAACAGGTAGAAAACGCTGAGGTACGTCACATGATACAAGAACTGAACTGAAAATCAGTGGCAACAGGTCTGATGGAGGATGAATCCTTCCCAGAACCCAGACCTCAACATTACTGAAGCAGTGTGGGATCATCTAGACAGGAAAGGGAACACAAGCCAAAGAGGAGCTTCGGAAAGTCCTTCAAGAAGTCTGGAGAAAGAGAGTTCAGACTGTGTGGCAGAATAAAACTTCTCAGACCAAATATTCACTTTCAACATCCCTTAAAATTGTACAAACTCTGTTTTGTCCCATTTTATATTTCTATTAATCCAAATAAATGCAGCATTAATTTCCATCTTCCTACAAATATATGAAGAAATGAGGATTGGCTCATGACTTTTGCACAGTGCTGTTATTACTATTAAATATTCACACTGCAGCAGTTCACACTGCACACACATCAGGGTGTTTAGTCACTAAAATACACAGAGCATAGTTTTTGGAAGTCAGCGCTGTTTCCTTTGGCCGATTGGGGTTGATTAAGAGGTTAACTGTGGAGAAGCATGGCGTCTTTAAGGGAGATTTATCTGTTCCTGCTCTGACCCCTCGGGGGCAGCTTCCCTCACCCCCAGTGTCCCCAGGATTTATTTAGTTATTTGTTTATCCGACGGAATGGGTCACCCGTTTCTCTGCACTACATCCCAGTCCTGTTTGTGCATCTCAAACTCATTTTTCATCTTGTTTCTTGTGGGATCATGTCGCCGGGTCCATTTGCTGACTAAGCGAAGTAGACGCGAGTGAAGGCCCCGGCGAGTCTCGTGACCTTTAACATTTGGCAGCGATGCACTCCCAAAATTGGTTATTTTCACTTAACACATTTTGCTATCTGTTCAACTTTGGCCCCATTTAGAGGAATTATGGTGTTTTTCTAATTGCTTCCTGACAGTTTTAATTCAGCTGCGCTTTAATTTATTGCAGTTTATTTCCTATTTTTGTATGATTTCATTAAAATGCTTGCACAGTTTTTTGCGAAGACAGTCTGAGGTAGTATAACATCCTGACAGATGAATCATGAGCTTATCATTTCACACAGGAAAAGGTATTTCCACATCATCCATACTCATGTATGGCAAGGGAAATAAGCATGCTTCTTCGTTAATAGAATACATCATATTTACTGTTCAATTTCACTTCTTTTCAGACATATTTTCTATCTCACTGCAAGAGTAGATTCATTTTATCTAAATAAAATGTTAAAATCTTAACATTTCTGGTGCTCACTATCTCTTAAACTGTCACACGCGTGCATACTCTCACACCTCTTGTGTAAGCAGGTTTGTCAGCGTTAAGAGGCAGCGGGTTCTTTCACTGGGGGTGAAGGGAGGGCAGGGCAGTATGGTGGGTTTTGGTGGTGGGGGCTATACAGGGAATGCTATGTGGCTTGCATGACCTGACATGTCTCTGAAGCTGGAGGGGGTCTTGACCTTTGACCCAGGGCTCCAAAACTAGGAAGATGAAAAAAGGGGACAGGGTGGGAGGGTTTCGCCTCTAAACAAGGGCTTCTGTTTCGACCACTCCAGGAATGTCAGTTCCATAAAAAGATTACCACAGAGCGAGAGAGAGAGAGAGAGAGAAAGAGAGAGAGATGGGGGGAGAAGGAAATAAAGAAGATATCTATCTATCTATCTATCTATCTATCTATCTATCTATCTATCTATCTATCTATCTATCTATCTAGATAGATAGATAGATCCTCCTTCCTGCTTCAGAACCTTTGCGGACAGTTTTTACGCTCTAACTGCGGTCATGCGATCAGGGCGTAAATTAACCTCTGGACCTCGGCGGAAGGCCGAGCCCTTGTGACTCGCCAGCTTTCAGCAGAACAGCGTTGACGCTGCACTGCAGGGGTTGAGTCCAGAGATAACCTTGTTTTTCCACACAGTCTTCCTGATGGTGGACTGGAGTCTGGCTGTGTTCCCAACACAACCCAGTGAAGCCTGTAATCTGTCCCCCCAGTTACAGAAAGCTTCGCTCTGACAGGGCAATTTCTAGGCAGTGCTGATGTCATGTTTGTGTGTGTGTTCAGGCAGCAGTGACGAGGCCAGCAGAAAATCAGGTAACAAGTAACTGGAGCTGAGAGACAGGAGTGCAGGGAGGGCAGCAGTGGATTTGACTGGATGATAACTGGGCCTGAGAACAAGGTTAAAATCAGTTTTCAAAAAGGGACAGATATTTCTGCTGTCAGGCTCTCTCAATCCAGAACTTGACTTCTTTTTTGTTCCTAATAGGGTGGGAGGAGGAAGCAAAGCCCAGTTGCACCAGAAAACAAGTAAAGAGATCTCAGATGATTTTTGGAGAGACACTCTCCATAATGTATATAAATATTTTTTTGTGCAAAGCAGATTCATTCAGTTTAAAGTTTTGCACCGTTTCCACTTAACTAAAGTTAATCTGTCTGAAAATTTCTAAACACAAATCCCACCTGTGAGTGGAGCTCCAGCTAACCATATTCACATGTTTTGGTCTTGCTCGTCTCCGCAGTCCTTTTGAGAAGAAGTCTTTAAATCATTAATGAATATTCAGAGAGGAAAATTGAAGCTAATTTTTTTATGAGTTTGTCAGGATTAACTTCACCAGCCCTGTCCCTCTCTTCCACAGAAGCCAATTTTATACCACTTTGCTGGTTAAACACTCAATACTGTTTAATGGAAATCTCCCACAGCTCCCTAACATTCACTGGAAAAGGGAAATCCTGATTTGTGCTATTCTGGAAACAACCTGATTCATAGTAAAGGGTTCAACCAAGACGGTTAACATGTGAAGCAAATTTCTCTAATTTCTGACTTCATATTAAACTTTATCAGGGTTGTTTTTTTGTTTGTTTTCTTGTAATTTTCTTATATTATGCTTATGTTTCTTATATTTTGCTTACAATAGTAATGCCACAGCAATGTCAAATCGTCAGATTTCAGTAAATCGTTTTTTTTTTTAAGAAATCCCACTAAAGCTGAAATGGTAAAACGAGTAAGTCTAAACCATGTATGTTTTTCTCATTTTAACCATTTTTGTAGCATTTAAATTATTTGATTTTTAACTCTTAGATGTGACTATTTGTGAGTGACAGGGAAGCAGAAAAGTGGTGATTTTAAGCTCAACCATCTCTGGTTTTCTGCATCATAATAAGTCTGTGTAACTTGAGCCTGGTGAACACAAAACCATCCAATGCATCTTAATCTCTCCAGAGATTAAGATGCAAAAATTGATGTTTTTTTTTTTTTAATGTAAAACACTTCATGCTGCTTTTATGTATGAAAAGAGCTCTAAAAGTAAAATATGATTGGGTCTGAAAAATGTTCATGATGGGTTTAAACTCATACAGCTTTGTATAGAAGTCCCCAGACTAATGCCTTCCTCTCTCTTTTCCTTACAATCAGTTGGAGCCAAATCTGGAACTCCTAACTTATCACACAGACACTTGATCATAAGCCACTACATCTGTTTTTAACACAAATGGTACCCCAAAAGCATCAGATTTTGATGTACAGGATTTCATAAGTATCAAAATTTATATTTAAACTAAGTTCTAGGCTTCTTTAGACCTGCCAAGGGACTAAAGATGAAAATTAGCTCATTTGCTAACTCTGGCACATGTACATTTGAAATGTTGCTCAATGTGCATTGTCCCTTTTAAATAAACTGAATAAATAAGAACGATCATTTCTGCACTGTTTACTTTTGGTACAGCTGGTGCAAAGATATCCGGCTATATACAGCAGAACAATTCCTGTGCATTAAAACCTGACACATGCAGCTCTTGACCAAGTGGTAGCAAGTGACAAGTTAGGAATGAGCATGTGTTGCGAGAGTCAACATCACTGAGCAGGGAGAACTAGCAAGACAATGGAAACCGATATGATCACATTCAGATCCATTTAGAATAACTGGCTGCTTTATGCACATGCCAACCACATTCCAACTAATTCTCTGCAAGGGTTGTGGTTGAGATGGTAGCTTTAGCAAGATGATATGTTTCTGATGATATGTTATTATACGGTGCTTGAGTCTTAACTTGATTGAATCAGGTGTTTTGCCGCAGGGAAACATTGAATACCTGCAGGACACCTGCCCTCGAGGACCAGAGTCGGCGATCTCTGCCCTAAATGATACTCACTGGAACTTTAACTGCAGGGCATACTGTTAAAGGTCTCCTAGGTGCTGAGAAGTCAAGTTGTTTTTGTGAAAGGAAACTTTCCCCTTTCAAGGAGATTAATCTGAAGGGTTGAAAAACTCTTCATAAGGATAAGAAGTCACTGCAAAGTGAAGCTCAAACAAGTTAATGTGCAGTCAGAAAAGATTATTATTATTATTATTATTATTATCATTATTATTATTGTTATTATTATTATTTGTTGTTGTTGATGATTAATCTGAGTGGTGAATCTCACAGTTGGCTAAAAAGTAACCTAATCACTTTGAAAGATTATAATTAAGTTTTGGTCTCTGTTTACTATGAGCTGTCTGAAATACAGGTGAGACTAACCACTAATCAGAATATCTTCATGAAAGGTCAGAGGAGCTAACTTGTTCTTACAGGTTCTATTTGTGGATGGTGAATCCCCATTGACTTTGCCAGCAAATAATCAGAGGCTCACGCACGGTTTCCAGACTCGCCTCAGACTGATTGTAACCTCTGATTGGATCTGTGCTAATCTTCCACTATGACATCCCTGTGGTGGAATTTCCACAGGCTTTCCATCCGACGATAATTACATGACCCAAGAGATCTTCAATACCCTGAATAAGTAATGCAAGTGACGTAAAGATATCCTCTGTTGGTTGCTGTCTGGTTGCTGAGCAGCACCAGTAAACATGCACTATTCAAAATTATGTATCGGCGTGGCTAAAGTTTGAATGACCCTGCAGGACCCAGGGGTGCCACTTCATTTAACTTCTCTGTACATTAGACTGCTAGCTCACAAGTTTAACTTAGCGCCTATTTCTTGCTGCTAAATGTGTGGAGGGGTGGAAAAAGGCCAAATTCCCTTCCCTGCAGTTAAAATCTCAGACGGTGGTCTTTAACGCATTCTCCTACTCCAGCTCCCTCCCTCCTGCACTCCCAATAAAAACCTCTGACCAACAGTTGACCTTTTGCATGGTCCTTTCTTGCTGCTCCTCTCTCCATTCCCATCTTTCCTTCCCTCTATTTCGCTCCATCCATTCCTTCTTCCCTCTGCCACAGCAGCACACGGCGGGCCAATAGGAACCAGCAGCTGCTGAAGGGGAAGGGTGGGTGTCAGGGTCAGGGGGGGTCACAGTACTGGTAAAGTCATCGCCGAGCCTCCGATGGAGGGGCATCACTTCCCCCTTCAAAGGCTACGCCGTGACGTCCATATACCGCTTGCACCCCTTCTCCTCTTCTACCCCCTACCTCTCACTCCCTCGCGGCCTCCTTTGGCCCTGGTGTTCCTTGGCTCTCAGGGGTCAAGACAGCCGAGGGTTAATAAAGTGATACCAGGTGTTGGCCAGAGAGAAACATCCCTCCCTCCCCTCCGGTTTCTCTCTTAACTCCCACCAGCAGCAAACTGTGGGCCCCCCATTTCACACCACTGAATTCTGCTGGGAGCCTGAGAGCGAGGCCGTTGGACGGGTTGACCATGCATGTCAAAGTAAAAACAAGCCTCAGGTAGCACGTAGGACATGCCCTTTCTGTGTTTGCATGCATGTGCAAGGGCCATTCACCTCCCACATATGTGTGTGTGGATGTGTTTGCACATGGATGTGTTGCACCAAGCTCCAGTCACTTGAAGAGGGCAGGAGAGGTACCAGCAATCTGAGTGGCATCAAGATTCTGAGGGGCCTCTGGGACAAAAAAAGGTTAACCGACCCGACAAAGTGGCCGATTATGTCTCAGAGGAGGAACCTTGGAAGCTAAGAAAGATCCCAAATCCGACCACTGTTATTCCCCTGGATCAGTGGACACAAAAACACACACATGGGGAGGGGGAGGGGGCCTGGTTGGCTTTAAGGCTCTGCAAAGAGTGGATGTGGAATGGTGGATTTCTTCTCTTGGCCAATAGAAAAGAGGAGGATGAATAGCTGTGAAGATCAAACCCAGTGAAAAGAAGTCATTGTGGCGAGAGCAAATGGCCTCTGACAACGAGCAAAGAGCAAACAGAAGAAAGCTGTCGGAGTATGAGTGCTACACCGTTGAGATGCTAAAATTAATGAGAAAGTCTCCTGGCTTGTGTTTGCAAGTGTGAAAAAGCGTGTATGAGAATTTGACCATGTGTGCAAAACATGTGCCAGGAAATTTGCAAAAACACCAGCAGCTTGCCCCCAGCTTTTCGTCCGACCTGCTAAATGAAGGGAGTCCTAATTAACGCTAATTAACATCAACGACAACTTGGGGCCATTAGTCCAGCTAATCCCCCGTTTACATTTTCCCCTCTCGCTGGAACCCTGCTGGCCAATTCTTACGCAGTCACAGAAAGGACACATTGTTAACGGACCCGGCATCAAAGATATGAGACCTCTTGAAATTAGTTGCCTCCATTAAGAGCTGAGAGGCCGGTCCTGATCCGAACACACTGCTCAAACAGCCTGGGGAGTGGAAAAGGGGAGGGGCACAGAGGTCAATCCCCACGTTTAGACTGCTCCATCCAATCCATCAATGACTTGTTTGCACTCTTTCATGATCCCTGGCTGTGTGAAAAAAGAAGAAACTACAGCAAAGCATGAAAAGGACAGTGAGGGCTCTGAGAGGAAAGAAGACTGAACTATGCCATTTGTTAGACTTTCAGCTTCACAGATGAAGAAGTAAAAGCAGGGCAGAGAGTTTGAGTTGAACATACATCAACAATAAAGCAGTGACTGTAAGACAAGGAACGGTTGGTCCAACATGGGAATTTTTAGAAAAAATTAAACCTTTTTCTGTTGGTGGATATGTAAAAATAGGTAGGTAACAGGAACCCATTCAGTTTTGTTTCTGCATCGTAAACACTGTAACATGCAATAGTTTAGAAATTAAAACCATAAAAGATGAGCCTAAATCATCTTTTGACATCAGCTTCCTCTTGTTCACAGGCCAGATTTTTTCCAGGTCTTCACCGAAACTGACTAAAATTATCTTTAGACAAGTCTAATAAAGGTTATTACATTGACTTTTTTTTCTTGTCTTTGGAAGGTTTTGGAAGGTCACAATCAGATGAAATCAGATGGGAGACTGCCAGTTCTGCCAGTTCCAGGAAGAGGCATCAGGTCTGGAAAGTGCTGATTTTAAAAGATAAATTTGAGCTGGGCCACTTGTGCTCAGGAAGATTTCTAAGAGCTTTTATTCTTTTCTCTGTTATTTTAAGCTACACTGGACGATCATTTCTGAGAAAAAAAACTGATACGTTATCCATGATTATGAACTCATAGGTGAGCGTCTTTGTGCAGTTTTGTGACAGCAGACCAGCATGGTCAGCTGGTAAATGTTTCTTTAAGGTCTTATAAATTCTTGTTCATTTCTTTTATGGTCATTTAATGAAACACAAAACATAATGAGGCATTTGACCACTGAGTAAAATTAAGCTTTAAGGCAGCTTATCACAAACAGTTAAAGCATTTGCGTATTAAGGAGCAATTAACCTTTTGTTCTAAAAAACAGGTTTCTAAAAAATGAAATGAAAAAATGGGTGAAATGAAAGTGAGAACAAACAAAAGTAGAAACAAATATACATACAAACATGTTTTTTTGGGGGGGTGCATTCTTACATGTGGACTTTATGATTCTTGTTGCCGATATTTTAATGGATTTTTATAGACTCTTTGTTTTTGTCTTGTCTGTGATGATTGTTGACTCGGTGTTGCAGCACAATTTTCTGCGCAAGCAGACAAAGTATTATCTTATCTTATCTTATCTTATCTTATCTTATCTTATCTTATCTTATCTCACATATATGACTTTATACAATAAACAGCATCAACGTTACCTGAATGTGAGTTTAGTAAGACGCTGACACTGAATCAGGCAGTTCAGTTGCTGGGAAAATTCTTCCACATAATGTCTTACTTCCATAGTTACAAACAGTTGTTTAAACCTGTTGAATATTTGTTTATTTCCTAAAACTAACTTTTTCACATCAAACATGTCGGCTTCACCAGGTTTTTGCCTCAATTAGAACAAATTCTGAATATTGGCTGGAAATAATTGTTTATTTATTTATTTATATGATCTGTACATAATTGAGGCTGTTTTGAAATCAATCAAATCTTGAAATTTTAGTGTTTTTTTGTGTGTGTTTTGTTTTTTCCATAAATAGTTGATCAGATTAATCTGTGTTGGAGGTTTTCTTTACAATATTTACAATTTATGTGTCTAAAGTGACCATCAACTCAAACACTTAAACATAACTCTGTTAATAAAGGGTTGTTTAGGCTAGAAAGTGTACATATGAGTGGCTCATAGTAAAATTTTCCAGTCTCAATTTTTATTTGTTATTAACACTATATTCACGTTGCAGCATGTAGCTCCAACAAAGCTTCAGCAGTATGTTTTCTAACGTTCTACGTAGAGCAGCTCGTCCAAGACCAGAAGATTGGTGGTTCGAATCCTGTTTTCCCACTCAGTCTGTGATGCTGGTGTTCTATGGTGGTCGGAGAGGGCGCAGTATTGGCTGCCACGTTTCCATCGGTTTGCCCCTCGGTAGCTGTGGTGTAGCTTAGCATCACCAAGAATGAATGAGAGAACAGAAACAAGGTATATAAATCTAATTACTATATCCTCACTACTTTGGGAGTTGGCAGTTCTGATCTTTTTATTTGTCATTGAATGCAAAAAGTTGAACCCACAATTACAAAAAAAAAAAAACAAAACAAAACAAAAAAATAAACCACATGCACACACTGTGGTTAAAAAGATGCTCTTTTAAACAACTACTATTAACCTTTTCTTTTAAAATGGCAATCAAAACTCAGAGAAATGGAGAGAAATGAGTCACAAGGACAACGTGTTATTTCTCATTTTTCAGTTTGGTGTGAGCTTCCAGCTTTTTCGTTATGTGCTTCAAAGGTTTAAGAGTGTACTATGTGCCCACATTTATGTGTGAATGGCTACACAAAGCTACACATCAGTCACAAAAACACTCCCCCCATGGAAGAGAGGGGTGGGGTGACTGAAAAGGATGCTGATTATCTTATTTCTGTGGTATTTTGAAAAAATTATGTTACAGATATTTTATAAATTTCTCCTTTTATGGCTGGACTGTCAGTGTTGGTGGAAATCTGTTAGTATTGTATTAAAACAAAAAAGTAGACCTTTTATAAATGCTACAGCTTTATACATCAGGACATAAAAAATATCTGATCTTTACCAAATTTCCCTGAGGACTCTCCAAAGGGATTAATAAAGTATTTCTATTCTATTCTATTAAAAATACAGTATCAGTGTTGATAAATGCAACCTAAAATAAGCCATAACCTTCATCCTCTGAAGAAAAATTAAGCCCACAATGCAACGAGTGTGTGGAAAACTAAGTCCAGCCACGGATTCAATGTGCTGTTGAACCACGTTTTAATAAATTGAACATTTTCTGTGTGAACTTAGTCTTTGCCATCACTGTGGAGAACTTTGGTCTACTCTTCTTTACAGCACAATGTTGCTTCAGTTCATTGACATATGCAGAATTCCTTTATGCATTTATGCACAGCTCTCTGAAGGTCCCACCACAGCATTTCAATCAAGTTAATTCAAACTTTACTGCATGTGTTTAGGATCATTGTCCTGCTCCGTGACTCAGTTCCAGCCAAGCTTTAGCTGTCTGACAGATGATTAACATAAAACTCTAGAAAGCTTTGGTATCTAGAAGAGCTCATGGTCCACTCTGACTGTAGGGTGTCCAGGTCCTGTGGCTGCAGAACAAGCCCAGATCATCTTCCCTCTACTAGTTGGAATGAGCTGTTTGTATTATTATGATGTGCTTAGTGTTCACCAGACGTCTAACTGCACATTATGACCAAACATCTCCACACTGGTCTGGTCTGTCAGAAAGACATTGTTCCAGAAGTCTTGTGGTTTGTTCAGATGCAGCTCTGCAAACCCAACCGTGCTATGTTCTTTATAGAGAGAAGAGGCTTTCTCCTGCAGCCCTTCCAAACAAGCTTTTCCAGTTGTGCTGTCAGGAACTTTAACATTTAACATGCTAACAGAGGCCTGGAGAGTCTGCGATGCAGCTCTTGGCATTTCTTTTGCTGTTTCTCTGAGCATTGCACAGTCTGACCTTGGGCTCATTTTTCTGGGACATTTACTTGTAGGAAGACTGGCAGCTGTCTTAAATGTTTTACACTTATGAGTATTTCTCTCTATAGATTGATGGACTTAATAGTTGCTTCTCTAAGACTACATTAAGGTCTAGGTCTTAATAGTCAAATCCGACTTTTCTTCCAAAATCTGATTATTTTAGTGTGGTCTTTCACATTATCAGTGACACACATGTGCAAAGTGAAGCACAACGTCACGAAGTGCGTATTGTTTATGGAAGTAAATACAGATGCTTCACTTGTTGGTGTTTCAATTTGGAAGTTCTGGCATGGTCGGAGCTAACCACATTATGCCCAGTTGATGAATAAAATGATTTGATATTGCTGTGTTCCCCTTCCACTGGCGCAGAATGTGCCGTTTGTCTCACTTCTGTGACGTGAAAGTCGGATGAAATGCAGCACGACCATTCAGAATGAGGTTGCTCCGACTCAGATTGCATATTTATCTGATTTAAGACTACATATGAAAGTCACCTGGGTTGGATTTTAAAAGATCTGAATTGTGTCGTTCAGACTCATATCAGGCTAAAAAATCTGATATGAGTCACATATGGGCAAAACAATCTGAATTGAGCTGCAGTGTGAGCCACTGCTGATGTCTTTCCTCCTTGGCATTGTGTGAAAACACACCTGAATACTGAAACTCCTGCTTCCATTAAGGTGCACATACTCAGTCAATCAGATTCATGTAATCAGCAGCTACTTATCTTTTTATTTCCACGGAAGCAGTAATAATGGATTTAGCTTTTTTCAGACTACTTCTGCAGTTTGGCTTCGTTTTTGTTAGAAAAATGAATAATGAGTCACGTGTTCTTTATCTGAGCTTATATTCATCTAACATCATTTCCTGATGTCAAACTAAAATAAAGACTGTGCTTTTATTATTTACTTTAATTTGATTTAATTCTATGAAGTTAGATTTTATCTTCTTTTTATATTTGTGTGAGTTTTGAGCAATTTGTCGTGTTAAAAAACTGAAACTTTATCATGATTTTAATGATTTTGGTTTGTTTTAAAAAGGTTTACAAGCTGCATAGAGCAAAAGTTAAATCAAAGGTAACCTGCTCTCGGGGCAGCGAGGGAAGATTATCCTGAAGTAAAAAACAGAAGTGGGCTAAAAACAAAGACATAATTACATATTTGTCTTTTATTGAACGTGTTTCAACAATTAAACAGTTCCTCAGAGTTGAAACCTGAACTTCTCTTTATACAATCCCAGTCAAAGCTTCATGTGAGATGATTATCTAGAAAGAAACGTGTTGCAAGCTGACATAAATCACCGTGTGTTTTTCACTTTCATAAAATCGCTCTCATTATCCCCCTTAATGTTTCCTATGAGCCGGACCACTGCTGGGGTTTTTTTTCTTCAACCTTTGCTTTTTTTACGCCCTGGAAAATAAATACAATAAATTCCAGAACATAGCTAGAGCCGGGGTGTTGTGTTATGTTTCAGCACCGCGGGTGAGCACAATAGAAACACAGCTGTGGGGATCAGTTCGGGCTCCCCAGGAGCCACTGGAGGCCCGGAGCACATGCTCGTTAATGATCAGTTACAAAGGCCACAATGGGAGCTGCTGCTTGCTGAGGCCTGTACTTCTCTTCATATCAATCCATTTGAATGACTGCACCTTCTGTTAAATGTTTAAACCCAAGATGTGTCTCTGTGGATTGATTGCAGTTGACTCGACAGTTTAAACCCTCAATAAGTGAACTTTTAAAGCTTCTTTTTAGTTATAAAGGCAGTGGAGATTTCTTTGAAAGGTGACCATTCTAAGGTATCTATGTTGTTCATCAAATGTGCCTTTTTATATCAAATATATGGTCAGAAAATGGTTAAACCAATGTTTAATACATATATCTTTCAAATAAAATATCTAAAACTTTAACTTCTGCTAAATGAAGGAGGTTTCATCTTTAATAATAAGCCTTGTTATAGTCACAAAAGACACAATACAGTTTTGTCTGAGCAGTCAACCAGCTTTATGGTAATAAGAATGATTAATTTCTTGAAAGCAACATCAAAAAGAGTGGATGGTTGTATAAAATGATGAGCAATCATTCTGTTTTCATTAATCATCAAAGGTTTTGGAGTTTCTGTGGCTCAAAATGGATGTAAAACAATACAAATAGAAGTCTTGAAGCTGTATAAAATTTAACATTTAGGTCAAGCAGTTTAGGTGTTACCTTACAAGGAGTTAGTCTCCTCCAAATGTCTTCAACAAAGCGGTAAACATCAAGAGAAAGGGCCAAATGCTCTACGCACTGAAGCTGCAAAAAGATGTTTTAAAAAAAGGTTTGCCCAAACAAGCTCAGGACATAAACACGTATGTGTGCACATGCAGGCCAAACATGCACTCATGCATGTATGTACACATCGACACACAAGCACCTATCCCTTTAGGGCGATCCACGAACCTCCCCCAGCCCTGAAACCTGATCTGTCGGCATGCAGCGCGGAATTCTCCAATCGCCCTGACTTTTGACCTCTGCCCTTTTTGGCAGTGCACAGAAGAGAAGATGAAGTGCCCAAGCCTCTCTCTTCCCCAACACAAAAAATCCCCTGTTCTAGCAGCCCTCCCACACATGGACGGCACATACAGACACACACAGATTGCAGACGCACACACTGATTCCCATTTAGGACTCCTTATACCACACACTCTCTCTGGTTCCCGTGAGGCACATGATCGAAATGATCCCTGATGTGTAGGTAGCAGATATGAGTGCATGTATGACCATATGTGATGCAGACACAAACAGCATGTCTGACAGAGGAATTTCGACTTTTTAAATCCCTTCATTGCATCATTCACATAGCAAAACCACACTGACTAAAGCTTTGGAGGCATAGTTTGAGTAAAGGGCGACAACACAAGAGGCAGCTTTTTACATCATCATCATCATGGCAACCATCGTCGCAGCTACTTTCATTGTCGTCATGAGCAGAGAAGAAGAAAGCGAGTCAGACAGTGACGGAGTGTCATGGCCATGTGTTTCTGTCATTTGCCCCTGACTCTGTTTTTATGTGGTGTTAGTGTTTGTTTTGTGTTTTTGTAAATAACGTTTCCGTAGGGTTTTCATTTTTACCTGCTTTAAATCTGCACTCATATTTCCTTCCGAAACGGCAGAAAGGTGATGGTACGAAAACTATGATGATGGTTTTATTTGTTTATTTATGCACATCTTCATCTCTGTAACTAAACCTTCTCTGCTGTGCACATTTTACCACTACATGCAGATGTGTGCAGTTTAGTGACAGACATTAGTCCATAATGTCACAAACAGTAGTAGGGTCACTTTCTTGGATTCTCATATAATATCTAGAGTTTGCAGAGATTTTTGCTTCCAACTCAGTTAACCTCTTCCTCATGAGTGCCCCTTGTACAGGAGGTCGGGTGAGATCTGTGCAACACAAACAAATTTTGCAGGAGCTAGAAAGCAGCGATCCTGTAGCAGAACAAGGTGATGGGAAGAAAGTCAGCTAGAGAGATTCTACCAAATATTCTACCAGCTCGCTACCAAACACGGCCACCTTAACAAAGCACAATTTCAAACTCCAAGCAGTTATATGGGCATGTAATAAAAACACAAAAACAGCCCACATTTACTTAAGAGCTTCTGCTAATTTCTCCACTTCAAGCAAACCACACAAACCAGGTGTCACATGAAAGCAGAGACTCTGCTGATTACAAAGGTGTCTGTCTCATCACTGTGGGACAAAAACTCTGGGAGACAGCAGCTAAGGAGTAACAAAAACGCTTCACAAAAACAAAAATATGTTTTATCATTACTGTTTTTATTCTGAACTTTGATTGGTCAATAGAGGTGTCAGTTATGAAAATCAATCAATGGGTTCACACGATTTTTTTTGTGAAATATCAGTGAAATCAGTCAAATTTAATTAGTTTTCCAATGGAGTTCTAATCCTGACAAAGGTCAAATGGCATACTTGGGCACATTTAGGTGGTTCCTACTGGACACATCTGTTTTAAAACATCTATAAAATGGCTCAGATTCACTTTTCCCTCTTCTAATACTTCTAATTACTTTACTAATTCCCTAGATGAATTAGGCTGTTAATGTATGGTTCTATGGTTATTTTTACCCTACATGTTGTGTTTTATTCAGTAGAAGATGAAAGATTTACATTTTCTACTGTGTTTCATGTGAATTTTCTCTGACACAGTGACACATATCTTGATTTTGACACTTCTGTAGTAATCTCACATGTTTCAGCTTTCTTTTGAAACCAAGATTATTTATTCAACCCTTGGAAATGTAAAGATATAATTGATTTATTTGGCATGGGTGACTTTAGACAGGAGGTGGAAAAACTGGCCTTATGATAAAGAGTTTATTTTTTTTTTTTTTTTTTTTTTTTTTTTTTTTTTTTTTTTTTTTTTTTTTTTTTTTAACTTGTCTTGTCCAGCATCGTTGCAAACAGAATGATTGTCTGGCTGCTGTCTGGTGCTGGGCAATTTTACTCTATCAAGCAGGGATTTATACTACATGTATAAAGTCCCTCTTGATGACATGAAAAACTTTATTAAATAAGACTCTTAATGCTGGACTCGACCGGAGGGGACAGAGAGAGAGAGAGATAGAAAAGAAAGTAGAGAGAAGAGGGAGGGGAGAGAGAGGGACAGAAAGGGTGTGGGGAGTGCGGGTGGGGACTTAAAACATTATACAGAAAACCATGTAATCCATACTACTTGCAACATATATAGCTAAGATCATCCTGGCCAGTAGGTCATTACACAACTAGTTGATAATAGTAACAATAATAATAATCACAATAATAGTAATAATAATAATAGTAGTAGTAATAATAATAAGAGTAAGAGTAATAATAATAATAAGAACAGAAATAAGAAAAAAAAAGAAAAAAAAATATGATAATAGATATAAGTGAAACTGCTGTATTCAAGAACACGCGCAGAGAAACCTGTGTGGATATGCTGGAGAACTCGGCCACATGGCGACGCAAAGACTGTGTGGAGACGTTCAGGAAGGAGTGACCATGCAGAGTGATCATGCAGATGCCACCTCACTTGAACAGAGGCCAGAGTCAGGCCAGCGGTCCCGAGACCCAGGCCACCAGCCCCCCCGTAGGCTACAGATCCCGACCGGTCCACAGAGACGACCACTCGCCCGCCCAGGAAGGCAGCAGCAGGAGACCCCAGCAGGAGCCGCCCCGCGGACACAGGGCACCGGCCCCGGCAGGCCGAGGCCAGCAGTCCCCGACCCCCCCGGGCACCGGCCGCCCGGGACAGACGGGGCAGAGGGCCCGGGCCCAGGAGCGCAGGGACACCCCCCACCCCCACAGGCCAAGGGCCAGCACGCCACCCGGGGGGACCCGGCCCGCCCAGACGGCCACCGCCAGAGGCCAGCCCCACACCCCAGCGCCCAGCCGCACACCCCGAGAACCAGTCCTGCCCCCCCCCCCCAGACCAACACACACAAACACACACACTCTCCTTCCACTCCTCCATTCATCCTCCCACACATACACCATCCAACCCTTACATACTCTGTCCTCCCACACACACACACCATCCTTCCACCATCCATCCTTCCACACACACACCATCCTTCCACCATCCATCCTCCCACACACTCACCATCCTTCCACCATACACTCTCCCACACCTACCCCATCCTCCCACACACACATCATCCCTCCACCACTCATCCTCCCACACATACACCATCCTCCACCTTCACACCTCCCACACACACACACACACACACCATCCTTCCACTACCCATCCTCCCACACATACATCATTCTCCTACACATACACCGTCCTCCCTCTCCTACACCAAACATCCACCTTCACGTACCCCATCCTCCCACACACACACACACCACCCCTCCATCACCCACTCTCCCAAACATACACCACTCCCCCACACACACACCATCCTCCCTCCCATACACCATCCATCCTCCTGCACACACACCATTCTTCCACCATCCATCCTCCCACACACTCCCCCTCCCTGCACCATACATTCTCCCACACATACCCCATCCTCCCCCACATACATCATCCCTCCACCATTCATCCTCCCACACCCACACCACCCCCCCTCCCACACACCACACATCCACCTCCACACACCCCACCCTCCCACACACACACACCATCCCTCCACCACCCATCCCCCCACACACACACCACTCTTCCCCCCCCCCCACATACACACACACACACAAACAAACACCATCCCCCCACCACCATCCTCCCGCCACCCCACGCCGCGGGGGGACAGCCCCAGCCAGGAGGCGAGGAGACACGAGCCAGGCCCCCACCCCCCCCCACCCCGCCCCAGTCCCCCACTCCCCACCCCCAAAACAGCACCTTCCCCCCAGGGCCAGCAGCCAAACCCCCCGGGACAGCCCGCCCACGCCCCGGGCCAACGCGACAGGCCACCCGGCCCACCCCGCCCCCGGGCCATCCATGGAGACAGGGGCGCTTGAAGACCCCATCGCCCCTCCCTCCCCCACTAGTGAGGGAATATATTATGTGCTGTTTGCAATTAAAAAAAGAGGGTTAAAATTGGGGGGCAGTAACTGCATTGAGGAGGGGGTGGGGCCACCTGAGCAGTCCCACCCACCTGACCTCGCATGTTCCACCCCCCAAAACGTGTTTGTATGTTGCAAATGTTATTTGTGCTCAGTGACTAAGTGGAATTAAAAGCTGGGAGGCATGCTGCCGCTCGGCGAAGCAACGGGGCCACTATGATGACCCCCCCTGCCCCGCCCAGCGCAACAAGCACACCCCCCACGGCCCTACCTGTGTATGTAGTGAAGAGTGGGGAGGGGAGGGGTCAGGAGATGTAGGTCCAGAGGGGGGTAAGCCTCCCCCCTGGAAGACGACCCGCCAGTGGCTTAGGGCGCCCCCGTCCCCCGCCGGCCCCGAAGGGCGTCACAGGCCCAGAGCAGGCACCCCAACCCAGGCACGCCACGAACCCCCCCAGGGGCCAGCCACCAGCCCAAGGGGCCACTTTCCTCTTTCTGAGTGGGAGGGGGGCGAGGCGAAGGAAGGGAACCCCAGGCCCCCGCCCCCAACACCCAGCCAGGGCGCCCCCCAGAGGACACGTCCTAACCCCCTGCAAACGCACACACTCCCTTTTTTTTTTTTTTTTTTTTTTTTTTTTTTTCTCCCCAGCCACTCACACACACTCTCACACACCTCTATATACCAACACCTCAATACGTGCACATACCTCCACACACACACGTCACGCACATACCTATAAACACACACACCGGTGCCCACATACACACACACTCTCATACCCCTCCATACACATACACCACTACACACACACTCACATACATACCTGCATATACACACAAGCACCTCCATACATACTCACGCCTCCACCCACTCCTTCACTCCTCCACACACACCTCGACCTCCACGTGCACACACTCATATATACATACCTTCACACACACCCACATCCCACATAGACCTCCACACACACACCCGCGCACTACTCACACACACACATACACGCACACACCCAGACCTTCATACACACCCACACACACATACGGCACACACGTCCCTCTACACCCACCCACACACCAGCATACCCACAGACACACACACACACACACCCACACACAAACACACCCCCACCCAGGTTCCGGGGCTGCGACCAAGCACCAGGGCACGGACCAACCCCCGGCACGGCACATCCGGACGGGCCCAGCCCCCCCCAGCAGCGGCAGACCCCCCACCCCCAGGAGCGGGGGGAGACCCGACGCCCCAGAGCCCGGGGCCCCCACCCGGCCCACCCCGGGCCCGACCGGCCACCCGGCCAGGGGCCGACGGACACCGACCCAGGCACCCCGGCAGCCACCCCCCACCGCCACGAGGCAGCCCCACCCCGGGGCCCACCCAATGCCGCCCGCCCAGACCGGAACCCCCAGCCGACCCAGCAGCGGAGCAGCCTAGATCCCCACCCAGGAGACAACCGGAGACCTGAAGCCACCAGGGACCCCCCACCCACATCCGCCCCCATCCCAGCGAAGCCGCAATCCTCCACCTACATTAAGTGATGTAGCCAGTCACAGGGGACCAGAGGGAATGAAAGTCATCTGACTGGTTCCTGGAGGAGGCAGACATTGTCTCAATGCTGATGTGATCTAACAGGAGATTTCTAAACTGCTGGATAGACAAATTATTCTTATCTTTCCAGTTCACAAGAATAGTTTTCTTTGCGATGCATAAGACTGCGAGGACCAAGTTTATGGAGTGTATTCCTATGTTGGTGTCACCCAGGTCGCCCAGTAGGCAAAGTGTGGGGTTTGCAGGAAAACTAGTTTTAAACCATTTTGAGAGATCTTCACACACCTTAATCCAGAACCTTTGGACAGGTGTGCAGGACCACAGCGCATGGATGTAGCTATCAGAGGTGTTCTCAGAGCAGTGTGGGCAGATATCTGATGGTGAAAGGCCCATCCTGAACATCCTGTGTCCTGTATAATGAGTTCTATGGAGAATTTTGAATTGTATTAGTTGTATATTTGAATTCTGAGTCATTTTAAACGTGTTTAAACATATTTGCGACCATCTTTTCTGATCAAAGTTATTAGATAAATCATCTTCCCATTTTGAAGTCGGGAGAGATATCCTGTCTTCTAGCTTTGCAAGTAATCTATATATTTTTGATAATAATTTTGGAGTATTATGATTCAGGAATTCTGCTATTCTGACAGGAAGCTGCAAGTCTAACTGTACAGGGGTATACTTCTTACGTATAATTGATTTTAGTTGGTGGTACTCTAAGAATTTATTGCTGTTGATTCCATACTGTGAGACAATTGTGTTGAAAGATACAAAGTTTCCATTTTCTATTATCTGTCCTAACTGTTGTATTCCTTTAGTCTTCCATTGAGTGAAGTTTATCATCTTTTTGTTCTGCAGGATGTCAGGGTTGTTCCAGATGGGTGTAAGTCTACATGGAAAGAGGGAAGATCTGGTTATCTTACAGAATTCCCACCAAGCCATTAAGGAAAAACGGATGTTAAGGCTTTTAAAGCACTTATATGGTTTAATGGTTGAGCTGATGAACGGCAGGTCAGAGATGACTAAGTCCTCACACAAAGCCTGCTCCACATCTAGCCACGGCTCATCCAGATAACTGGGTTTGAGCCACTTGGAGATGTACTGCAGCCTGTTAGCTATAAAGTAGTTATTAAAGTTTGGTAGGTCCAGTCCTCCTCTATCTTTAGTCTGCTGTAAGGTTTTAAGACTGATACGTGACGGCTTGTTTTTCCAAAGAAACTTGGATATGAAAGAGTCCAGAGATTTAAACCAACTGGTGGAGGGTTTAGTGGGTATCATTGAAAATAAATAATTAACTTTAGGTAGGATCATCATCTTAATGGTGGCAACTCTCCCCATTATTGAGATGGGTAAGCGCCTCCACCGTAAGAGATCATCTTCTATTGTTTTTAGTAGCTGAACATAGTTTAATTTTGTTAAATCTGATAATCTGGGGGAAATATTTATACCTAAATATCTAATGTTTCCTGTCTGTATTTTGATATTAGGGATGTTTTGTAGGTCACAGTTGATGGACATGGCTGTAGTCTTAGACCAGTTAATAGAATAATCAGATATTGATGAGAACTTATTAATAACCGTGATTGTCTGAGAGAGTGATGTTTGTGAGTTCTGAAGGAAGAGTAATACATCATCTGCATAAAGACTTATTTTATGTTCTATATTTTTGCCCTGGATTCCTTTAATTTCTATATTTTGTCTAATAGCAGCTGCTAACGGCTCTATGAAAATGGCAAAAAGTGAGGGGGAGAGTGGACAGCCCTGTCTGGTGCCTCTCTGTAAGCGGAAGCTTGGAGAAGTTTGATCGTTGGTTTTCACACATGCATTTGGGTTATTATATAATATTTTAATCCACTCTATGAAAGAAGGTCCAAACCCAAATTTGTCTAGTGTTGCAAATAGAAACTTCCAGTTTACCCTGTCGAAGGCTTTTTCTGCATCTAGAGAAATGATTGTGGATTCTAGATTATGTAAAGTAGAGTAATCAATGAGGTTAATTAGTCTACGTGTGTTAGTAGATGAATGTCGACCTTTTATAAAACCTGTCTGGTCCGGATGTATTATAAGAGGGGTTATTTTTTCTATCCTTCTGGCAAGAGCTTTACTAATTATTTTCAGGTCTACATTTATTAAAGATATGGGACGGTAACTGGATGGAAGTGTGGGGTCTTTGCCTGGTTTTAGCAATAGTGTTATATTAGCTAAGTTCATATTTTGCGGTATTTTTTGTTTTTCCTGTATTTCTAACAACATATTATAAAATGTAGGAGCTAGCGTTGTCCAGAATTCCTTGTAAAATTCTGCTGAGTAACCATCTGGACCCGGGGCTTTATTGTTGGGCATATGTTGGAGAGCTTCGTGGAGTTCATCTACAGTAATAGGTGCATCTAAATTTATTTTATTTTCATTTTTTAGTTTTGGTAGATTAATGTTGTTTAAAAATTGTTCAATATGTTCATCTGTTGGATTAATCTGTGATTCATATAATGTTTTATAGAAGCTTCTAAACGTGTCATTTATCTTGTCTGGGTCATGGCTGATGTTTCCGTCTTGATCTTTAACAGAGGAGATTGTTGTTTTCTCCTTGTTTGTTTTTAGTTGATTTGCTAAAAACTTTCCAGATTTGTTACTGTGTTCAAAGTTCTCCAAGCGAAGTCTTTGCACTAAAAACTGTGTTTTTTTATCTATAATTTCTTTAAGCTGCAATTTAGTTTTCCTTATATTATTCATTGTGTGCTCTTCGGGGGAAATGCGGTAAGCCTCCTCCAATGATTTAATCCTGAGTTCTAATTCTAAAACTCTTGCTGTTTCCTTCTTCTTCTTATGTGAGGAGAAGGAAATTATTTTCCCTCGCATTACTGCTTTTCCTGCTTCCCATAGGAGACACGCTGAAGTTTCAGGCATGTCATTTTTTTCTATATAAATTGACCATTCTTTTTTAAAATAATCAATGAACTCAGGATCTTTCAATAAAGAGGTGTTAAATCTCCAGCTTTTACCAATCGGTTTATTATTTTTGTTTCTCAGAGTGAATGAAACTGGTGCGTGATCGCTAATGCTGATTGGATGTATCTGAGTCTCTGAAATGTCGCCCATTAGTGAGTTACTATTTAATATATAATCTATTCTAGAGAAGGAGTGGTGAACTGAAGAGAAGAAGGTGTATTCTCTTAGTTTAGGATGGTGAGAGCGCCAAGCATCGCAAAGACCAAAATCCTTCATGTACTGTTTGATAGTTTCTGACGACTGCCAGACTCGATGACTACCTGATGTGCTGCAGCGATCTTGTTCAGTCAAGACTACATTAAAATCACCAGCTAGCACTATTCTGTTATCTGAATAATTCTGGAGTGTAGCAAACAGGGAGTGGAAAAAGGAGGGATCATCTGCATTGGGGCCGTACACATTGGTAATACATAATTTGATATTACAAATAGATAATAAAGTTATCAGAAATCTGCCTTCCGGATCCGCTACTGTGCTATCTATGTCAAAATTTAGTCTCTTATTAATAAGAGTAGCTACTCCTCTTTGCCTAGAATTGTAACAAGCTGAGTAAACATGAGGAAACTGAGCTGTTTGAAGAAGGTCTATGGTTGAGTTTGTTAAATGAGTCTCTTGTAGTAAGACAATGTCAGCCTGCAGCTCCTGTAATTTATTAAAGATCTTCAACCTCTTCTCCCTGGAACCGGCTCCATGTACATTCCAACAGACGATTTTTAACATGGTTATTGTGAACGGTTTAATGCTTCATGCGTGTTACTGACGCGTGTGTCTTTGTGCGCCCCTCTTGCGTGTTCGCGCGTGTTTGCATGCAGCCTGATTGCGCGCGTTTGTCCGTATGTTAAATGTCCGTATATGTACCTTAATGCGTGTTCTCTCATACATAAAACGCGAGTGTTTATATTTATCATGTATGGTGCGGCTGTGCGTCCTGACGGTTTTTCGACCGGCCGCGTGCGCTGCTGATATTACGAGCTGGATTACAATTAACAGTGAAAGCGTGAAAGATAGTGAAAAGTGAGAAAAGTATTTGTGTGAAATATAAAAACAAAACAGAAAAAAATACATCGATCTAGATGTAGAGGCTGTGGTGAGACGAGCAGTGTGTTCTACTGTCAGTGATCTATAATGGCGAGTTAAGAGTGATCATTTGGAGAGATTGACATACAGCACCTGGGATCAGAAGAGCCACGGAGTGACGTCCGGGTCGCGGTACAGCTGTCCATTAATAAACAGTTTATCCACCGCGATGACAGCGCGAGCGCCATTAGCCATAGATTTCCTTCTGATGGGAAACAGGACTCTCCGTCGGTCCAGAATCTCTCTCGGATATTGGTCGTTTACTCCGAAGTTGGTCCCCTTCAGTTCGCGGCCCTGGTTCTTCACCTGCTCCTTCTGTTTGAAGCTGACGAACTTCGCTACGATGGGTCTTGGTCTGCTGGACCCGGGTTTCCTCCCGCCGAGCCGATGGACTCTGTGAAAGGAGATGTTTTTCACCGTTTCCTCCGGGAGCTTCAGGTGGGTTTTGATGAAGTTTTTCACCGTGGTCTCGGGGTCCTCCTCCGTCTGCTCTGGAATCCCTGCAAATACCAGGTTCTCTCTCATGCTCCGCGCCTGCAGATCGATCACCGTTTCCTTAATCTTCTTATTTTCATCTGAGAGACGGGTCAAGCCCTCGGTGAGGGATTTTACTGTCTCTCTGAGACCGGCATTTTCTGCAGCCAGACTTTCCACCTGCTTCTGGCTGAATTCTAATGATTCACGTAGCGCCTGGAACTCTTTGTGGAGAATTTCTACCAGACTCAAACGCGCATCAAAACTACTGAGTTTCTTATCTATGGAGATCAGAACATCTGTTGAGTCGTTCCCCGGTGGTGAAATAGCTCCAGGTGAATCCTCATTTCGCTGTCTCTTGGATTTAGATGAGGTGGAGGGGGTGGAGGTGTTGTTTGGTTTCCCCATGACGATTCTGTCGTAACAACGATCTATAAAATCTGTCAGGCTGGCCAAATCCTCCCCGCTGTGCTCCAGAGTGTACCTTTTAAAGACACTATAGTCCTACTTTAAAGAATATTTTTTGATTAAGTTGGCACAAAATACAATCGAATGAAAGTAGAAATGTTTGGGCGCACCTAGTTTGAATCTGCCGTCTCCCCCGGAACTACGTCACCTACAGCATTAGCGTCACTTACCTGCCACCAGCGACATGATAAAGAGTTTAAATGGAAGTAAATTCAGCGTTGACTGGGATATATTGAAGTAACCTTCCCAGATTAAGATAAAGATGGATAAAATCACTATAAATTTCTGCAAACCACACAAATGCTCAGTCTTTGTGAATCTTTCATGCCTGGGCTGTGAAGAACTAAATGGTTTGTTTAATCTATGGAAACAGCTTAAAAAGTACAGACCTTTAAAGAAATCAGTAGGATAAAGGAATCAGTGTTTTATCATCTTTTATGGGTAAGATTCAGCCAAGCAATGTTCCTAATAAACATAGTAGTTGGCTTGTAGTTGACAAATAAACACAGATTGGTCTGAACTCGTGGTTTTGCTACAAATGTAGTTCAGAGCTTTTGAAAATGGAATATTGTGCAACTTTAATGTTGCAAGTCTTGTGAGAATTTAGCAGCCTTTGAAGATAATGATGCACTGGCCAAAGAATTTATTTGCAGATAGCACATGCTCCAATAACACGTACAACAACTGCACAATCATAAATACAGATGGATTTCCGTCCAAATTATGACCTTTTTCCATGAAGTATTAATTGGGCAGAGCTGTTAAAGTTTCTTGTGAGACTGTTCACTCTTTCTCACTGCTTGCTTTAGGCATCAAACCAGTGAGGGTTAGGAAAAGATTGTAGTTTTGAATAAAGAGTGATAATGGGCTCTTTTGGGTGAATAATATCCATTGTTTTATTTTCCAAACCCAATGGAGTCGACCAACACACATGCAACAGCCATGTATGCACCAAGCAGCAACCTCCGCCTGTAAAATGAGGAGCCTTTGCGGAAGTGCAAAAAAATTGCAGTTCACCTCTCATCCACTAGGGGCTGGCTCAAAACGGAGCAAATCCCCATAGACTCCCATGTTAAAAAGGCCAACTTCACAGCAGAAATAAACATGTTTAAAGCCTGGCACAAAAATCCATTTTAGGATTAGTAGGTCAAGTTTACCTTCATGACAACTGTGGGGAGGTGATTTTTTTTCTAACTCATCTGTTTGGATGTTATTTAATCTTGAAATTCGGCATAATTAGAGGCATGTCTTTTTGATTGACAGGTATCCAATATCCATAGAAAGAAGGGAGATAACAGCACAAACGCGGTTTTTAGCCAGCTAACAGCGTGCCTTAGCTTTAGCCCGCCTACCTCTGTTAGCTGGTTAGCTACTGTTGCTCGGGGTTAGCTTGGTTAGTTCTTAGCTACAGGCAGCTCGGAGTTTGATGGTGTCAATCATCCACCCCCACCTTCACAGTCCCCCTCTCAGCTTGACTCCTTTGCCCATTTTTGGATCTTCCAAGACCAACGACATGCCTGATGCTACCAAGATGGCAACGGTGGGAACACCCAACTAGCTTCACTTTTGCTCTTCAGAAATCTACAGGTGACGTCACTGTCCATCTTTTACAGTCTATGGTATGCACACACTCAACCATATGATCAATTTAGTGTCACCGGTTAAGCTAACATGCTTTTGGACTGAAAGCTGGAATATCTGGAGAAAACCATGTATACAAACTCCACACAGAAAGGCGCCATCCAAAATTTATACAAAGAACCTTATTGGTGTGAGGTGATACTTCCACCAACATGCAGCCTCTACCAGCAACGTCCTGAGGCTGAAAAACCAGACTATACAACTTCATCTAGAATGCCACTGATGTTGCAGCTGAGTTTCATTTTACTCACCGCGTCACATGCTTGCAAGTGGATATAAACAGACAAGCCATTTTGCATGTGCACCGTGGCTACTGAAAAGACATTATCATAGGAGAGAGGAAAAGAAAGAGACAGAGCAAGACATAGGACAAGAGTCCAGATAAGACTTTTACTGGCTTAAGAGATCTCAGAGTAAAGGTAGGATGCAAGATGGATGCAGAATTAGCCCGTCGATAGGGAGCGCCTCACAAAGAAAATATGCTAAAGCTCTGCGCCACATCTTTAAAGCAGTATTACTAAAGTAATTAGACTTTAATTGTAACAATAAACCCATGAACAGATGGAATTTAAGGAGCAGCTCAATTATCCAACAAGGAATTAAAATATACATATAAATGAATGAATGAAAGAACATAAATGAAGCCTGGTTAATAGTTTGGGCACAAAACAGAAAAAGAGATGCTGAGAAATTTAATTTCCTTTTCCTGCAGCTGAAATCCCTTATCCATGTTTTTCTTCACATCCAGACTCGACTGCTACATATCGCCCCTATCCTAACTCCACTAGCTTCGTTTTCAATTAAAAGTCCTCCTCCTCACATTCAAAGTCCTTAATAACTTGGTTCACTCCCAGCTGACTGACCTTCTTCATCACCATCCTGCAGGCTTCTCTCCTCTGACACTGACCTTTCTTCCATTTCTGTCATGACCAAGTACAGAACCTGGAGGGACTCAATTTTCTCAATTTCTGCCCCCTCTGGAACCCACTTCCTAAAGTCATCTGTAATTACTCTGACCTGACATTCTTTGAAAAAAATTATGAAAACTCATCTTTTAGAGCTGCTTTCAATCTTTACATCATTATTTTTGTTTCGGTTGAGATAAGAGTTAATATTATAGAAACAACAGTTGAATTATCAAAACTCTGAGGAGCAATGGGATAAAATATTTTTACTTTTGGCATTACAGACCCAAACCAAGTCATAACTCAAGCAAGTTTACGTCCATATTTCTACCATATGGATTTATTATAGTTTTATTCCACCAAACAGTGGAACAGGACCTTAAAGACTTAAAGGGGAAATCCACAAATTACTGCACGAACTTACAGACAAAAAAAAAATAATAATAATAATAATAATAATAATAATAATAATAATAATAATAAAAATCACAACACAAAGCCCTGAAATTAGGTTATTATCTAAATCCTTTTATAATCATTTAGTATCTAAATAGATTTTCTGGCTTTGCAGTTGTTCAGAATGTACGTAATAAAACAAGTGAATATCTTTAGACTTGCTTTGGAAATTAGTTTATATAGACATCTGTGTATGTGCCTCTTGTGTGATAAAGAGTATGCTGGGTGTGAGCGAGTTTTCCATGTGTTTGACCCTGTATCCCAAAATGCGTCTTTAAAATCCCGGAGCTCCACCTCTCTCCTCCACCATCTGACCACTGCCATTTGTGCATTGTGTGTGTCCGGCATGGCTGCTCTCGTCATTTTCCCCTTTGATTGGCCTTCACACAATGTAATCAGTGTTGCAGCTGTCTGAAAAGGCCTCTTGTGCAGTATCTGAGCAATGCTGATCACCCCGATGCGTCCACAACTTTGCTTTTAGTTCCATTCAGGCACTGTGACAAACGGCAAACTGTCTGGTGAGCATGTGTCAAGCCACTTGATTTACTGCTTTGTTTGACTGCACTGGCCCTTTCTGACTGTCGCCTCCGTCTTGTATGGCCTTACTGTATTGGTAAGAATTGCCATGGCCGTAAGCTTGAAATTTTAATGTACAGACAGACCGAAAGAATCAAACCACTGTATCTATGAGTCACTTGATGTGCTTCCAAAACACAAAAGCTGACTTATTCTTTCATTTTCAGTTTTTTTGGAGCATGGATGAGATGATTGACTTAACAGTCAATCAAAATGATTGTTAGGGTCTAACTGTGCTAATTCATTTTGCTCTCAAATGTCAAAAAATACCACAGAAACATATCAAAAACAACCTCTTTTCCTGCATCCAAATATGGGAGAAATGGAGAATGTTTCAGGGCGGCACCATGTGGTTTGAGTTACACTGTCAGACAGCGATATGCCTTTAACTAGGTATAACTTGGTGTGCTGGACCCCTAAACTGTAGCCAATCCATTAGCACAAAGCTCTCTTGATCCTTTTCTTTAGATTCTCCACCATGGCTGATTAAATGTAGACGATTTTCACGCCTGTGCTGTGGAAGCCACAAGGTCTGAATGGCTCCTCTCAGAGTGAACACATGAGCTGCCACTTCACCAGCGTGAGGAGGAAAGAGCTAATAACCAGCAGGCTGCTTCCAGCTGAACAGAGGGGAGGTAAATATTTTAAAGTCCTTGTTAGAACTGGTAACTTCTATCCAGATAGATCCTGCCACTTATAGATGCCAGATCTTCCTTTTCAGCTTAAAAAATGGGCAAAACAGTTTATTACAGTAATAACACCTCAACAAGCTTTTTAGTCATAACAGTTTCTATAATGCTGTTAATCCACAAATCCAGTAGCCCAGAAAAATTTTTTACTATAAGACGGAACTATAAGAAGGAACCCCATGATATGTAATATAAATCTTTATGCTTGTCATTATGTGACTTTTACATCTGAATCTTTATTGTGCCAAACCTCATTACTTTGGCAAATGTTGTTAACTATGAGGCTAAATTAAAAATTTATTTTAAATGTCACTTCATTACCAATGTTCTTCTGTCTTGCTTTCATCACCTGGTTTGGAGGAAAAAATTTTGAATTATATATGGCTGCAGTGAATGGTGAAGTCGATGTTAACCATTTTAACAAAAACTTCAAAGGAAACCACTAAATAAAATAAAATAAAATAAAATAAAATAAAATAAAATAAAATAAAATAAAATAAAATAAAATTTAGCTTTGTACAGCACCAGTTCAAGCATCAGATCAAAGCACCTTTAAAGTCAAAAAACTTTTATTCATAAATGTTTTCATGTAAGTCAATCAATAAGAAATAAAAGCCTCAATAAGAAACGAATGGATTGCATCAAATCTTCTCTGATTCAATCTTCTATCCTGAGCTGCATGAGGAAACGGTGGAAAGAAAAACCTCCAGTTAAAAGGGAAAAAACAAGCAAAATCAAATAAATGAAAAAAAATTGAAAAAGCACAAAATAGTTGCAGATTTTCCATTTGAAGCTGCTGTTTCAGTGATTGGATCCATGTTTACTTGCTGATGATAATAGCGGTAGATGAAAGCCTCCAAGTCTGTTCCTCCAGAATTTGATTGGTCCATCTTTTTAGTTGCTGTAAAATTATATAACATCATACATCACATTAACCCATTCACACACACATTCACTCACTGATGGCGGAAGCTGCCATGCAAGGCGCTAACTACGACCCATCAGGAGTAATTTGTGATTTGCTGTCTTGCTCAGGGACACCTCAACATGAGCTTGACAGGCCGAGGATCAAACTGGCAATCCTCAGGCTACAAGACAACCACTCTATCCATTAAGCTACAACACCCCATATGGGTTGGTCGTAATCCAGAGAAATTAAGTATCTAAAGGTTTATACTGATGATTTTGATGGGTCTGCCTATAGCAGAACACCGTGTTGGATCTCACCTCTTCTCGACTCTCACAATACTCACTCAGGCGTCCTCCGAAGTTTAGTTATCCACAAAATACATCATTTAACTGATGGCTTAGAACATGCTCAAGAGATGAAATGGAGACATCTGTCATGTTTATTTTCTAGCAGCAGACATGAAAGACAGCTTATCTTTCATGTGACGTGACTAAGCATCAGTATCAGAACTGATAGCTGCTTCATTACTGTCTGCCTGATGTGAGAGGAGCAAGCACGAGCACTGAGGGGGAGCATAGATCCATCAAACCTACATCCTAATTATATATTCTGTTTTAAACTGCATTTCTAATCACTTCTGTGCAACAACCACTTAACATGAAAACTAAATAAAGATAAACAATGTTTGTGTCCATGTTTGCGTAACGTCAACTCTCCGATCTGCAGAGTTAATGTGCCTTGAAATGTACATAAAAACAGACAAATCAGTTCTCTTCCTCTTTACCAACATGACTTTTTCATTATTTCAAGGGTTTGGGGACGTTTTGAATCAGCTTTTTAAAGGTGAGCATGAACATGACAAAGACCACAAACAGCAGCGACAGTAGACTGACAGATTGTAGGACACATATTGTATTAATATAATGAAGTCTGACTAAGTCTCCAGCCTCTGCAAGTCTAGTAAACAAGAATTTCTCTGTTGAACCTTTAATAGCTTGTTCTCTCGGTCCAGATGCTCATGCAGACATAAGAAAATCAAACTGCATTATTTTCTATGACTAATACATAAGTAACAAGTAACAAGCCCCAAATAAGCTTACAGCCAAGCCTTTAGATTCCTGACGTACGACTCATTTCTGATTCTTGACCTGGTTTCTCACATTTTCCGTCTATGTAGAGAGTCGTCTATGTAAAATGCTGAATGCATCTTAAATTTTCTCACACTTTAAATTTCATTGGTGTCACTGGGACGAGATCATGTGCAACGCGAGGGTAGTTTTCCACATCGTAACTCACCACTGAGGCTATTTTGCATACTTTTATAACATTGTGCTGATTAAACCATCATCATGGAATCTTATGTGTTTGACACGTTTATGACTTTCGTAAGGTTTCCCATGAAGTACGAACCCTTTTCACCCTCCTAATCTTTGTTTCATAAGTCATTTCAAGGGAAAATAACCCAATTACAGGCAAATGAAGTAAATTCCTGCCCCCAGATCAGTCCAAACAAAGCATTACTTATGCATCACTTGACTCCTAATACGTGACCTTTTAGACAACAAACTGGCCTTCCTTCTTCCCGCTCCCTTCTCCTGTCTCCAAGAGGGTGTTAAGGCCTGTCCTTACTCTCCCCTGGGAATGCTGGGAAAGGAAGGCCTCCACATCTGTCCCTTGCCAGACGGACAGGGAAACATTCCTTCATCTGCAGATGCATTGAAAGAAAAGAAAGAAATAATTAAAGAAAAAGTGAAATTATAACTGTTTTCACTTGGATTAGAAACAAAGTGAAAAGAGACTAAGAGAGATGGAAAAAATCATCCTCCTCTGAAAGAGAGATGGATTTAGTGTTATGAAGCCATCCATCACTCTCTTCAATAGCCCAGTGGGCAGACGGAGAGAACCAGGCACCCTGGGTCTTCTTTCAAAAGGCCGGGAGGGCTGGAGGGAGGAGAGGAGGACGGCTGCAATGTGCTGGTGGAGCTGTGATCTTTACCTTCCTCCCTCCTGGGAAGTCAGCAGGGAAAGTGATTAGCTCTGCCCCTCTTCTCCACCTCCTCATCATCCTTCCCTCCAATTTCCCTCAAAAGCAGCTTGTAATGGTTTTGACTTCTTAGTGAGGCCAGCTGCTAATTTTTCACCTTACTAATGTTTGGTATGAGTGTAACGTGATCGACTCAGTTACCTTTGGTTGTAGGTAGGTTTTGACTCTGTTGTTGTCTGATTACACTACAAACATTGTAAAACTTAATTATAAAATGCAACTCAAGGGACCAGTTTTAATTTTAATCTAGCTTTAATCAAAGTCTGTCAGTAAATTGTTTAGCTTTCTGAATTATGTGAGTTGTAGTTGAGGCGATATTTTTTATAGTCAACTAAAGTTGACTTAGTTGACTATGATAGTGTTAATTGATGGGATAGGCTCCTGGTCCCTGCAACCCTGAATTGGACTAAGCGTATAGTAAATGAATGAATGAATGAATGAATGAATGATATAAAGTGTATGGGTAAGAAATTATTTTCAGAACCTTCCCTTGAATTTTTGAAGTCATTAGCTACAGCTGGTGAAATGCCACATCCACTAAAAAGTTGCAGACTGTCTTTTGCAAATGATGCAAATTATAAATAAATAAATAAATAAAATAATTAATAAAAAAGCCAATATGGGATTAAAAAAATGTTTTTTTTTTTTGTTTTTTTTTATTTATTTCTCTAATATCTTTAAGCTATTTAAGGTGGTTTGAGGCACTCACAGCCTTGTAAAAGCACCCTTTGCTCATGATATGTTAGCTTCAGCATGCTTAACTTTGCATAGTTTTCAGGGTGTCCAGCATTCAAATGCTGGTTTTCATACTTGTTTTAATAAGAAAAAAATAGTCAACAAAAACTTTCAGTCGACATGTGATATCTTCATTCAGCCATCTAAATTTCCCTTTCACACCAGCCAATAAAAGGGGCTTTATCCCCTCATCAGTGTGTGCTCATAAACAGTAAGCCAACATTGCAGAATTATCTGTTTAAGCATCAAAAGTAAGAACGATGTGTTACATCACAGCTCCTCCCTGTTGTCAGTTCATTGGCGTATCAGCAGCACAACAACTGTGTCCCCCCCTCCCACCTCTATACATAAATTTATGATGTGCAATAAAGGTGCATAAGTTCTGCTTGAATGTGCATTGTAAAAAGGGCTGCAGTTTCAAACCTCACTGTGAAACTGTGCTAGGTTAGTATTACACTCTGTTATCAAGGATGGCCAGATTTGCTGCTCACCTAGTCTAATACTTTTTCATAAACTTTGTAGAAAGTTCTTTTGCTATTTACTTTTAATGTTTAGTTGGGTTTAGGTATTAAAACCTAAGTTATGTACTGCATTAAAATAGATCTTCTCATGTTTACCTCAGAAAAGAAATTTCTTTATTAGCTTTCGCATTGACAACTTTACCCCATCTGCAACAGACACAAATGTAATGCACCTTGACCTTGAGATTTTGATGTTTTCATTATTTACTTGTTTCCTCAAAAGTGTGAGCTGGATTGATAGAGAAAAGAGATGTGAACACACTTTCACACCAGGGTGTGACAAGTGTGAGATGTTGTTGACCCTCGTCTGTCCTCTCTCGTCCAGTTAAGGTCCCTTAACGTTAAGGTCACAACCTAGCAGTTTTATTGGCGCTTTAAACTCATCAGTGCTTTGGGATTGGATGAAAGCCTGCTAATGAAGTTGGTAATTGGTTCAGTTTATCAGTTTATTAGGTGCTCTGGCTGTGGGAACAGCTTTGACGTGTTAGGTAAAATATACATCATTAGCAAACTCTGGAAAAGAAAATGTAGTTTCAAGTTTGTTGTCAGAATCTGAAGTTGCTATGACTGCAACGCTATCCAAAAATCAGGTCTCAGATAATATTAAAATAAATAAATAAAGGAGTCCAAGTAACTAAGAAAAAACATTTTTCACCTCCTCTGCAACAACTATTCATTGATATGTTCATTTACCTTTTTGACAACCCAGTCCATGCCGTCTTTATAACCATCCCTAAAGCTGAGTGATATTGAGGACAAATGAATTCACAACCTAAGCTGTCATGTAGATATATTGTGCGGTATTTGTTGTCTGTTGCACAGCGGAGTGACAGGCTGCCCACGACCTCCGGTAAAGAGGAAAGCTTTGGTCTTTGGTCTTTGTCGGGTATCCTATTATCTGTGTGACCCATCCCCTTAAAACACTTTGAATGAGTGAAAGGTCCTGACTCCGCACTGAGCTCTAGCATAGATGTCAACCTTTGCTATTCAACCTGCACACTGATACTCCCCCCACTGCAAAAAGAGGAAGCACAAATTAATGTTTTTAAAAATAAGGCTGAGACAGAATATCTAAAGAAAATTACACATGCGTGTTGTTGTATGAGGATTAGTGCTCTGATGCTGGCGTACATGCACACAATCTAGATGGAGTTTCAGGAAGACCACAGGAACCTTGTTCTGGATGAGCTGTCAACAAAGAAGAGGAAAACAACTGTATAAAAGCCTCCTACCCCCACTCATTCACCACTCTTCTCCCCTCCTCACCCACCAAGGCTTTTCTCCCACTGACCAGTGTTCAGGATTGCCCCCTCACCCCTGTGACCCCCCACCCACTATTGGACCCTTTCACTCTGTGACAATGGCTGCCGGGGGCCATGTTATTTGAGGCACTAAAGAGCCGTCCCACCCGCCCGCCCCCAGGACAATGCTCCCCCTCTGAGAGCTTTCTTCTCCTCACCTCCCTAATGACAGGTTTCATCCTCTTTGGCCTGACCCCCAGGAGGGGCTGTGGCTCCCTGCTCTACCCACTGCCTTTCTGCCTGCTGACCCACTCTGCCAACAGACCCACCTCCTACTTACTAATACAAATATATACACTTTCACTCTCCCACAATGACTGTAAGAACTTCAGCACCTGTGGTGTTACATATTTTACTTCAGGACTGAAACAAATTTTATTGGCTAATATACTTTTTCAACTGTACCACTGCATTCATTTAGTAATATTAATAACTTAAACGCACACACACACACACACACACACACACACACACACACACACACACACACACACACACACACACACACACACACACACACACACAAAAGCATGATAAGGATTGAAATTGATCAGCTTTTAAAAGTCAAAGCTACTGCTTTCAGATGTTTTGTGATGACATAATCAATTTTTCAGTATCATGCATGAAATGTGAAATCATTAGTCTAACTATGACAACAATTATGACAATGATGGTTATTATGATAATGTTGCTAATGATGATATGACTATAAAAACAATAATGATGATAATAATAATGACGATGATGACTACAGTGATGATAATAATGATAAAAACAATAATTACAATAGTAATAAATTACTATTGTCATTATAACGATGATGATGATAATGATAACAATGATGATGATGATGATAGATTTGATCAATACATACATAAATAAAAGCTAGTTTTAATCAGTATCACCCTCCTCTTGTTTGGACAAATACTCTTCATGTACATGCTTCCCCTTAAAGCAGGGGTTAGCATCTTCTGTCCGTACGAGCGGACATTTTACAGGTTTTCAATGGTGAAACAGAGAAACATCTAAAATTTTCAGGACTGTGGCTCTCGATGACTGGAGATGCCTACCCCTGCATTAAACGATATTATTAGACAGTACACCATAAATTTTCTATGCAGATGATGCTCAGCTCTACTTCCATGAAGCCTGATAGAATCAATCAGTTGTACAGATTACAAAGATGTCTTACAGACATAAAAGACTGAATGAATAAATTTTCTCCTTCCAAATTCAGACAGACAGAGGTTGTTGAGGTTGTTTACTTATTTACTTATTTCATGTTCAGCACTTTGTTTAGTGGCTACTGTCGTAAAGTGCTTTATAAAGTTGGCTTGGCTTGGCTTGTTGTGTCTGGACCTGAGCCCCTCACAAAGACACTGTCTGCTGTAGCTGTGTATTTATTCTGGATGGCATATTAACCTGGCTTCAAGTACTACAGTGTGCAACCTTGCAGTTATTTATTAACTGGATCTATCCTTTGAGACACATATGAAGTTTCTACAACTTTCTTCTTTCACCTACATAACATTGTCAAAATTAGGATAATCCTTTCTCAGAGTGATGCAGAAAAACTAGATGAGAATTAGCAGCTGAGATCACACAGTATTTCTCCAGTATTAGCCTTTATTTATTGTTAACCCTATTAAATCCAGGACAGAATTTAAAATTCTTCTCTTCACATATAAAGCTCTTAGTGACCAAGCTCCATGGTCTCTGAAAGACCAAACAGAGGGCTTTGCTCTCAGACTGCAGGTTCCTCAAGTAGAATGGGAGACGGAACCTTCAGTTCTCAGATGAAGTTTCTCTGTGAAACCACCTCCCACTTTGGGTTCAGGAAGCAAACACCCTCTTTACCCACAAGATCAGGCTTTTTAACAAAGCTTATAGTTGGGACTGCTTTGGGTGACCGTTAGCCACCTCTTTAGTTATCCTGATATATTCTACATGTACAAATACATGACATTGTTGTCATTAATCAGAATCAGTTTTATTGTCATTATGCACATGCAAGCACTCATACAAGTACAATGAAATTTGTAAAAGCCTCCCTTTTGCTAGTAAAAAAAAGCAAAGTAAACATTACAAAGAATATAAAAAGAAAAGAATATATACTAGTTATAAACCCTTAAAGGAGAGATTAAGTGTCATGGAGAGCAAAAGGTCAGCATATGCCTGAGTACAGTGACATTTACAGAGAGAGTGCAAATATGTTGAAGTTATGAAGTGAAGATAGTGAGTCTATGAATGTTGCAATAATACAGTAATACAAATGTTTGTGAACACAGTTTTGTGCCAGTAATCTGGTTATTGCACAAGTTGGTTACAGTTTTATGTGTAGTTAAGGTGGTTTTAGTCTTCTTTCTCGGTCAACTGATGCAGACCGAGTCCAGATCCGGGAGCTTTGTCCCTGTGATCCGCTCAGCTGCTTCCACCGCTCACTGTAACTGCTGTACAGCTGGCGAACCAGACCAAGATGCAGCTAGACAGGGTGCTCTCCATGGTGCACCTTTAGAAGTTCACCATGAGAGAACATGGGAGTAGGACCTTTTGCAGCGTCCTGAGGAAGAAGAGTCCCTGCTGGACATTTTGGCCAGGCTTGAGGTGTTGGTGGTACAGGTGAGATTGCTGGACATGTTGACTCCAAGGAAGGTCATCATGTCCACATGCTCTACCGGGTTGCCATGGGTTGCCTCTCCTAAAGTCAACAATAATCTCCTTGGTCTTGGAAGAGTTTAGAACCATTAATGTGTTAATGTGTGATCCTTAAATGTTCATACAGTAACAATACAGGTTATTTAATCAGCAATATTTAGATGTGTTCTGTCTAGGTTAAAAAAAAGTTGGAATTAAAGTGGGAATATTTTTATTCAAGTTTTAATCTTAATCATTTTCAGCATTTACACTGCACAAATTTGGAACAGTCCATTTTAAAAGAAGCAACTACCTAGTGCTGTATGTATATGACCTACTAATCACAGTTTGTCAAATAACAGGTGTCTTGTCTTCCTTTTTGTTACCTGAGATTTAAGGATGTAAGGTCCACACAGCAGCTGCACCTCAATCAACCTCACCTCATCTCACAAATATCTTAAGGCTGCTGACAGATGGAAACCACCCCATCACCTTCACTTAATTTCAGAGTGATTCTGTATTTTCCAAATGGCCAAAGGGGGTCAGACAAAGCCCACTTTACACAAACAGTCTTTGAAACTTTAAATTCAAGCATAGAAACTTGGAAATTTAGCTGAACATTCTTCTGTGACAGCTGCATTATCCTTTTCGACAGCAAGTTAAAAGAAACCTTTCAGTCATCATTTAGAAGAAGTCACTGATGGGCTCAGAGAGGTCACTGCCCATCCATTATCTAAACCTGAAGCAGTGCAATGCCTTTCCTCACAGGACAAGTCACTCTCTCACTTATGTTATGTCTATGTGTTGATGGTACATCACTGGAAAAAACCCAAAAAAAAAGAAAAAGAAAAAAGAAATCAGTACATATGGCCTGCTGAGCAAATAAACTTAAACTGTATTGTAAAAGACACAAGATGGAAAACATCCCTTACTTTCAGTGGTAACATACCCTTCCTAATTTATCCTGATCCAATTACTCAAAGTCATGATCCCATTTTAATCCTGACTAATCATTTCCTTTGCCAAGAGTGAAGGAGATCATTTAATCTGAGAACCTGCAAAGAACTAAACACAGACGTTTAAATTATTTTTATATTGAAATAATCTGAGCAAATAACTACACAAAAACAATCATGCAGAAAACAAGTTGTCAATCAAATCCACTGATAAGACATATGAAAATATGATAAATATAAACAAGCACATTTTTAAAATCAAGCAAAGCTCCACAGAGCTGTACAGGTGTACTTTTATTTAAGGTTAGCAAAGTGCCCATTTTAAATCAGACCTTTAAGGACTCTGTTACTAGCAGCCATAACAACAGCCAAAAAAAAAAAAAAGAAAAAAAAATTTTCTTTAAAAGATACCAGACATAACACAGTTTAATGGACAGAAAGTGGTAGTTTTGCAGCGACAAAGTGATGCATAAAGAGCTGTTAGCTGAAAACTTGACATATTGCAGCATGTCATGCAGAAACTTAACAAGGGGAGGACTAAATGAGAAGATTCAGGACTAAAAACCTCAGCAGATGAACAGGATCTGAAAGTGATGTTCTGAAGACATATGAACAAAAGAAGCAAAGACATGAGACAAAAAAAGAGATACATCTGGATCTCCAGCTGATTCGTCTACTAAAGCCGAAGCTTCATCAGAAGTGGGAAGGATGGCTGTAATAAGATATTCCTAAGGAAAGGAAACAAGGTGAAAAGGCTCATTGCATTTCCAATGTACTCCATGTGATTCCACGTCTTTTTCAGAACATTTCCAACAATTATGTGAGAAAACGTCTCACATGAAATGGTTTATTTGGCTCAATATGCACATATTGACAATAAAACTAAAAAATAATTACTTTTAAAAGCTCAGCGTTTTGGTTTCAGTACAGATTCACTGAGGAGAAGAAAGAATATCTCCACACAAATAATTTAAATATGTTATCTTTGCACCGCTGACTCCTCATAACGATTTACAATTATTCATTTTTAGTGCAGCACGTTGACAAAAAAGTGGGTTGTCAAATTAAAAAGCATTAATGTGGCTCCTGCAATGTAAAGCACAAGGTGATATTCCTATAGTTACATTTTAAATGCAGCATTAACACACAGCTCAAACCAGCAACAAAAACGCATATTACTGGCACTGAAGCTTGAATTAGGTCAATAATTTGTGTCTTTGGAGACTTTGGAAGGATAGCAGTTACTATTAAACAGAGTGAGTGGTGGTGGGAGGGTCGCTGCTGGGCGCTGAGGTGGAGAAAGGGCGAGAACAGCAGCCACTGTCCAGCACTGACATGAAGGCGACAGGGTGTGACAGGATAAGCCGTCAGGCTGCAGGGCACACATGAGGGGACTTTCTACTTTCTCACACAAAGACCGCACACAGCTACACACAAGCACACCGAACGAAAACACATCAAAGTTTAGATCTGCTTTTATCAATGATTGAGTCTTTAATAAGAGAGGAAAAGTTACCTTTATTTTCCTCGGCTGCAATCTTTGATGATGTTCATCCTTTCTACAGTGTAATGATGCAGTTTGAAATGGTTAAATGTTGTAAATATGTCAGTTTTCCTCAGATTTTCCTCAGATCTGTTTTCCAGGAAATCTAACAGGTCACCTTGGTCCAGTTGAGTCATTCCAGGGTGGTTTTACAACATGACAAGCCAAAAGATGTTCATACTATTGTTCATGTTAATGCAGACTCTTTCTGGTTGTATAAATGAGGTTTCATTGACAAAGAAAATATGCAGCAATCTTTTCAAAATCCAAAACAAAGAAATTTCGATCAGACATGAGCTGATCACTGGTTTGAAGCCGACATAGTGTTGGTAGATGGTAAAAGTGCAGGCTAGGCTTGTGCAGGCTAGGCTTGTGCAGGCTAGGCTTGTGCAGGCTAGGCTTGCTGCTGGTTGTATCAGAAAAAAGGTAGTTGTCCTAACTGGGACTGTGGTGGACATGCTCTAGAGGAAATGGAGAGCACTCTTCTTCAGGAATTACTTTCATATCTGGGAATATCTGGAATATTATAAAGATGCCTTCAGTCAATCCCAAAACTGCTTCCATTCTAACTAAATTACATTGAATCTTCTTTAAAACAATTTAAAACCAGCTCAAGCAAGCTTAATCCTTTTCTGCATCAGAAGAACTTCTTCACATCTTCTAAATGTTGATTGCAAAGCCAGAGATACAGTTTGATAAACGGCTGCAGTTCTATGATTAAATATTGTTGTTTAGGTTTGTTTTGTTTGTTTGTTTATGTCTTATGTATTTAAAACTGCTTTCAGACATGCACTGAAGTCCTGAAATATTTTAGACAGGTTTTGGACTAACGTCACAGACAAACATCAAAATTCTGCTGTTTCACAATATTTACTGTGTTGTTGTCCTTTCCTTTGTTAATGTTGTAAATGAAAACGACGACAAAACAACATCATTTTAAACAAATGAATGAATTAAGAAAAGTAAGACAATGAAGGAAGAGACGGGTGTATTTACAAATACAATGTGTTAACATGTGGGTCGGGTCATGGGTTATATTCTACATCGGTGGGTCGGGTCCAGATTTCACTGGAAGACATCCACAGGCCGGGTTTGGTAATCATCCTAACCGGTTCGGGCGAGTGCGGGTTGGTAAAATTGGACCTGTGCAGGACTATGCACAGACAAACTTGGCTGCATTGTCTGTACATGCGCCTGTACAGAAGTAGGAGCCTCTGCTCCACAAAATGTCTTTGTTAACATTTGTGCTCTCCTTTTTCTTAATCTCCAGAAAAATCTATTTCATTAAAAAATTGGGTTTGAGCATTAAGCCTTGCAGTGTCAACGTAGCCAATGTATAAACGTGACTTGTTCTTATTCATTGACACAGGGGCAGGGTGGCTGGTTGCCGTGGCCACTCTATTGGCCACCCCAAGCACATCATCACAGTCATCACTGCTTCTTTTTTTTCATGTGAAACCATTCCTGTGCTGCAATGGTACTTCCAAACACTTCAGCTGCACACACATCCTGTCTTAAGGCGATTGGCACGGTAAGAGATTCAGCTCAGCGTGGCAGCTGTCCACCAAACAACAAATAATCAAAGCACCGCTCACCAACAGGTATGCCAGGGAAATGCTTGGGCTGCCGAGTGCCGGCCAGCTTTGCCTCGCTACAGAGCAGTGAGGAGAGTTTGCAATGACATCAGCGGACTGGAGCAAAACCCCATAAATGGTCCCCACCTCCACCCCTCGGGGTTGCTGCAAGTAGCGATGTGACTTATGTAAACAGACAGGAGAGAGCGAGTTTATCAAAATGAAGTGAAGTTTTCTGTCTGTGACAAAAAAAGAAGAAAGACAGGCAGAGCAAAAAGAAAAGAGGTCAAGACAGGGGTAAGTAGTGGAGAAACTGATTTAGCTCAGAGCATCTCAGTCTGTCCACATGTTGAATTCCAGGCTGTTTGAGACTCTGTCTTTAGTTATCAAATTAAAGCTGTGTGCAGTTAAACTTCAAGATAATAATGTTATGTTAGAATTTGTTGGTAAGAAATGCAGATAATGTAAAAGTAAGTTGTGTGTTGTCTGCAGGTGGTGTTATTTTCCATGTGTCCAACTGTTTTTGAAAATTGCATTCATTCATTCATTCATGTCCTGTATGCTGTAAATGTAATCCTAAAGAGTCATAATACAGGCTTCAGCACATAGTTTATTATTCTGTACTAAACTATGTTAAATCATATTGCTCCTGTTTAATTAATGAAAAATGAAAATAATAAAGTAGAAAAATAGTGAGCCTAAAGTTGGGTTTAAGATATTTTTACATATTAGCAACAAAGCCTATAAAGAAAACATGTTAAAACAAGTTATTGTCATTCATATAAAATATTATAATAAAAGGGTGATGGACGCTGGTTGGAGGAACCCCCTGTGAAAAAAGAGGCTCTAGATTCACCTCTGCAGATAATTACAAGTAAGCTATAATATCAGAGGGGAGACTATGTGTTTTACATTTGTGTGTATGTATAGACTGATCAGACTATGATCAGAAAAAAGAAATGATGTCTCTGTGTGTTCCTGATGACACACAGAGAATCAGCAAAGCAGTAAAACTCAGTACATTTGTCTGGAAAATGTGCTACTGCTGTATAATGTAGGCTTCTGTTTACTTTATCCACACAAATAAAGAAAAAAAATCTAGATACACCAAATATTATTAGATATTCCACCACTATCTGCTTTCCAAATATGATAGAGGTGCAGGGTTAATTGTGATGGAACCTGAATATTTGCCAGAGTGGAAGCCTTGTGGTTGCAGAGGTGGTCTTGGGTCTGGGGAAAGCACTTAACCCCACCCAACTCCTGCCCAGGCGCTGAAACATGGCTGCCTACAGTAATACGTCTAGAGATTTAATAAATGCAGAGCTGAATTTCTATGAATTTGCACTATGTAACCTCCCGTCCTTATAACTCAGTGTTCCTGACTCGTTTGTTGTTTGTCCTGGTGGTTCTGGAGCTGTCGCAGCCCAGCAGCATCACAATGCTGAAAGACTGCTCTTCACAACTTGCAGTTGCAGCCGAGTTTTGCTTTACACACCCACTCACCGTGGGTGTACTTTACTCACCCGATGCAGCCGGTGTGTTATTATTGAGTTGCTGGTGGTGCAGTAAGCAAAACAAGTGCCATCAAAGTGAATCAGAAGTAGAGTTTTAAGGCTGGAAACATCTGATGTTGCTTTGACGTGTGTAGAAAGCAAATATTTTAGCATCATTTTTGCATCACATGCTGCCTCCTGCATGCTCTTAACAACCATCACCCTACACCTCCTACATTGCATTTCCAACCTGGAGAATATATCTCCAGCAGAAAGCCTCCCTCGCTTATGTTGACAGCAACAGCAGAAAAAGATCGATGTATACAAACTTTCTTCCTAAAAATCTCTGGCTCTCATTAGTAAAAACCACTTAGATGTTTGCTTTTGATCTGTGACCCGTCCTGATCTATCTTTTCTTTGCAGTATAATTCCTTTAAATCATGTAATTTTTAGGAGATGATTTAAAACCTTTTCCAGCCTCAAAGGCAGTCAGTTTTTTTTTTTTTTTTTTTTTTGGTTGTTTTCTTTCTTTTTCCCCTCACGGTCAGTTCTTTATCTTTGCACAATGAAACCAGGACAACAAAAACTTTAACCACATTCTGTATTTACTTTTCACAGGCATTAAGTTGTGTTTTTAAGTTACCAAAACCGCAATTTTATGAACCTGCAACATTTAAATCTATTTATACCTCAACAAGCCCTCAGCTTGATGGACCACCTGCCGACAAAAATTACTGAAAGAGGGGGTTAACTAAAAGTTTTATTTACAAACTGCTCACAGAAACTATTTTAATTGTGAGTGTGAAGCTAGGCTGTTTTAACCCAGCTGTAGTTTACTAATTTAACATGAAATATCCTCCAAAAGGTTTGTAAATAATTTACTAATTTTGTATTTACTGTGTAAAGCATGTGCATGTTTAGAGTAATTCCTCTCTGCTACCATAGGATTAAGTCTGATTCAACAGATTTCAGTTTTTATGACTAAACCAGTCTTTCACGCACCATTACATCTTAATCATGGGTTTTCATACACTGCACATGGCTGGCACCGCTACCACATGCATACCAATGTCTTTACTCCACTCCAGTTCAACCTCACACACTCATACACTTCACTGCTTGTCCAGAGTTCCTCCCTGGGGGGTCACAGTGGCAAAGGGGGTAGGGATTTCACGCTTGACCTTCCTCTCACAGCTTTGTGAGTCCCTTCACTCCCGCCTGGATTCTCTTGACCTACTTGGTCATCTTGGAGCAAGCCACTTATAATACCTACATCTCACCCAACAGCACGCTCATCATCACATCTGCGGGGCTCCCCTGAGGTGGCCTCTGACTGTGACTGGTGCAGAGGTTTACAGATAAAGAATTAATCTCGTGTCAAATATTGGTTTTGACCAGCTGCAGAATCCAGTAAAAAAAAATGCATTGCACTGGCTCTCCTATGTTTCAGTTTGTTTTCTTTTAAATCCAAATCTTCTGAGATCTGTCACGTGATTCCACAAGGTTGGAGGGCTACAAAGCTCACATCATCTTGTATCGAGATGACTTTCTCATATATTCCTAGCAACAAATGGCTGTCTGTTTGTGGTGGGAAGCAGAAAAAAAGTCATGATTATGAAGCAGTAATTTGTTATTTTAGAGAATCTACAGTAAATCTGCAGAAAATGTGACAGTTCAGTCATCATGTGTTTGGCTGTTGCAGCTCCACTGATCACAGAGCAGGCTTTCTTTGTGCTGAGTGCTGGGGATTCCCTTTGTCTTTCTCATGATTTCTCACACTCCCACACCATTCAGCTCCCCTCCAGTTTCAATTCTCACTCCACTTCATCCAGCATACAGGGCCCCCTGGTTCTCCCCCTGGCGGCACCACTTAAGGCCCCCTGTCTCACCCTGCAGCCATTGCCAGTAGCTGAAAACCATTTTCTACCCAAATGAGTGCAAACAAAGACATGCATGTACAGGAGCAAAAATTGAGGGAGGAGAAGAGACTGCTGGTATGTTTGGTAAACAGTGAGAAAGCCGAAGGGAACAGCCACTCGAGAGGAGAGGAAGAGGGGAAGTGGAGGAGAGGGAACTTGAGAGGGCGGACAGAGAGGGATCGTACAACCGAGAGAGTCGGAAGCCGGCAAAGAGTTGACTAAAGGAAATTGCAGGGCTTCCATGTCACAATCCACAGATGGGGTGAAGACATAGGAAGGAGACGGTACACCTGGTAGAGAAAAAACACATGTATGCAAAGACACAGCAGGAAGTGTATGTACTTCTTTATATGGTACACAGCTATTCCCCTACGAGAACAATGCAAACTCAGATCTAATTCATTCAGATGCTTATTCACATTCATTAAACTTTTTCTCCTTTCATAATAAACATACTCCAGAGAAAGTGTGCCATTCTCAAACAGTACTCTGTGAGCTTCTCAGTGTTACCCTGAGCCTTGCCCTATTACATGGATATAAGGGTCAAACCCAAAGATGACAAAGTCCTCATATCAAAGCACACACACTCCTATTTGACCCAGCGCTTCCCCCTGACCCTGTTGTTTTATTTAAGTCCAAATAACTCTCCTAATTAAAGCTCCTTCCTATTATTTTTCCCTCCTTGCCTCTGTGAAGGGCCTGAATTTCAAAGTGCTAATAAAATAAACTAAAGGGGGCCCCATTTCTTTATTTGTATGTGTGTGAAGAGCGTGTGAGAGAAGGAGGTAGGGAATAGAGGGAGGGGAACTGGAAGGACAGAGGTTTTAGGTTCAGAGGGGGGGTAAAAGAAACAGAGGTCAGTGGAAACAAAGAAGTGTGAGACCCTAAGGTCAAGCTGCCTGGTGTCCAGAGTCACCGGGCTGGCGTTGTTGCAGGCGAATGGCCCTGCTTGTATAATCGCCGGGGTATGTTTTGTCCACGAGAGTAGGATAGAATATATCACGGTCCTGCTGACAGACGAACAATAGATCACGTTTTGTGGAAGTCCAAGCAGAGCCTTCGTGGGCCCTTTGAGTTGGCAAGTACATCTGGAAGAGACGAGATTAACCCTGAGTTTACTGGTCTCGCTTATGGCTGACCTTTTTGACTCAAACTGCTGCCTTGACAATAACACTTCTACGTTAATATGGGAGGCAGCATCAGTGAATCATCCTCCGAGATGCTGAATGGGATGGAAAAAGGCGCTGTGTGTTAGAGATTTCCAACATCTGCTGCAGGTGTTTTCAGATGAAACAAATGTAAAAATGCTGCTGTTAGGGGGCAGAACACCTCGTTAGATGATGGAGGCTAAATATTTTTAATCTTTAATTAAAAACAACAAACATAACCAAGAGCTACACAGCTCAGGCAACGTGTGGCTCTATGACACATAAAAATGAGGACGGCTGACAGACAGAAAGCAAAATTATAATGTTACCGATCATATATAAAAAATAGAAGCCAAAATTATACGACTAACAAGACAGGCTAAGTCAAAATGGGAAAATCCTGTCTTTGAGACAAGGAGATTACAGGCCTAACAAATTTTAAAAAGAAGTCCTAGATTTTGGAGAAGTGCCCAAGGTAGAATTGAGAGTGCATGTTATATATTCAGTGGGAATACATTCCATTAAAATGTTATACCCCAGAAGAGCAGGATATTCTTTCTAGCAGCACAATCAATAGTTGGAACAGTCACTTATGTTTGCCCTTAATAACATGACCGCCTGTTACTCCATTTTCAAGATACATAGGGTCCAGTAGTACAGGTGAATTAAAGAAAGAAGACTGTATATTAACAATGTCAGACCAGCACTTTTGGAGTTTCACACAAGACCAGAAACAATGCATTTGATCACCATTCTCCATATAACTCTTTTTAGAGCATTTGGAAATTAAATATATTTGCTTGATACAACAATCAAGCATTCATTTCAAACATTATCTGACTGGGCAAACAGCCCAGCCTCACCAGTAATCGTACATTATAAATGATTTCATGTATAATATAAAGTTTCAGCCTTCAAAACTGCAGGATGATATAACTCTGGGCAATTGTTTTGGGTCAGCTAGCGTTAAATCATGTGACAGAAGCAAGAGTATAAAGCTTTGTACTTCAAAACAATGTACATCTTTCTAACCACAATCATATATGTTTTAATGCTTTTGCTTTTTAACTTGGGGAATCTACCAGCTACACTGGCTGGTGATTTAGAACTCTGATTATCAGATGCAAGTTGTGTTCTCAGCTTTGATTTGATAACGAATGTGATTACATTAAAGCTAATTAAGACGTCCTCCTTTTCATTGTCTCACTGCATTTGTGTCCTTTTTCTCCTTGTAACCAGCCTTGGTCTTTACACGACCACATTACTGTTTATTGTTCTGCGCATCACTTGCACTGTTTAAAAGTGGCTCTTTATTCGGCAGCACTTTGTTCAGTGAGGCAGTGAAATGCAGCGGCAGGACAAACGCCTGAAATTATTTGCTTTATTCATCACCCACCAAACTGACCTGTAAGTTTTCATTCATATCCACCAAAATGAATTTTAAGCTACATTTTGTGGGTTGGTGGGTATTAATTTAGTGTCCTAAATCCATCCAAGTTAAGAAGTGTCACAAAATAGCCCAAATGTAAAGCTGTTGGTGGAACAGTGGGGACTATAGTCGTTTATTCCCTGAATGCCTCCTCGGGACATGAAGTCAAATTTAATGTCAGTCTCCCCAAGAGCTGTTAGAATATTCCAGTCAGATCCAAAGTATTGGACTGGTTGACAAACATACCCTGTCATTGCTGATAAATCCCATTTACAGCAAATATTTGTGACCATCCTCTCGAAATGGGATACAACTGATGCAAAGTGACACCAGTGGCTTTACAATAAAACCAGATGCTAACCAACTCAATTTTATGATATCTGAGGCTCGGCCATAAATGCGCTCAATCTCTGTTAAACTCTGACTCCACTTTTTTCATGACAAACATATTGGAGTGAAGGTTTATGAGCACGGCTGCTTCGCTCTGCAGCTGCTATAAAAGCAGCTCTTCATAGGTCTGCTGCATGTTGCTGTAAGCTGGCCGTCACTCAACTCTCCCAAAATATTCTAAACACTGTTGTTTAAATAACTTACAACCTCTAAACTAAAAACATCGGCCCTGAGTAAAACCCACGGGGAGAAGTGATAACATAAAATGCTGATTTGATAATAGCCTCAGGCTGTGCACAAGATATAAACATGATCAAATGGGGTGCTGAGTACTCCAGGGGGTTAAGTGAATGTAATCCTCCTTAAGACACAGTGCTTTGGAATGAGGTGAAAATGGAGGTGGAGAAAATCATGCGTTATGCTTCAGCCATGAGTAACTGGGAACCCTGGAGAGGCTGAGGGAAGATTTTAGGGAATTACGCAGAGATTCAACGTAGGGCAGAACGGAAATGTTTCAACTGTTGAATGAAAGCTGAGAGAAAGAGGTCAAAACAAGTTTATGAGGAGTGAGCTGCTCAAAGTCAAAGGGTAACAAGTCAAAGTTTGCAAACTGGGCCAGGGGTTGCACAACAAAATGATGTGATTGACAGCAAGTGATGAAGAGGGGCGCAGTAAGAATGAGGAACAGGTTCAAAGCTAGTGAGCGAGAGTATAAAGTCACAGGGGTTGAAGAGCAAAAAGGTAGAGGAGAGCTGAGAGAGGATAATGAGGAAGCCTAGAAAGAAGGTCTTATCTGTGACCCATCTGTCTTGACATGCTCAGTCCTCTGGTTAGTGCCCTGGAGGGGTGGGAAGGGGAGCTACATGCGTGTCAGTAACTGGGTGTGCAGGGCTTAGGGCTAAGGCCTTGGTCTGAGCACTCTGGCCCAAAAACCAGCCAAACCAGCCTCACCCCCAGGAAGAACGCTCATGACTTACTGCTGTGATCATATGATTGACTCAGCCGCACAAGGGGAACAAGAAAAGAGAAATGCATTAACAAAATGGCTGTCATACGTCAGTAAAGGTACAGATGTTACTTTCTTGGACAATTTACTTTTCATCTGGTGTATCAGCTGATTTGTCACAAACACTGTGTCTTTTTGGTCATTTGGGAAGAAACAAGGGATGATCAGATCTGAAGGGACATCTGATCACCACATGTTTTCTGCAAATGTTTTTGTTTAGTGAAAAACAAAAGACTTGTGTTCAATATGTGATTGATTAGTTGATCTACAAACAAGCAGGCACACAGTTAAACCATAAAGCCACTCTTTGTTTCTTTAAGTGGTCTTGGGTAACACTTTACCAGGTTTTCTGAAGATCTTAAAAAGTTTTTCTTTGGACATTTTCTGCTTCTTTGCACATTTTAAGTCCCTGCACCTGACCATTTCAAAGGAATGTTCTTTTGTTTGTTAAATAATTTAAAACTGACCTATGAATCATTAAGGCAAAAAAAGCAGCCTGTTACAAACACACATCCTTTCTTTCCATTTCTATTGTTGAATCTATTAAAAGGCTAAAGATAACACAGCCTGACAGATTTTTACAACAACAAGGTGATTCCCAAAGAGCTGAAAACTTGGCATATCTCAGTGTGGTGTGCTGAAACCGGACACGTGGAGGAGAAAAGAAGAAGAGTCAGGACAAATAAATAAGAAAAAACTATCTGCAGCAGATGAACAGGAAATGGTAACAATTCCAGCAAAGACCTGAACCAGGACCTGAGAGATGCATCTGGACCTTCAGTTGATCCACCTACTGTTGGCTGAAGCCTCATCAAAAACAAAGACACAAGACATGGACTGGAGATCAGTGGCAACAGGTCTGATGGAGGGATGGATCCTCCCCAGAACCTGGACATCAACATTATTTAAGCAGTGTGGGATTATCTGGACAGAGAACAGAACAAAAGGCAGAAACATCCAAAGAAAAGTTTTGGAAAGTCCTTTAAGGATCCTGGAGAACTGTTCCAGAAGAAGTGACAGAAAGTTTGTCTAACAGGGTTCTAACTGCTGAAGAATGAAGCGGCTTAGACCGAATATACACTTTCAAGCTGCGTTTGTCTTATATACTGTCATATTGCGACTTGGCTGGGACCTTTTGCAGAGTTCTCTACCTACACATGGTTCCTGTTATCAAACTGTTTCACTTTGCAAGTGGAAAAAGTCATTTTCAACACATGAAGCATAATGTGACAACTTGTGCAGGAAGGCAACATTAAAAATCACAACCAGCTACATAAAGTTCCTGAGATATGTTGGAAGTTTTTGACCAAAACAACTCAAAATGGATCTTCTTTGTAAAAATGATTAGTAAATTCAGACCCAGTGTTCAAGCTTAATTTAGCATTAATTATAGCTAGAGGAAAATTTGTTTAAAAAAGAAGCACGTGACTTTTACAGATTGTTGATTGCGTACCTATCAGTCCGCGTTGTGCATCAAACTCAGCTTCCTGAGTGGTTTGCCTTCACTCGCATGTACAGCACACCTGGGAGATTTACCATAATGAATACCTGATGTGGTGAAGCAGTTAATTCCACCTATAAAATAACTCCCTTCCTCCTTCCTGTGGGCCACGGCTGGTGTTTATCAAACGAGGTAATGTCCTGTCATGTGACCCCCCCCTTCCTCCTTCCCAGAAACCCACCTGTGTAGACTTTTCTCTTAATCCCCCTTCACCCCCACCCTCATCTTTTTTTTTAATTCTGTGCTCTGAATACTTAGACTACTGAGTGTAACTAATTCTCCCACACAAGGATATTGTCTTTTCTCTATCTATGCTTTTGTCCTTTGCATTCAAGGCTGCTATTCACTGATTTCATTAGTCAGCTGTGTGTTGTGAGAGAGAGTTGCTGTGGGTTGTGGAGGGGGAAGCTTTCCAATTAAAGGGTCTTAATAGCCTATTACCATCACCTTAGTTTCAACTCTGTTTTTTTACAACATGAAACCAGCTAAAGATTAATCGTCAGAGCAGCGCGGGAGCCATTCGGTAATTATTCAGCTGTAATTAGTTCTTATGAGTTTGAGCTGCTTCTGAATACAGTGTTCCAGTTAGCAAGGAAAAAGCAAACTGTGTGACTTTTGTCTGTTGTTTTAGTGGCAAACCTTTGCTTTTGTGCTTTGACACCAGGTTTTACATTAGGTGGAGTAAACTTAATGATTGTTGTTCTTAGTGGGGTTTAAATTAAATGTGTTTACCAGGCCGCTCTCTGCACACACATGCTCCACAGATCCTGCAGCTGCCCAGGGGGCCGCAAGACGACGCCAGTCCCCTGGGACGGCCAAACCAGCCCTTCTGAGACACCCATTTGTCCTGCCCCCCCCTTCTCATTCGTCCCTACCAATGGATGACCCTGCAACCAGCAGAGGTCAGCTGCGCAGAAGGAGCCCCCTGCACTCAGGCCCTCCGTTCGGAGCCGCAGTGTAAATCAGTGGTCGCTCATCGCGGGAACCCTGCCCTGCTCCGGGTCCCAGTCCAGCCTGGCACCAACTGTCCTGGGGTTCTGACGCAAAGGCAGTTCTGCCAAGGTGGGTTCCCACTGACCTGCAGCACCCCTGCAGGACTTATGGGCCAGACCTGGGACCGGAGACAGATCCATCATGGCTGTAGTCTGGCTGTGATGGAGAAGACAAGGTGGACTGAAGATCAGGGCTATTTTTATATGTGAGAATTAGATGACACAACGAAAACATGTCAAAGTAACAAATGTCGGGGGAATCTGTTTCTTTCTTATAATAACATGTTAATGTTGAATTAACCTGTAAATAGATAAAACATCATATTGACCTTTGGAGGCTGAGATTACTTTAAACAGATTGTTTTTGATGTTTGTTTTTGTTGTTGTTGTTTCTTTGTTTTTGTGCGTGTATGTGTGTGTGTGTGTGTGTGTGTGTGTGTGTGTGTGTGTGTGTGTGTGTGTGTGTGTGTGTGTGTGTGTGTGTGTGTAATTCTTTGTTTTAAAGTGGTTAATGTTGCAGTTTGGTTCAGCTAAACAGCCTTTATGTGAAACTTGACACTGATTTGTATTGTCAAATTCACATTTTTTTAGAAACCGTTGGCCTATCTGGGGAATAGATCAATAGCCTGCTCACATTAAGGGATTTAATTATAGTATTTCCTTTGATTTTAGATGTTTTTTAAAAAAAATACAACTAATTTTTCACCTTAATTAAGCAGACAGAAATGCAACCCCAATTCCAAAAAAGTTGGGACACTGAATAAAATGTAACTAAAAACAGATTTCAATGGTTTGTAAATCTCATGAACCTGTATTTTACTCCTAACAGAACAAAAACAACATATCAGATGTTAAAACTAAGACATTTTAGAATTTTTAAAAAAATGTTAAAAAACATTCCTTTCCTAGAACTCCAGCAACTGGTCTCCTCACTTCCCAGATGTTTCCAGAAATGTTAGAAGAAGGGGGATGCTACACGATGCTAAACATCACCCTGGAACTACTTTTTACACCGTGCAGAACACCACCCTTAAACTACTTTTTACACCGTGCAGAACATCACCCTTAAACTACTTTTTACACCGTGCAGAACACCACCCTTAAACTACTTTTTACACCGTGCAGAACACCACCCTTAAACTACTTTTTACACCGTGCAGAACATCACCCTGGAACTACTTTTTACACCGTGCAGAACATCACCTTTAAACTACTTTTTACACCGTGCAGAACATCACCCTTAAACTACTTTTTACACCGTGCAGAACATCATCCTTAAACTACTTTTTACACCGTGCAGAACATCACCCTTAAACTACTTTTTACACCGTACAGAACACCACCCTTAAACTACTTTTTACACCGTGCAGAACACCACCCTTAAACTACTTTTTACACCGTGCAGAACACCACCCTTAAACTACTTTTCACACCGTGCAGAACATCACCCTGGAACTACTTTTTACACCGTGCTGAACATCACCCTGGAACTACTTTTTACACCGTGCTGAACATCGCCCTGGAACTACTTTTTACACCGTGCTGAACATCGCCCTGGAACTACTTTTTACACCGTGCTGAACATCACCCTGGAACTACTTTTTACACCGTGCTGAACATCGCCCTGGAACTACTTTTTACACCGTGCTGAACATCGCCCTGGAACTACTTTTTACACCGTGCTGAACATCGCCCTGGAACTACTTTTTACACCGTGCTGAACATCACCCTGGAACTACTTTTTACACCACGCTGAACATCACCCTGGAACTACTTTTTACACCGTGCTGAACATCACCCTGGAACTACTTTTTACACCGTGCTGAACATCGCCCTGGAACTACTTTTTACACCACGCTGAACATCACCCTGGAACTACTTTTTACACCGTGCTGAACATCACCCTGGAACTACTTTTTACACCGTGCTGAACATCGCCCTGGAACTACTTTTTACAGATGCCATCAGATTCACTATCAGCTCCCATCAGATGATAAAATGTTCATCATGTGATATGTTGTTTATCTTCTACTGAAAATAAAATTAGATTTACAGTTTATTGCATCATTATTTACATTTTACAAGCATTCCAACTTGTTTGGAATTGGGGTTGTAAAATAAGTTAGTTTTAGATTTTTTTTATGCTTAAGCCATTTTTTATAAGTAAATTTAGTAATTTAGTAATTTAGAAAACGACGTTGTGTCCAGTCTGAGTTAGCCTGACATTAATAAACATTTAAAATAATTAATGTTTTGTTAAATAATATGAAAACAATATTCTATTATCCTTATTATCTTACTTTATTCTGAGCCGTTAATAAAGTGGGTTTCATTGAAAGTATAAGATGTGTAATCGTAAACTTTATGTCTGACTGCAGAATTCTGAGCTTTTAAGTTTAACCTTGTTTATATCTTTAAAATAATGTTTTATATTAATAATATTTAGTTTACAGAGTTTGTGTGTGTGGGGGGGGGGGTGTTCTGCTGAGCCTTGACACTGTTGGAAAATACATTTTAAATCTCATAAATTTCTGTTTCATGGTTAAAAAAAAAATTTTTTTGATGTATATATATTTTGCTTAAACTGTCATGTAAAAAGGGCCAGTTTATATAAGATTTGTCATCTTTCTGCTTCTTTTCATTCATGTTATCTTTTATCTGTTGTTGGATTGCATCAAGAAATAATTAGAAAAATCAAACTAAAAAAAAAAAAAAAAAACAACAAAAACAAACAAAATAAATATAATAAAGAAAAGAATATGAAGTATGTGACAGCCTATTTAATAACTGTTTTCTCAGACATTGCTCTGTGAAGATCAAAACACCTCTAAGGGGAGTTTTCTGATTTTGCTTTAATTTCTACAGCTAAATATCAACTTTATGTTTTGCTTTACAAACTGGTTGTTAAATTAAAAGAAAAAAATGACTGATATTTGATTTTCAAGGGTCAAACAATGAGTAAAAAAGCAGCTTAAATGTCCACCTCTGGCTAAAACAAGTCACAATCCATTAAGCTAACCTGACTGACTCTGTTATTTAGTCATATAACTGCCACAACTGAATAAGTCATGTACTTCTCACATGTAAAACAGCCAAACCTGCCAAGCACAAGACAAGCCCCTGCACCGCCTCATCATCCTCCTTGGCTTCCCCCTCCCCTGCATCAGAACAGCACCTGGAATTGTGACACATAAATCTCATTGGCAGAGACAGTCTGCAGGTCCAGAGGCAGTTCAGCCCAGCTCCCTGGTTTCTCCCACAGCCCTCAGATTGTTTTTGGCCTCTTTAGGCCTGGCTGTAATGAGTGGCAGGGGTCATAAAGTGGTTGTGTTGCCGTTTTCCTTTTTCCAAACCAGTGACACCAGTTGTTCACCCTCCTCACCAGAGCCTTTTGTGGGGCTTGACAGGCTGTCAGCTGCAGGAGGAGGATGGTTGTAGAAGATGGCACGCATTACCTTGAGTTGACACCACATTCCACTGAAGGCCTGCATTTATGAGCTAACAATAACTTTAAGAAGCTTTGCAGCAAAGCATTAAAAGTTTGCTTTAGCCACCGTGATGTGTTAAGAATCGCCATGTTGCTTTAAATCTCAACAAAACCACAAAATTGCTGTACATTAATCTCACAGACTGATGTAAACTGGTTCAGACTCACACTTGTTTTTTTGTTTTAAAGAAGACCTGAGGGTGAGTTTCGGCCGTCATCAGGGTTAAAGTTAGGACAAGAAGACCTTCGGAGCGACACATCTGAGACAAAAATAAACGCCCACCCACATGCTGGACAGACTGTGTCACTAAAAACAAGAACAAACTGCAGAACATTTTGTACTTTTGTCTGCTGTCGTTTTCATCTAATGATTTTTAAACTCCAGCAGCTTCACATTTAAAATTGGGCCAAAATGAATTATAAGAATCTCAACTTAAAAGAGGTCTTTTATTGTCTAAATAAACCAAAAGACTACCTTTTATTTTAAATAATGGCGAGGAGATGCAATTAGACATTCAGTTTATGATTTATAGTAACTTTAAAATCTAAATCTGCTGGTTCAGCCAATCAGAGTGCAGGTCTGGTGTTTGTCCTGTTTTATACTGAGTTTGTGGTTCTGTTTGATTGTATATGTATGAATCCAGAAACAAACTGAGACGTAAACCTGGCTGGATTACCAATGTTTGACTTCTGATAATCCGCCCAGCAGAGATCCTCCTATAACTTGTGCACATACTGCCCTCATGTGTTGAGCCAGCAGCGCCGACATTTAATCCTCATACAGGCTGTAAACAGTCAGACAGAAGTCATTGTAAACTATTTTCATTTCGCTCCTCTCTATTATTTCTAACAAGGCACTCAGTTCCAGCTGCTCTCATCATATTGCTGATTATTTTTAGAGTAATCATGGCCAGTTTAGATTAAGATCTTTAAAATCAAAATAAATAAATAAAAAAAGAAGAAAAGTTCATCCAGTATAAACTGGAAACATCCACAACTACGACATTTTTAACCTCCATGAGTTTGATGCACCAGGTTGGTTAAAATTCAGCTGTCACAGATTTACTTTATTGCTTCAGTATTAACTTGAGCTCATTATAATATTATCTAATCAAGAAAAAAATGTATTTATTCATTAATTTATTTAATTCTTTTCATCCAAAAAAAAAGATGCAACAAATACAAATTTTTGAGAACCAAAATTCTTAAAATCTTGAATGAAAAGGAGCAGAAAGAAGAAAAATCTTATAGAATCTGTCCGTCTCTCCAAATCAATTAACCAAACATGTAATAAAACTCAATTAAAAACAGCTGCAGGCCAACATACGTCATCATTTACCATTTTTACATCACAGAGCGAAACAAACCCTTTTCTTCATATTTGCTTACCAAAGTGGCTTTAATCATTTATTTAAACACAATATTTGATTTAACTTTAGTTTCTTTATCCAGATCGTCCATACACACAAATACATCACTCCAACACTTTTATTCTGAAGCTCAGCTTTTGAAAATATCTCTTATCCTTAGAAATGGTCTTTTTTTGTCTAAACATTTTTTGTATATTGATCAGTAAACATTACCTTTGAGCTTTAGAAGTTAACTTCAAAACACTGTAATAAACTAAATAACTGTAGTTTGCAAATAATGGACTTGATGGATCTCTGTCTGCTTCCACTAATGCTTCTTACTGTTTAGCTACTGACTAGCTCCTTTCCAGAATCATACATGTTGTTTTCTATCATCGTGTACATTTATAACTGTGTCCATATTGCATATTAACTGTGCATGTTTTGGAAATGATGTAGTCAGGGTTAAGAAATCTTTTTAGTTAGAGTAAAAAAAATTTGACTTTTTGTGGCAGATTTTTTTTAACTTCATTGATAAAAAATGACTGAGCTCCAGGTCATCACCAGTTGTAAAATTACAGCTGGTTATAATTATTTCGCTACTCAGATTTCATCAATCTGATATTTATAAAGGTAAAAACAGTCTCCCAGCTCCACCTGAGTCATACCGATGACGGCAGAAGCCTCATTCATTTGAATCATGTGTTACAGCAGGAAATATCTAAATGAGCAGGGGGAAGTAAACTGTGTGCTACACATGCAGCTCACCTGTGCTCTGCAGGAACACTGAATGTTTTTACACTTCCAGGCAGCGATCTAAAACTACTACATGACACATGTATAAATCATTTTAACAAAGCCATTTTATTAAAGCATTCTACTCTGATCTATCGTGATCTGGGTCTTATAAAGTCAGTCTTAACACGTCTGATAAGTGCAGCACAGACGAGGCAGCGTCACTCACGGGACTGACATTTTATTCGTCAATAATGTAGCTGCAGTTCAGCCACAAACTGCCACACATGGGCAGTAAAAACAAAGCATCTGACAAGAGATGATTCATTTCATTATTTTGGAGTTGATTTAACTAGAAAAAGACCAGTTTCTGTTCCCATCCTAAGGCCTATGTTTATGTATCAGTTCTGTATCGCCCTGCAGAAGTAAAAACATTTTCTATGCATGTACATATGTTTGTTCTTCCCCCCTCATTCTAAGTGCCGTGGCTGAATCCATCAAACTTAAATATTAGTAGAAATACTTCAACCATTTAGAAGATCCGCCTGAAAGAGTTTCATTGACTTTTTTATTAAGAATGAAAGGAGGAATACTGAAATGCAAAACCCATTTCTTCCAACATGATGGTGAGGACTACCAAACTGAATCCTGGTGCAACTTAGAATCATGGCGACTACATTTGGTAAAACCTCATTTTTTAAGTGTTTACCTGTTCACATAATATTTAATCCCAAATCTCATGAGCATAATGATGAAAAAGGTGTTTGTTTATAATCTTTAACAGGAACAGGCATACATTTATGCTACAGACAGTAACGTAGCTTATGCTAAATTAACAGAGGCTTTATTGACACCATTAGCATTTTTCCCACCAATGTGAATATAATGATGTAAATCCAAAGAATTACAGTGACTTCTGTATTGTTTTTATTCAGTAACCGTGTCGAGAAACACACCATTATTTCTAGTTACATTATGTGTGAGCATGTTTTCTCATGCGGAGCCACTGAAGCTGTTTTTTGTTGTGAACTCAAATACTACCAAGTCTGACTCTCTGAACTGAAACCTACACCTAACCCACCACCAAAGTCTTCACTCCCGTCCGGCCTTCAGTTTCTCCTCCACCGTGTGATCCCCTCTGGAACCTCCCATGCAGGGTGGACTTTTGGCGAGGGTGGGGTTACTGCCCCACTGCTCAGGAGTCTTTGCCTGGATAGCCAATGCATGAACACAGGTGCTCAACTCTTCCTTCAGCGCTTCATTAACCAGACGGTGGCGCTGAATCAGAGGCAGGCCGTCAAACTGAGAGCTGACCACCAGGACGCGGAAATGGGATTCAGACCCAGGAGGGACAGCATGCATGTGGCTTTCATTGTGGACTTCCAAGTGGTCTGGCTTGAGTGTGTTAGTAAGTTTAGTTCTGATCGCCCTCTCAACGGGACGACTGGGGTCTGGGTCCATATGTGGTGTGAAGTGGGCCAGAGGCCGGGTTAAAGAAAGGCAGGTGGAGATGGGTCGAGCACAGTGAAGGACACTTGGAAGCATCAGTTTGTAGAAAGATACCACCTAGGAGAACCACAGGGGGTAAGTTATTTCATTAGAATAGAACTTTGTCATTGGAACAAGTGCAACAAAATTTCTCTGGTCAGCATTTTTCATTTTATCATGAGGTGTATTACGAGTATCCAAAATCAAACAAAACTCTCATGTAAACACTTCAATGGGATCAGATTGAGCTGATACCCTCAAATCTGAATCAGTCTTTCATTAGATGAAAAGTTTGATAACCTGATCAACAAGAAAACAGAACAATTCACACATTTAGTCTGTTTGTATGTTCTGTCCCCAGATGTTTGAGACATGTACAGGTCAGGTGGTTGGAAATATAACAGCAGGGAAAAAGAGCTGGTCCGTGATGGATGCTGCTTTTTCTGAAGGAGTCAATAACCAAAGCAAACATTAATAAACTCTAAATGAAGTTTGGAAAACAAATCCTCTGCCCTCCTTTTCTGTTCTTACATTTTCTACACATTAGTGAGCAGGCCCACTTTAAAACTACAAGAAATTTATTTCTGAACAAATTCATTGACGTAAAAACAGATACAACTTATTTGATCTTCATTATGTGTCGATGTGAACAAGTTTAAGTCTCTGAGAACGATTTAAATCAAGACTGAAAATGCCACCACATAAACACAGTAAATACATGTTTGTCCAAGTTTGTAAAGCATTTTACAAACATTCTTACATGGTGTAACATTCTTAACTGTTCATGTAGCTTTGTTGTTGATTTAATATGTACTGCCATTCAATTTTCTGTGTATACAAGCGTGAGGGTCTAAATATTTAGACATACCATTACTGTTTTTAATATTATTATTATTACTACTATTATTAAGACAGCAGAATATATGTCTAATAATATATATATATATATATATATATATATATATATATATATATATATATATATAAAAACAAACAAACATTAACAATAGCTTTGTATACATACATCATGAAAGAGCTGCTGAACTGAACTGCTTTAAAATGCAGGTGTAACAAATTAACTAATTAACTAAATGCAATACTAATATCATGCAGCTTCTAAAGTTTAACATCTGTATCCTGCTTTTCAGCTAGCTCCAGTTTATAAACTAGCTTCCATTCAGCGGAGAGGATCCAGTTGCGGATAGAAAGGCAGGTTTTTCCCTGATAGCACGCCTCATACACGGAGTGAAACCAGTGTAAAAGCAACTTTAGCCATAAACCAAAGAGTTCTTATATTTTACTGTTTGCTAGCGTTAGCCGCTAACTAGCTTTCATAACACACAACACACCATCTTATCTCTATAAAACGACTCTGTTAATCTAATAATTCCATAAAACATAAAACTGCAGCTGTAACTGACAGTACACATACATAATATCTGCAATATGGAACTTTGAAAGAACATAGAATCTACTATCTACTCACCTTGCAAGCAGAATAGAGAGCGTCTTCTTCTTCTTCTTCTTCTTCTTCATCATATTCTTCTTCTTGGCGTTTGTCACGCAGTGTATTTGTGCATTACTGCCACCAACTGGTAAAAATAAAATAAAATAAAATAAAATAAAATAAAATAAAATTAAATTAAATTAAATTAAATTAAATTAAATTAAATTAAATTAAATTAAATTAAATTAAATTTCCCAGTGTTTTTGCCATCTCTCAATTTTCTGCTTTAATATGCTCTTTATTTCTACTTTACTGAAATTGATAATTAAGTCAACTAGACTACATTTAGTAGCCCTAGTTTTGCAGTCTTGCCCGCTGTCTCGTTGCCAGTTAAATTTCTTTTTGTGCACATCGTATCTCCCATCAGGGTGCTTTCCCTATCAGGGCTAACCCATTATTAAGCCAGTATTCCCAACCCTTAACCTCACTAATTTAACTTGATCTGTTCCTGTCCCAGTTGTCATATATCTTTGTTGAATGGCATAACCAACCTGCCTTTTGAATCCTAGTCCTGTGATTTCTGTCATAATCTTGCTAATCCAGAACAAACAACAACATAATTCTCACAGGCCAACTGATAGGTTGCTGTTATTTCATTCCCTTCCCACATGTGCTGGCAGCCACGTAAATCCCACACTGCATCCAACATAATGAATTCATCAGACAGAAATTTGAGCAAACACAACAAATGCTTTCATTTCAGTTATATGCATCACTTTAGCTTTTGACCCCATACCTCGTGGTACGTGTACTACCAGAGGTACTTGTGTTACGTCTAGTGGAACACTGAAGAATTCTCAGTGTAAAACTAGAGACGTGATCATTTGAATTTTATGAGACTAAAATATTTATCCGAGTATAAAAATGGGATGACTGTTATTTTGCTATGCAGAAAAAAGTTGATGATTGTTGAACAGTTGATGCCTTTATTATAATAAATATTTTTTCTCATTTTGAATTTTATAATCAGTATAAATATTAATAAAGTAGGTTAAAGTGAAAAAATAATGATCAGATCATATAGGTGAGGTTGTGCCTGGGGAAAAACTAGACAAGACATTTGCTTTTTTGAGCGGTATATAAAGGTAAAATCCAAACATTTAAACAACAAAATACTCTCAGACCCCTCAGGGATATCAGGACCTTGTTGAGGGGTTACCTTTGAGTTGAGTGACAAAGTTTAAATGTCAGTTCTGGTAATAAACCCCTTTTACAATGATAGCTGCCCCCACTCAATAAATATTTTGATTTGAACTAACTTACCTCTGTCTGACGCTTGCCTGATGCAAAAGGGTCGGTCTTTTCTACTATAGTTTATGTCAGTCATGAAGGTGGTACTTGATGTAAAAACTAAATAAATAAATAAAATAACCACTGAATTAGACAGTTCATTTTGTCATTACTTTATCACCTAAGAACATCTGTGTTTTGTCTTTGCATGTCAGGGGGCTGATCACCTTACTGCCAGTTCAATCCCCCAAAAATCATTAGATTACATTAAGAATATGTCTTAATCCCACTTTATGCCAACCTTTGTCCGCCTGGAAAAACAAGTGGTATCAAAAACAACAGTGTTAGAGTCAAAGAAATGAAAACAACATGACTTTTGATAATTTCTTTTCCACTTTATTCTTTATGGGTCTTTGTTATCCATTGTGATTCCAAAGGGTCACATCAAAGTGCAAACCCAATCAAAAATCAACAATGAGAAAATATAAGAAAAAACATCTCACACACCTTTAAACAGAACTGATGTCGTCACATTTAGTCTAACTATGATTCATAACCGTATTTAACATTAAAGTATTTCCTTATATCTCATTCTCATTTACAAAATACACAAAATCAAAGACAACACACGTCATTGTTCATTTACACTTCTTTTTTATAACGTTTTTCATAGTTATGATTCCACAGTTTCTACACTTACAAACATCCAACTACAGTTTCTACGGCACGGTACAGTGACAAAGGTGGTAATTCTTTGTTACATTTAATTCATGGCAATGCAGTTTTATCGACAGAAGCCTCAAGACCAAAGGTGGTTTTACAGTTATGCATGAATGTTAGTCATTCAGTCCTGCGCTCTGCCTTTCACGTGCTTCAATTCCTTTCACTAGACAAAAAACCCCAAACACTTATTGCTTTGTTAACTTTTTGCACACACAACTGGACTGTAACTCAGACAAGTTCATTATACAAAAAACCCTGTAACGTAAGCTATGAGAGACAAGTTTGACCTGGACGGAGCTGGAACTGAGACTCTTTAGTGTTTAACAGCCTTCAATGCTGCACAAATACAAATCTTGACATCGTTCTTAATTTCATGGGTGATACAGGATGACATACAGACCATAGGGCAGCTAACCCTTAGATATCTGTTTTCTTTATATTTGTACAGATAATGTGCATTTATTTACTACCAGTGTGCTTTTAAGAGGGGAATCTGGTAAATTTAACTTAGACTTATTGGCCGTTTTGGCTTCTGAAGCCTTTATGTGTCGCGGTTATAAAACAAGAGCAAGACCAAGTGTTCTTGTTTTACACAACTAAGAGCAACAAAAGGAAAGAAACAACTTTAATATTGTATAAGTACAGGGGCAACGAGGTTTAAATAGTTATTAGTTACATTATATTTAATCTTATTTACATATATTCATATCTATAACAGGTGGTACAATGTGTAAACTCAGGCCATTCAAAAAATTTGGCAATAACTAATGAGAGGTGCTACTCATGGGACGCTCAAAGACGGTGGTCTGATGTTAAATTTGGATCATGGTGGTGAAATGTAAAGGGTCACTTTCCAGAATCTCAAAGCACTCAGAATTGTCATTTGGTAGATTTTGGTTGTTGTGCTCTCATGGTACGTGTGGCTCATTATTCATTATGTCTCTAGCAAGGCTGCATCAGGATGCGCCTCGAAGAACTCAAGGCTTTCACAATTGTGCATGTACGACGGTGTAGGCTTAGTGCAATGGTTATTCAGCTGTCCTCAGTCTACATATGGCTGCTATCCTAAAGAAATGGCAGTCTGGACAGTTTGTTGATCTGGCATGATTGTTTAGTTTTGTTTTATTTTTCCCATGAAATTGTGAACATATCAGTCTTCTACCGATGGAGGGGATGTGCCAACGGTTTTCATTGATTCCTATGATGACAATCAGCCCTTGGCAGTGGTGAATTTCATGTCATATCTGGCTGTAACAGTAAAAACAATGTCCCACCACATGCCAAATTCATACCTCCATTAGTAGCATAATCCTCTCTTTCACTTGTTCAGCCTGGTAACCTGCCCTAAAGACACGCAGACCCTAAATCAAAAAAATACGACCCTTCTGGAGTTTTACTTCCCAAGAGTCCGGATATCCACTCTGCTTATATTGAGCGTTATTGCTTTGAGAGCAAAAGGCAGGTTAAGCATGTCGAGTATGTTGTCACACATTGTTTTTCTCTAATATCCAACATCCATTTTTAAAAAACAAACAACAAAACCCTTTGTGGAATGACAGAAAACTAGATAAATGAATGAAAACAAAGTCAATGTTGCACAGAGGTTCCATATTGCACCAAGAAGCACACTCACAATAATATAAACATTCAGTTCACACAGTTTTTTCTTCTTTTTTTTTTCTTTTTTGTAGGTTGGCTTTCACACCCAGCTCTGTTTTTAACTCTGAGTTTTGATTATTTTCTCCCACATTAAAGGACATGTTTAAAACAGCAAATGAACTGTGCAGTTTTTGTCCCTCTTGTGCTCTAAGAACGGCGTGGAGACGTCTACTCACGCTCAGGTATCACCAGCTGCAGAACGAAATGAGCTGTTCTGTCTTTTATGGGTAGAGAATCTCAACATATGACAGTGATTTCTTTAAGAGTCATAGACGAGCAAATGTAACAAGTCCCAAATGCTGTTTACATGTTGCACTCCTAATTTAATTGTCAAGTTACATATAGTACATACTTTGTAACATGCATAACACCCTCCAAAACATAACAGAGGCAAACATACTGCAAGTCTGGAAGGAGAAGAAAAAGGCAGTTCTGACAAAAGGGATGTGCCGTGATACTGGAAAAATGGCTGAGTGAGAGATCCTAAACATTTTCATTGGGTCAAGAAAATGTGATGGCTGTTCACAGGAGAAATGGTTGTGCTTCACATGGGAAACTGATCCGTTATCTGATGAACTCACGGTGGTTCAGATGAGATCTGAAACTGATTTAAGAGGAGCGAAGATCTTCTAATCATAATGATGACAGAAGCAAACCTGGAATGTTGTATAATCTATAAAATGGCAGTAAGTCTGTACACAACACAAGACATCTGGAGAAAAAAGAGTGAGGGCAGCCAAGACGGGAGCGTCTTGGGTTTTTTTCCCCGCAGAGTCAAAAATGCTTCAAATCGAGGCAGAAATTGTTGCATTTTTGAGTTTATGTCCAAAAATGAGGAGCTGGATTTGCTCAGGAGAATGGAGGTGAAAACGGAGGACTCTGCAACATGGCTAGTGGTCATTAAGTCTGTTTGCATGGCTCATTATCAGGAGCCCCCATCCAACTGATCTCCAACCCCAGGTGTGTTTACAATGAGGAGGACAAAATCTTATCATTTCTACTTGTTTTGTGCTTTTTTTTTCAGCTCAAATTCTGTCATAATTTTTTTTCTGTTATGGCCAAATTTTGCAGCTCACCAGTGAAACTTTAGAGGGAGGTTTAGAGGGAAGGATTTTATGGGCTCTTGAGCTGTTCGTTCACAGTGTGGCAAAAACTCTTCTGCCCCCTGCAAAGCTTTTCGGCGCTGCACTACTGCAGCACCTGACCCCGTGTTTCTGGTAGCTTGAGGGCCAAGAAACTGCCCGCCGCCAGCGCCCCCGAGGCGAACAGGATGGGCACAGCTTTGGTTATGCCAACGAACGAGGTGAAGATGCTAATGCCCAGCACAGCGGCTAATTTACAGAGAGCATTGAGGAAGCCAAACGCTGTGGTTCTGAGGAAACAAGAGATTACAGATAAGACACAGTCAGTTTATTTTCAGAACAAATGATCAAAAATGAGAATATTGTTGAGTATCCAAGCAGGAACCATTTTTGTATGATTTTTTTTAAGGGTGCAGAGACTCAAAATTGCCAAAAGGTGGTGCTATAATCCCTAAAATTCAAATTACCGAAAGCTGATTTCTGAAAACTGAGTGAGAACACAAACAATATATCATGTTACTCTAGTAAGATTCTTATATCATGTCCCTCATTTGAGTATTATAGTATTTTTAATTAGTTTCCCTGAATAAAAAATGTATTTAATATTTTTATAACAACTATTTTACAATGTGGCAAAAATAAGATGCTTTAAATCAGATAGTCCAAAAACAATTTCACTCCACAATGTCATTCGTCCCTGCAAGCCAGCCAATCATCACGAGGAAACTCCTGTGACATCATCTAACACGTGATTTAGATGTGCCGATGCTGTCAAGGAGATTTCAGAGCTTGCTTGTATCACCTACCTCTTGTCAGAAGGGTAGAGCTCCACGGTCAGCACGTCCAGAGAGTTCCAGGAGGCGATGCTAATTCCACCAAACAGACAGAGCAGAGCAATCATGGCTGACTCGCTGTTGCCAAAGGACAGGAAGAAACAGCTGACGCAAGAGATGACACTGGAGCCGGCTGCAGAAAGAGGAGGAAACAGAGTGACTCATGCAGGAACAGTCTCATTACTGTAAACACAACATGTCAGGAAAGGGTTAAAGCCCATTCTCTGATATTTAGCCATTACTGGTCAAGCCAGTTTTCTAAGGAGTATAAATACATACACTATTGGTCAAAAGTTTTACAAATCCCCATTTTTTCCAGTTTTTATTTAAACTGAAGCTCAAAGTTTCATTGTACTCAATAGAAAATTGAAGTTAACAAAGAAATCGTGGAATCTATTCAGTTAGCAGCTGGTTTCACAGGAAAGAAGCCTGAAAACAAAAAAAAAGCTCTATATTCTGTTCTGGACCATATCTGTACCCTAACCCGACCCACACCCGCTGGTGGAAACGAGGCTTTACAGATCCTTGGTACCACTGGCAGACCAGCATTCTGAGAGCAAAGACTTCTACTGGGCTGGAACAATGAGTTTGTTTAAATAGGATGGTGCCAGACCATTAAGGGCTTTGCATTTATTAAAATCATCTCGATCGATACCAAATTTGACAGGAAGTCAGTGAAGGGAAGCTAAAACAGGAGATATGTGGTCTCTTCTGGTGACACCTGTCAACACTCTAGCAGCAGTATTTTGGATTAGCTGGAGGATTTAAAGAGCTGCTTGGGCCTCCATCTAAAATAACGTTGCAGTAAACTATCCTGGATTAAATGAGAGGCTTCTGTTCCTCAGGTGGAGTGGAACATAGCTTAACTGGTTGAGCAGCCACCCCATGGACAGAGGCTTCAGCTTCTTGGTGCAGCTGGCCCAGGTTCAAGTCCCAGCCTGGGACCTTTAGCTACCCTCTCTAACCCCCCTTCTTGTCAAGCAACTCCTGAATAAAGGCCACTAAATCCTTTACAAAATTACACTAGGGTCCCTCAGTCTCAGGAGTGTTGAGATGATTGCAGGACGTCCAGTTTTACGTCTTCAACACAAGCAAAATGTTTTCTAAGCTTTTGGCTCTTCCAGGTTGCCATCTTTGGCAGATATCAGCACACTGTGGTATTATTTCTACCATGGAAACAAAACGGTCCTGTGAGTCACCTATCACCAAGCTGCTGACTTGGTTTAGGATCTGCCACATTCCTTTCTGTCAGTTTCCTCCAGTTTCTGACCCTTGTGACGGTGAAGCAGACTGTACTCACCGACACCTTGACTTCACAAGTCGCTGTAATAGCCTCCACGTTTTAGTGTTATGATGATCTGTCTCTCTTCTTTATTAATTCCCCTTTTCTTGCTATTTTCATAACATTATGCCACTTTTTGCATCACTGTGAAATAATGCCGAGATGGTATCACAGTGTGTTCCAACACTGTTTTTATGCAGACAGAAAGGTTGTAAGTAATCAAGATAGGTTGGGACACCTTTAGGAACTGGTAGCACCAACTTCCAAGGCTTGAACAGCCTCCACTGCTGCAAAGCACCATTAAGATGTTTATCGATTTCTTGTTGGGATGCTCTAAAACTTTTGACCCATAGTGTGTAATACTGGATGACCTGGATCAAAGGCTAACTTTTTAAGTGCAGTACCATAGAAATGTTTCAACCATCCCTCATATCTTTATACTTAACCTGGAAATAGATTCAGGGATTTATTTAAACACATGCAATCATGAAAGGAAATATAGATTATAAGGCTAAAACAAAGTTTGTACAACTTTAATGATCTTAAAAGTTAATATTTGTTCTGAGCAGCTTTTCTGAGTAGTTTTCAGTTTCTTGTCTGTTTTCTTTAGATTTGTACAATTAATGTGGACTACCACAGTTTTCTCCCTGTTTCACTGAGAACGACTCAAACAGCAGCTCTTAACTCTACTCAAGACCAGTTTAAAGGATTACAAGAACATGTCGCCTCCTTTGAAGCAAAATATAAAGAGATGAAGGTGGATTAAGATCTTTCTGCTGTATCGTAGAACTGCTATTTGACTGATGTCTGTTCTTTAACCGTGTAAACAACTCCCAGACTTTTTATTTAAAAAGACTTTGTCTCTGAGAGCATCTCTGGATCTTGTTAATAAATCAAAGCCACTACATGGTTCCACAGGGACTTTAGTTTGAGTTTACTGCTGAAAATGACACAAACAACTCTTCCTCCCTGTTGCTACACACCAGACAGACTAGAGGTCCATCCTACCTAGCATCCTCAAACGTCCAATCTTGTCCATGAGCAGCGCAGACACGATGTTGCCTGGCAACACTGCCAAGGTGCCCAGGAAGCTGACGAAGTAGACCATGTAGGCATTATTCTCATCACTTACGTCACTGAGCAGACAGCCCTCCTTGTTGTGCAGGAAAGTGCTGTTGATGAGCTTACAGTTGATCAACCTGTACTTGAAAAGATCTGGGAGAGAGGGAAGGATGGAGAGGAGAAGAAAAGGATTGGGGTACAATAAGCAAACTTGATGTCATGAAGGCAGTGATGTTTTAATGATGAATAATTGATTAATTATTTGTATAAAGCTAAAAATAAAAAACATGTAAAACCGACTTTATCTTAAAAAAAACACATAAATCATTATTTGTGTTTTGTCATGTTGATTATTTGTTTTGAAGGTGAGGCTGTCCCAGACTGCTCTGCTCCTGAAAAGGCACGATGGGCCTGGAAAACATCTGGAATAACAAGTAGCTGCGGATCTGAAGCAGGTCTGACTAATAAATCTGTGCGCAACCATTCAGGCATGTATAGGTCATTAGTAAACACTCAGAAATAAAAGTACCTAATTGTACCATTAGGGAGACAAAGATGGTACCCTTAATAAAGGTGGTACCTTTACTTTTTGTACCTTCTAAGGATCAGTATTGTACCTCTGGTTTAAGGTACCAACCTTCTGACTGGCATACGATTACACTTTCTCCTGAGCTACAACCAGGGTGATGAAAAAAAACAAGTTTAAAATGTGTTAAGCATGTGTTAAAGGTCCCATATTATGCAAAATTCCCTTTTTAATGGTTTTGGAACAGTCATACTGGTCCCCCCGCATGTGTAGGAGACCCGTAAGTGTGAAACTCTTTCAGGCGCTCTCTCTCCCCCCTGCTCCACCTCTAGGGAAGTAAGCGCTGAATTGAGCGAGTTTGAAAGCCTGTACGTTAAGACGTCATAAGGGACAATAACCACTCCCCACAGAGCGATGGACCCGCTTACCGGCTCTCAAAGCCCGCCCTCTAAAAATCACCTAGCGCCCAGTGTTTATCCTTTTCGGCAACCCTCGTTAGCGGACATGGCTAAGCGACAGAAGCACTGTTCTGTTTGTGGCTGCATAAATGAACACGAAAACGTTTTTTTACTTCCATCCACTGAACCCACGAGGACTGAGTGGATTAATTTTATTTTTGGAGGAAATGTACCCGGAAAACTTCCAAAGGTTTTGCATGTCTGTGGCCAGCATTTCAAAGAGGACTGTTTCCACAACATGGGGGCATGGAAAGCAGGCTTCGCCGACCGTTTGAAGCTGAAGCCAGGTTCAATACCAACTGTCCGTGACACAGCTGGAGAGGTAAGAGCTGGCAGTTATTTTATCGTTTCGGCCTTATTAGTCTGATAGCTTGAAAATATATTAGCACTGTTGTAAATGTAGCCAAGTCACTGTTTCTACTGTTTGTATCCGGTGCCATTGTGCATCAGATTGATGAGCGTAGCTAGCTGTGTTCTCCGTGCGTCACGGTTTGGGTCGGTAATGGGGGCTTCAGGAATGGGTTCCGGTGTTCCGGCGTTTGTTTATCCTTCACTACGCTGTAATCAGCGTCTAGTTACCGCTAAGGCCTAACCTGTCAATCACCTCATGACGGGCGATGCGATGGGCGGAGCCAACAGCTGAGCTGCTCCACCAGGGTTCCGCCCACCATAAACGGCACATTTCTGAAGCTGCTAAAAAGAGGGAGGTGAAGAGAAGCCGCTGCACTCAAACTGAGGGTCGATTTGTCCATACCATGGCGGAAATATTTCATTTAGATATTAATGAATGGTCTCAGATTGGGAATAAAGTGTATAATATGGGACCTTTAAACTATAGTGAAAAAAAAATCCAAACGTTCAGATTTAAATAAACCTGTGACACAGAAATGTGCTACTGTACCTTTTTATTTCTGACAGTGTAGGATTCTATAATTGATCCTCTTGTGTCCAGTGCAGCAGGCTGGAGTCTGACTGAAGTCTTTTAATATTAGTGATATTAGCACAGAGCCTACTCCATCACGAATTCCAGTCATGCAATCAACAGGTAATAAATGCATGGTTTCAAGGTCTTTAAAAGTAATAAAAGATTTAATAGTTGCTAACACAAGATGAAAAAAAGGTTTTTGTATTAACTTTCTTAAAAATCACATTAATAAAACATTACACTGCAGTGTTATTATCTGAAATAAACTATCAGAGCAAATAAACAGTGATTAGAGGATGAACCATCTTTCTTAGACTGTTATAGGATATCTGATTGTTACATCTCATGTGCACCTACTAGCCAGTCAGAAGCAAAAAAAGATGGGTCAGGAGAAATATTAAAAGATTCAGCTCACAGCTAGCAGAAAAATGAGTAGCAAAACCTGCATATACATGTCACTAGACCACCAGATGTGCCCTTGGAGCATGCCACTTCTAATTAATTGCAGTGTTTATAACCTAAAAGGTCCAAAGGATTGCTTATTGCAATAACAATTTAGCCTTCAGTAGAATAATTTATATTTAGAAGGTTCAAATAACAGCGGATGCAAAAAAAAGGGAAAAAAAAACTAAATAAACACTAACCAGAGAAAAAAGATCAGGCAACACATTTAAATCATCACCAATGGCCTCTAGCCAGTTTTCAGAGCTCACCTGTGTGTATACAGAATACAGAATATAGTAGGCCACTAACAAAAGAAACAATAGTCCACAGCTGTACATGGCAGATGGTCAGCAGACAGCCAACACGAGGCCTGGAGCATATACACAAGCCTGAGGGAGATATTAGGTTCCACTGCTGGGGAGGGAGAGTCTGTGCATACAAACAACTGTTAGATTGGTGCTGCAGTCAGTGGTGCACAGCTGTCAGCATAAACTCACGTTACATCTGGGCCTTTGTTAGTCATTCAGCACAAGGAAGCTGCTCTGCTAGTCTTTCTGAACGTTTAACCATAAAATAATTTGCTTTCACGTGATTTAGTTTTGCAATTAAAGTCAAACTGTTACAGTAAAAGGATGGAAAGGTTTTAAATCTGTGTTATATGGTTGTAGCTTCGTGCTGAATTAAATTAGAGCAGTGATGTTGCATATTGACCCTTGCTGAACAGAAAAGGGATCATTTTAACTGAGTAGTTGCATCTGCCAAGTTTTTACAGTTTTCTTAGCAGAAATTAAATCACACCTTTTTATTTATTCTGTGGAAGCAAAGCTCAGAAATATATGTTACAATAAATGCCCAGATGTATATCTCATATCATTCACTGTGATACAACAGTAGCTAAACTGTGTGACTAACCTTTCATTTTTGCATCAGTTCAAATAAACTCGCTGTGGCCGCTGTACGACCTCATTCCCTCCCCCATCATGCTGTTGTATGAAAATAAGGTGCACTATAGTAACTATCTGTCAGCTTTAAGTTCAAAAACAGGCTAAGCCATAATAAGCAAACAAGTTTACAATTCCTATTCTAATGAGGAACTCCTGGCCAGCGCTGATACCTCCTGTGATGATTGCGTGACTCGTGTAAAGAGCTAACACAGTGCTGGATGTGGGTTGACACAGCAGCACAATCTGTTTAAAACAGTTTCTTTTTTCTAAATATACAGATCTGAGGTCTGCATGTATGATAGTTTGATCTCATATTTCTCTCACTGATGTTCTAAATTTTAATGTCTGAAATTCAGGTGGGCACACTCTGGGTTTCTAGTAAATTCTGTATCTGAATAAGACATTTGGTTCAGTGCTGATCAGACAGTGAATAAAGAAAAGGAGATAAAATGAGCTATTTTTACTAACTGTGCTAGTGTAAAGATAATATGCAGGTAAAAAACTTGTAGGTGAACTGCTCTAAACTTGCACCTTCAAGACAAAAGTAGGGGTAAACCTACAGAATACATAAAGAAACCAGTCGTCTCTCGTCCCAGGTTAACTGTCCCTTTGTAATGATAATAAAACTTAATTTATACAGCAGCTTTATATACGGCTGTCAAAAATAATGTGTTAACAGTGGTAACTAATTTATGTAAGTAAGTGCATTAATATTTTTAATGCAAATGTCAGATTGTATACAACGGGGTTTTAAACAGAGTTTTTACCATAGTGATGCAATAGGTCTCAGAAACAGTGTCAGTTATGAAACCAAGGCCTGTTAAAAAGGGTTAAAGGTACCAAGAAATGTTGCGTGACTGAGAGCAGCAGGCAAAGGTGTCCAGGAGGTCGGGCTCTAATAGAAACAGTCTCATCACCCTTTATCACAAGCTGTGATCTGGGGATAGGAGGTCAGTTTCTGAGGATATCAGTGGTCGGAGGAAACATACCAGGTCGGTAAATCTGAGATGCTGAAGATGAAGGTTGAAGGTGAGCAAAAAGATGCTGAAATCAAGCAGCACAGGGGTGCCATGCTCATAACTTTTTTATAGCAGTAATGCTGCAGAGTTTTGTATTAATTGGAGCTGATGGAGGAAGCCCTGACTGGTACCAGAGTAAAATGAATTACAGTTGTCAAGGTGAATGTTTTGTAAGTCAGCAGTTGAAAGAAATTGCTTGGTTTTAGCTGGAAAAAACAAGAATGAACATGTTTGACCTGAAAATAAAAACTATGGTTGGAATAAAAATTTCCTAGATTTCAAGCAGTTCGGCTGAAATTATCTGAAGGATTGTCAAGACTAGAAACAATAGAGGTGACAGAAGACGAAAAAAACAGAATGTTCTTGTTAATGATAGTGGAAGACTAGATCAGCTGGAGGGAGACGGCTTCAAAGGGTTAGGCAGGTCAGTGAAGATTTTCTTTTACTAATTAATACATCATGCAGCATTTGTGTACATGACCGGCAGCAACAAAACATTACCTTGAATGCTTAGCTTATACAGGACCAATGTTTCTCACCTTTTAATTTAAAGTTACACAGTATTAACGTGCATGTATGTGTTGGTTCATGTGTGCACTCCTACCTGTGTTGTAGAAGAGGGTGGCAATGAAGGTGCAGTTCTTGAAGAAGGTGTTGCTGGAGGTGATATCTTCAAAGTAACACTCCTCAAACAGCGAATCCTCAAACACCATAGATTTCATTTTCAGGTTCATAAACCTGCAAGCAGTTAGACACAGGAATGAAGTCATGGAGGCAAAGAGAGAACATGGCAGGGGGCATGAGGGGAGATGAAGGGAAGATTAAAACCAATATGTTATCACAGGGGTTGCAACTGTTACCATACTGCTGTGAATTTTTAAGTCTGAAATATCAAAGACGTGCTTGTTAAACACAACCGAGTCTGCAGGGCATCATCAGATCAAAGCAATGTCAGCATATAAAACATTTCGCTGCCTCGTTTGTATTTCTATTGGATTTATTGTTGTCTACCACAAAGTATTTAGTCTTTGTGAACAAATTTAGCTGTCCACAGAGAAAGAAGATACCAAACTCCCAATTTGGTCCTCAGAATGAAAACATCCGACATGTAGAGTAATTCTAAATCCCTTTAGTCTCGTTTAACAAGTGGCCACTAGTGAGTGAGTGAAACGGACTCACTTGTCATTGAAGTACTCCCCCTGACGGTGGACCTGGTTCTCCAGGGTGAAGTTAAAGGTAACGTGTTCTACTTTCTCTTTGACAAAAATCTTGGTGCGGGAGGAGTACTCCTGCTTCTGCAGGTACTTGATCATGTCGGGGAACCACACCGTCAGGCCGTAGTAGCTGGAAGAGAAAGAGGACGAAGAAGAGGAGGGTTAGTTCTGGCTGGAGCCTATTGTAGCTGCTATCAGGCAGGAGGCAAGGTACACCCTTAACAACAACACCCTCCGGTCCATGTCAGGGCATAAATGTCTACGTTCAAAAAAAAAATCAGTATAACATGAATTAAAAGATGGTCATTTGAACTGATAACTACAAAATGTTTAAGCAGTTCTTACAAATGTCCTCTGTCATTAGCTGATGTCACATTTCAAGAACTTTTACATCTTCCTGGAGGATAAAGCTGTGCCAGCTGGTCAACAAACAAAACTTGTAGGGTTCTTGCATCAGATAATCCCAATTTATCCCAGTTAGCCCATCATTGTTTGCTTTCACCTGAAGGACATGGAGAACCACACGGCCATCATCATGTAGGTGGTGCGGCGGTACTCAGGAGAGAAGATGGTTTGGAAATTATGCCACACCTATAAGATCACATGGACAGAGACAGAATAGAAAGAACAAATCAACATATACAAAGATAAAAAGTAAATAGTGAGATGGTAAACAAACATCAGCTTGTTTTTTTTTTTTTACCTGATGGAAAAGCATAGTGAGCTTTATCCTCCATTTCTCGTGCCAAGCAGTGCTGTCGCCCATGTCCACCAGCTCATCCATCGGCTTCACTGTTTTAATGGTGGTCACCTGTCAGTAAATGCAGGTTCTGTTAAATGACTGTAAAATGCTCTTCCATAAAGCTGAATCACGCAAGCATTGTTAATTTTGCTGCTATTATAATTAATTTTACTTCTAAATGTAATACAAAGAGGTTATCAAATATATGGATGTCACTATATTCAAGGCATTAAGAGATTACGGAGGGTTAAAGCAAATCTATTTTGGTTTATTAGTATGCAAATTGATGCAGCAAAGAGCTCTAAACCTGCTGCATTGTGTCAGCCCACAAACACAACACACAGACATAATGAGGATGTTATTTCCTGCATGCATGCAGCAGTGATGCCACAACTTACAGAGAAAACCCTCTCTGGGTAACCTTTAGCCCTCATGTTGGTGTCATGGACCTGCTTTAGAATCATCCATGCTTCATCATGTTTCCCGTTCTGAAGGTGAAAAACAAAGAAATGAACAAAAATCAGCATATTGGAGAGAACTTGTGTAGTAGCAGGTGAAGCAACGTGTGTCTGCATGTCTGCTATCTGCTCATGTTAAATGTGTAAGAATTTATCAGTCAGATGAGAAAAAAATACTAAATGAAACGCTGGACTACTGTAATGCTGTCCTCGCAATTCTCACTAAAAAGTCCATCAGACAGATGCAGTTAGTCCAGAAAGCTGCTGCACGAGTCCACACTAAGAATAAGGGAGTGGATCATATAACTCCAGTCCTCAAATCTTTACACTGGCTTCCTGTCTTTCAAAGAATTGACTTGAAAATCCTGCTGTTAGTTTACAAAGACCTGAATGGTTTAGGACCAAAATACATTCAGGATCTTCTGGTTCGTTCTGAAACAACCAGATCCCTCAGGTCATCAGGGTCAGGTCTACTTTCTGTTCCCAGAGTCAGAACTAAATGTGGAGAGGCAGCGTTCAGCTTTTATGCTCCTCACATGTGGAACAAACTCCCAGAAAACTGCAGGTCTGATCAAACAACTGTTAATTCTTCACACTGGAACTTTTATTTCTTGCATTTTATCTTATTCTAATTTTTTCTGTCTTTATTAAAATTTCTTTAATTTATCTATTTATTTTCTGAGTTTGTTTTTAATGCACTTTTTAATGTGCCCCCCACCTTCAATAATGCTTTTAATGTTTTATGTAAAGCACTCTGAACATAAAATGTGCTACATGAATAAACCTGCCTTGCCAAGGATAAATCTAAGAAATTGCAACAAGAAGACAGATTTTAGCATCTCTGATTTGGATAAGATCTACTTAAAAGGCAGCTTACTAAAGCGTTTTTGTTCGCTCAAACCTCGTGATAAAAGTCATGACATCTATCTTCAAACATGAGTGTGCAATGAAAGCGAATTGCAGTACTAAAAAACACTAACCCCAATTTTTTTTTTACAGTGTCTTTAATGTATTGAAAAAATGTAGTTTATGTGTACTGAAGGACTCTGATTTTCCCTAAAGATATTTATTCAGCCATTTCAAATATTGTGGGATGACCATTAAGCTGCTGACCAGCATCACTGGCAGTTTCTGTTTCTAGGCCTGTTTTTGAGGTTAAGCAGCCACAATAAATCTAGAATATTCCATCAGAGCTGAGCGCGGCGCAAGCTGACAGGCCGACCTCCAGGTAGAAGCGGGGACTCTCAGGCATGGTGGTGAGGGCAGATATGGCCGCCACAGAGGGGAAGGCACACACCAACACAAAGACACGCCAGCTGTGGAACTGGTAGGCTGAGCCCATCTGGAAACTCCAGCCTGCAGGAAGACAAGCAAAGAGAGGAGATGTGAGAGAAGTTATCATATCTTCTCTTCTTCTACTGCTATAGCTGCAGTTTACTTGGCATTTTGTGCAACTGTGTAGAAATCCCTAGACTCTTGTTGGATAACCACTAATGTGATTAAATGATGTAGAATTAAATCAGTCCAACACTGTACAGCTGACTGACTCACACACTGATTACCAGGCACACATATTGTTGAAAGTAATGATAATGATCTCTGAACCTGACTCAGCAATCTGACAGATGGTTTGTTTTTCTCACCATAGTGTGGGATGATGGCCCAGGCCATGGCGGAGGCGTAGATACCACCAATCATCCAGAACATGCAGAGCCAGCTTAGATGCTCGCCTCGTTTCTCCTGGGCCAGGAACTCAGAGTAATAGGAGAACACAATTGGGATTGAGCCGCCGATGCTGTGGAGTCATGGATGAAAAGAGAGAGAATAATGGTTAAGATAAAACGAAGACGGAGCAGAGCAAAGAGCGGAGAATGCTGGAGGGAACAGGTCCAGTTGAGAGAATATTAGTTTTTAAAGCATAATGGGAGAGCTAAAAAATTTAAAAATATTATACTTAATCAAAACTGAAGATGAAAGTGTTCAAAGCCCCGAATAACAGAGTAATCTCCCATCAGGAGCTCCGTGACCTCAAGTTACTGCCATAGTTTTATTTGTCACTTCTGTTTTACTTGTAAATGATTTTCTATCTGTATCCAGGGATGGACCCCTCTTTCCTTCAGACCTGCCTTAATTCTTGGTGTCATACATTCAACAAGATGTTGGAAACATTCTCAGAAGTTTTGCTACGTATTGACATGACGGCATCACACAGTTGCTGCAGGTTTGTCGGCTGCGTCCATAATGAGAATCTCCCCTTCCACCACATCCCAAAGCTGCTCTACTGGACTGAGATCTGGGGCCTCATGTACGAAGGATTACACCCAAAATTATTCCGATGTATGAATCTTTGCATTTGCTTGTTCCTGCACATCTTTTGTTTGATACATCCCAACTAGCTTGGAATTGAGCACAGCTCCAGAGCCGCCTCGTCTCCTCCCATTAATAAATATACAAACTAGAAGCCCTCACACAGCCCAGACCTCCACCAAACCATAGGGTCACTCACCTGAAAAAAAAGCCCTAAAGGCCCAACAGGTCACCCTTTATAGAACCCTTTATATTTTGAACCTTCTGGATCACCCAATCCAGAAGGTTCAAACAATGTTGGATTATAACATCGACCATGATGTCATCTTGTAATTTCTTCTTTTTTTTTTTTTGTATATGCATTTAGTACAGCAAAGTCCAAAACATTAAAAAACACCACACCAGCCCAACTTCTAATTACAGCTCCAGATGAATATGGCCTCGGCATCTTGTCTTGGTGCACCCAATAACAACTACCAGGACTGTGTGTGTAATCTTGGTCTCCACAGAAAGCTGAGCCATGTGAGATTACTACAGAAATCAGAAACCAGAGGATAGCAGCCCAGCTCATAGGAATGAGTAAAGTAATGTCTGATGAGTAAATGTGCAAAGGTAAAAGCTAAACAAAGTGAACCTGTGTTTTTAAGATGTTTAATAGAGGTGTTATCTAGTTTAACATCTCAGGAATTTATCAGCCGATGTTGATGATGGACACCTCAATCAATGGCCAGTCAGGAGAATCCAGGGATACCCCCCCAGATTCACCTCAGAAACACCATGGGGATCCAGAACGAGGTGAAGCCCATGATGGTCTATGATAGGAAGAGTGAATGCTTCACTATAAAACCTCCTTCATCTCCATGGAAACCACCAGGGCCTTCATGATTCATGTCAAACAAAGGCAGAGTCATAAGAGAAACATTAGCAGAGTTTTTTAGAGCTGGATTCAAACTTTTCACCACAAAACAGCAAAAGTAAGAATGATTTATGGTTCTGGCTGCTAGCTCCCTGAGTTTCTGTCGCACAGTGATGAGACAAAAATCTTTGTAATCAGCAGAGTCTCTGCTTTCATATGAGACCTTGTTTGTGTGGTTTGCTTGAAGTGGAGAAATTAGCAGAAGCTCTAAAGTGGACAGTTCTGTGCTTTGGGTTTGACCTGTGTTTGGTTTGGATGACAGTGCTTTGTAGAGTCTTTTAGCTGAGTTTCTCCCTGTCGTGTTGATATGCTACGTGTTAGCATTGCTGCTTCCTGGCATCTGCAAACATCTCCTGCACAGCATGAATCTCATGCTTGCTCCTCTGCAGGGGTTCTCACAATGAAGAGGTTAATTATCTTGTGCAACGTAAACCTTTTAATTTTCCTCTTAATCTTTGAATTGTACAAAAACAAAAAGTATAGCACCAATCTTGGAGATTACTTAAATATTAATCCTGTCTCTGTACAACCACTTCCAGCTGTTTGTGTGGAAGTTGTCAACCTGAATGTGTGAAACGGCTGTATTAGGTGCAGGCAGACAAACTGTGTGAAGGAAACAGCACATTTCAGCTGTTAAGAGCAAAACCGCTCCAGAAACACAGCAAACATCAAGTACCTTAGGATTTTATTCTCTAAAAGCAATGTGGATGCACGTATTCACATCCATCTTGTGACACGAGGCACCACAGCGGTCGTCTCATTTTCATCTCTGACTGACTGTGTGACTCATCTGTCTTCTTACCCCACACCAGAGATCAGGCGACATAACAGGAAGGAGCTGTAGCCCTGGACGAAGGATGAGAAGAAGGCAAACACGCTGTTTATGGAGAGTGAGATGAGGAGGGTCTGTCGTCGACCAATTCGATCAGCCAGGCCACCCCACACGAAGGCGCCCACCATCATCCCCAGGTACACGATCAGACCTGGAGGGAGGAAGAGGGGAGAAATTAGAGGAGAAAGTAACGTGATGGGAGGGATAATGAAGAAGAAGAGAGCGATAAAGGGCATGATAATGAGTGTTACTCATTAGTCAACTTATTGATATTACTTCCAAGCTTCTCTTCTTCTCTCACTTGATTTTCCGTGCTCAGTAAATTAACTTATGTGACAGCATGAAATATTTTGCATAAAGTGTGAAACAGAATGTGATAAGTTCAGCATAATCATCTCAGATTTGCACTGCAGAGCAGAGAGGGGGGAGAGGTCAAGAGCTTCTCATTGATAATTTTAATAATCACATTTTTTCTGAGAGGAAAACTGGGAAAACATTAAAAACACATACAATAAACAGAGATGTAAAATAGAGATTTAGAGTGACGCTGGTTCAGGGTTCAGGGTCTAAACCTGGTCTATAACACAGATAAGACATAGAAATTATTCATTTTATTGTTGAGTATGATGAATGAGGGCACCTAAAACACTGCTACAACAGGGAAAACCTTGAAAAAACCTGGATGTGGATGGATGTGGATGGACCTGTGAGCTGCAGGCTGGGAAGGCACCACTTTTTGTCAGCTCAGTCTTGTGATTCGAGGTGCTAACATGACTCACATCCTGTGCACTTATCCCAAACTGTCTGTCTTAATCTCTCCATTTGTCAGGATTTTCTTTCTCTCTGTGGCTCTGATGATGCTTCCTCACTTTAATCCTGGCCTCCTTGCAGTCAGCTCCTTATTGACATCCTGTCAACAGCCTCCACGCTTCCTCCGTTATTGGTGAGATCACTCTGAATGAATCAGGAGGAGAAGGGCAGCTGGCTGTGACACCTCCAACTAAATCTCATTACCACATTTCTGTGCCAACTTTTTTAAAAACAAGTCATCTCTTTGCTTCTGTGCTCTGCTCATTTTAAACTTTATTAAAAATGTTTACTCCTGTTATAAAACTAACTCTGTTTTGTTATATTAAATCACTTAGAGTAACCAACTCTTGTGCCATCAAGACCAAACTACCGCATTACTGCTGGCAAACAGCTGGCTAACAAATTTAAAAGACATTTTTGTCTCAAAGTCTATTTGTTCCAGACCTTTTTAAGCAGTTTAGGGAAGAACTGTTTTAAAGGCCTGTTATGACTATTTCCTTTAACAATCCTGTCTATCTTAACTGTGCCACAAACACAGATGACAAGTTCTAAAATAGATCAGAATAATGCAAAGTTTCAACACCTCAATATATTTCCGATGCCACTATTTTAACCAGCAGACTAAGGGCATGATGATCTTGCAATGTCAAAGGAAAATCTGAGTCTGAATGAGCATAAAAAATCATGGAAAGGATTTCCATTTGATAAAATTACTTTCTGTTAGAAGGAAGCAGTTTTGTTGAATTAACTTTATTTATGTGCATTGCATGAACATTTTCTTTTTAATATAGTTGCATTACTGTTAAATGAGTTAAACCAATTCTGTTTAATGAAGTTAGGATCAAATCTAGCACATTAGCTACTGAATTCAGTTCAACCAAAACATTTTAAAATGAACCAAATAAAGTAAATGACTTTGGATCGTGTGAAAGTAAATAGTTGAATCATCCTTTATTAAGAATAAAGTTCAAGCTTCTAGTGGATTATGTACCAAATTTATCATAGAATTGGGCTGTTGAATTACTACCATAACTAACACCTCCAGAAACATGAATGTAGTGATTTTGTCTTGTCAAGAACTTTAAGTCACGCTAAGTACCCAATATTTGATGATGTGGTAGTTTTACCTGGAGAAGTGAAAAATTTAGACAGATAATTGCCTTTAACAGTCTTCAATCCCATTTTTGTGATCAAGTTGATGGATTTTTTTTGCAAGATTATGCTATAGATGGCTCATAATCAAAAAACAAAATCAGACAAGCAATAATTACGAGAACAAAACAAAACATTGCATAAAGTGCAGCAAAATTTAAAGTAGTTCTTGTTGTTAATCTCAAATATTAGCCCTGACTTTGTTTGCTTTGTGGGGTGATGAAACCAAACAGCCATTATGGGATTAATTAGAGGTGAAAATGAAGGAAGCCACACACCCATTAAAGGGATCTGGTGAATCAGCTGAGACAATCCATTACACAGTTTAACTTGCTGACTGCTGAGATGATGAAGGTGGATGTTGTACTTAAATGTTAGCTTTGCAACACTGAGGCAGAAGAGCTGAGGTTAGCACCCAGACTCTTGACTGGAATAATGTGGAATAATGTGGGATGTCCTTTCCCATTAGACAAAAACAGCTTTAAAAGTACTAATTAAAGTGCACATTTTTTCTCAGTATGAGTGAGTCATTCCCTCTGTTTGAGAGTAAACACTAAAGCTTTGAACAGAGGAAGAAGGTGACTTTCCCTTCCTTGTTTGATTGATTGCAGGCGTTTCTCTTTGCATACCTAAAAATAATAAATTGTTGTAATAGGTCATAAATGAAGTATTTTCAAATTTGGTTTCAGGTTTGAAAAAAAAAAAGTTTATGGTTAGAGTTAGGGTAATGATTAAGAATTGGTTATAGTTGGGGAAAGGATAAACCGACCAGGTAAACACAGCCCACAGCTGCAACAACAAGCCAGTGATGATGACAGAACTCAGTAATTGTCACCGCATTGCAGCAGCAACCAGGTAGACAAAGAGACGACAAACAGTGAGGAGAATGGGTCATTCAGTGAATATCTCTTCCTAAACATCCATATAAAGCTGTGGGCTGAAACGTCCCGCTGTGCTGACCCGTCACCCTTTCAGCAAACACCGTAACTGCATCATTATCTCTCCTGGTGTTATCACATTTAGCTGGCTTGAGATTGTCTGTTAATGTAGCTGAAATGCATTAGCAGCTGCATTTTGTTTAGATATAAATTAAGTCATAAGTTTTCCTTTCTATTTGGATGCTAACTAACTGTGAGTAATCCAGCAACACAACTGTAGTGAATGGTGTTTGTCTGGTGTTTGCATGTGTCCATCTTTACATCCATTTTCATCCGCTCATGTGAGGATCAGGAAAGAGACCCAGACACGTCTCGTCCCAGCATTACTCTTCAGATCCTCCTGGGGATCCCAAAGCATTCCTAGGCCAAAAGGGATGCATTATCTTCCGAGCAAGTCTCAGATCTGCTCTCAGACCTCCTCCCAGTAGGTCGTATCCAGAAAATGTCCAAGGAGAGGCTAACAGGAGGCATCCTGATCAGATGCCCAGAACACCTCAGCTGACTCCTTTTAATTTGGAGAAGCAGCGACTATACTTCAAGCTCCCTGTGGATGCGTGAGCCAGCCACCTTCCAAAAGAAGCTTATTTCAGATGCTTGTATCTGCATTTGCATTCTTTGTCATGATCCAGATCTCTTGACCTGCAGGTTGGAACGTAGACGTAAACTAATTGAAAGCTTTTCCTTTAGGCTGAGCTCCCTCATTACTGGTGATGAAGCCCCAGTCCTACTGTCCATGTCTTGTTCAGTCTTACCCTCTCTTGTTAAAAGGATTCAGTACTTAAATGCCACTGCTTAAGGACTCATTCCCAACTTGGATGAAGCACTCCACCCTTTTCCAGTTGAGAGCCATTGCCTCAGACTTGGAGGGGCTGACTTTTATCCTGATCACTTCACACTCAGCTTCAAACCACCCCAGCATGCACTGATGATCCCAAACCAGACACCCTCCTCTCCCAGACTGTACATTAAGATCCTGTTCATGAACATCACAAACAGGACTGATGAGAAGGGACAGTCTTAGCCAAAAAAAAATGCATAAAAAAGCATTTTTGTGCTGAGAATGTGGACACAGCTCTTGCTTTGGGTACAACAACTCCGATCACCCTGTATTCCCATGAGATTCTCCACACAATCCTCCAAGGGACATGGTTGTAAGCCTTCTCCAAGTCCATAAATACATGTAGACTGTGTCCTCTGTCCACCACAGCAGGCACCTAAGATCTTCTGACCACAGCTCTTGGAAGCTGCATCCCCGGATCAAATAAAAAAAACTGTGTTGAAGACCCTATGGACAGAACCAGATGTTCTCAGTTCATTCTCACGACCTATTTGTGTTTAGTTTAATCTGCCCAGCAGCCTTCCCCTCCACCCACTCCAATTTATTACCAGTGGTGACCAGGTGGCAGCACCAGCTTTCCCTTTTGTTGGAGACATACCACTCGATAAAAGTCAGAGCCTTCCGTCCTGCAACTCACATCGGACTCGAGGCAACCTTTCCACTATTGAGAAGAAATCAAACACTGAAGCACTTTTAGCTGAGGGCTTGTGAGTATCCCACACCTGTCCGACACCTCCTACCTGAGCAACTCTAGAGTATGAGAGAACCCAACCCCTCTCCAGGAGTTTGGATTCAGAGCCCACTGTGTGCTCAGAGGTGAGTCCAACTATACACTACCAGTCAAAAGTTTGGACACACTTTCCCATTAGATTAACGGGAAAGTGTGTCCATACTTTAGAACATTGCGCAGTGACGCTGTTCATGGATAAACTAATTAAAATAGGGACAGTTTGTGGAAATTAATCACAATGGCTCTAATGGTCAAAGTCTCAGGGAGCCCCAGTGCACTTTGGGGGACCCCCTTGGGGGGTCTCGGACCCGAGGTTGGCAACCACTGCTCTAGATATACTGTATCTAAGCCAAGCCAGCTTTTTTTTATAAACCCCTTTAAAAAAAAACTGCATCAACCACTTACCAGTGTGTTGAACATAGGAATAAAATGCAAATGCAATAACTAAAATTTATAAAATATCTAAAAAATAAACATTAAATACAATAAATAAAAGTAGTTGACACTCATAAAAAACATAAAAGCATTAAAACAAAAACAGCTAAAAATTAAAATCAACATAGAATCAACAGCTCACAATGGGTCGCAAGCCAAACTAAGGAGGTGGGTCTGTAGTTTTTCTACACTTCATGCACCAACTCAAGCTCCTTCCATGCTAGATTACTGTAATAGATAAATTTGGTATTTGCTCGTTGTTCTTTTGCCTTCGTTTTAAGGTTCATATTATCTACGGAGACATTTTTTGTTGACTGGAATATAATTCTCATTTAGATCAAAATAAACCCTGGGAATATTTCCTGCTTTGATGTCCCAGCTGGATCCCGAATATCAGTGACAGCATTTCTTAGCTCCAGTAAATATAAACAGACTTCAAAGGTAAACGTGTTATTCCACAGGTGCTGGATGTTTAAACAAGTAAATGTTTGCCATTTCATTGAATTAAAGGCGATGATGTACCAATGTGCCCTAAAGCAGACAAAAAAATAATGCTTGCCAGCTAAAATGGGGCCTTGATACTCCTGAATATTGCAACAGAGAAAATTACACTACTAATGTGACCCTGCACCAAAGACACCGTTCTAATGCTTAGCAGCAGTGCTGCCTGATGAAACGCTAGTTAGGAGCTGTTGTGATGGCTGTTCTCACTGCACCCCCTGAGACCAAACGGGGTCACAACCAACAGAGACTGCAGCAGAACTGCAAACTGTAAAGAAAAAGTGAAAGAGCAACAATTAAGAACTGGACTTTGATCAGCGTACAAAAACCACCTTATCATGGAAGGTTTTTGTTATGATTGGAGGCTAAAAAGATGTGACATCAAATAGTAATCTGCTAATCATCATTGTGTTGTATTTCTTTAGCAGTTTGGTTGCCCTTGGTATTTAATATTTATTTGACTTCTACAGCTATTTGACAACCATCAGTAAGTTGTAGAGGTGTGCAAACAGTTCTTCACCCTGTGGTTTAATGATTTATATGAAGTACAATACAAAGAGATATTAAATATACTTTTCAGATTAAGTTAAAAAATAGCCATGCAGAAAGTTAGAGATGAGCAGAATAAGGTGAGGGACGGGCATCAAAGAGGAGATGTAAAGATTTCCGGACAGATGAGTACCTTGGTATATAAGAAGTGGGGGGAAGGGAGAGGAGATGGATGGCATAGGAGAGAGAAAGCAAAAAAAAAAAAAAAAAAAAGGAAAGAAAGGGCATTGGCCAGTTGGCGCTGTGACAAAGCTCCCTAAGGCTTCAGGGTAGTAGATACGTGTATGTGGGTGTGTGTGTGTGTGTGTGTGTGTGCGGATGAAAATGGAAAAAAGTGTGTGGCACTGCAGGATTGTGCGTCTGTGTGGATGGGTGAGGGTGAGGGAGGAGGGGCATGGGGAGGAACTATTAATAGCCAGTTTTCCCCCTTTCTGCCGGAGCACACAGGGCCTTTTGAATGAGCCGTGGGTTGAGACTCTTTACTGAAGGAGAACACAGTGAATGCTGCAAACCAGCAATCGTACTATTTACTGCATGCAAAGTAAAGCTGTAGAATAAATGTAGTTGCTCTGAAGCAGCTGCTCTCACTCTTCAACTCTGCAACTGTTCAGAAAATGCAGCTGTTTAGTAAGATCTTGCAAGGAGAAGCATCTTTTAGGGCTCTGTCATTTAGGAGCATATTTGATTCCTGACTGTTCAGGTTCAAGTTTAAGATTATTTGTACAACAAATTTGTTACAACCTCCTGTTGCCCAAAGAGCTAAACAATAAAACAACTACACAGTAAAAAAAAAAAAAAAAATGACATAAGACAGGAATTAAAAAGCATAAGCAAGCAAATGTCAAGCTCAACTATACTGAATGTGTAGAAGAGATTAATCTGACAGTTGTCTTGTGGCTCTTAAGGGATGAAGAACCAGCTGTGACTAGAGGCCTCTTGCTGGATCTCCTGGTGTTGCCAGTGTCTGGGTAAAAAAAGTAATACTTGAACAAATCATGAAGAAGTAATACAACTGCTATCTAGGATGTTCAGTCTACTCCTGTATTAGAAGACACAGCCTGCCAGTGCAGATGGGGGGTGGTAGTATATGTTATATAAGAGGAGAAACTGGAAGACCACACTCACAAACAAACATGGCAGTGTGTGCTTTGTCTTTTTGTCTTTTCATATCTAACTGAAAATAATCTGACTGAAGTTTTAAGTCTGGTTTTAAAGCATTTCATAGCACTGAGTCTACACCCAAAAAGGTTTTTAATTATTAGTTACAGACGCTGGTGACTCATCCATTTTAGTTCTTTTAGATCTTAGTGCTGCCTTTGATACTGTTGACCATAGTATCCTTGATTCTAGGCTGAAGCACTCTGTTGGCAAGAAGGGAACTGTATTAAAATGGTTTAAATCATATTTAAGTGGCAGGAGTTTTGCTGTTAAGTTAGGAGATGTCTCCTCCTCTTCAGCTCCCCTCACCTGTGGGGTCCCCCAGGGGTCCATCCTTGGTCCAGTCCTCTTTTTCCTGTATATGCTTTCTCTAAGCGCCATTTTTAAGAAACACGGGGTCTTTTTTCACTGCTACATGGAGGATTCTCAAATTTATGTTCCTCTAATAATACCTCACCACCACTAGAGGTTTTATTGGGCAGCCTAAATGAGGTTAAAGCTTGGATGGCACAACATTTCCTGAAGTTAAATGAAGATAAAACTGAAGTCCTGATATTTGGGCCTTCTAACCCCGTCTTAATCAGCGCATCCACCAGCCATACAAAAGGACATCTGTTGAAAACTAAGGAGTGATTTTTGATCATATGTTTTTATTTGATGAACAGATTAATTCAGTCATCTGAGCTTCTTTCAGCTAAGAATAATTTCCAAGGTCAAACCATCCCTCTCCTTTTCTGACCTTGAGAAAATGCTGTTATCTCTTCTGTAATAGTAGATTTTAAGATTTTATTGTTTGTTTTCAAGTGTTTAAATGGGCCAACCAATAACTCTACCCACTCCTTCCAGAACCTTGAGATCTGCAGATCAGATGCCTCTGGTTGTTCTGAGGTCTAGGATAAAACACAGGGGGGTGACAGAGCTTTTACTGTTGTTAGCCCCAGACAGTGGAATTGCCTTCTCCTCCACATCAGGACCTCACTAACAGTGGATGTTTTTAAAACTAAAAACCCATTTTTATTCCCTGGACTTTAACTCAGGCTGAGCTTTTGACATTCAGGCCTTTGTGTTATCTTTCTGGTATTTGTCTATATCTACTTTTGTATTGTTTTTTACTTATCGTCTTCAAATAGTACAGTGCTTTGGTTGTTTTTAAACATGCTTATAATGAACTTGACTTGACTTTGTCTTTTCATTTAATGTCAAACAGAGCTGGTCTCGGTTGAGTCATGAATATCAGTTGGTCCTCAGTTTCTTCACACCACATGTTGCTGTAAAAGTGCTGCTTGTTGCAGAGAAGTGAAGACAACAAATAAGAGCTGCTTGCCTTCTGTTGTCATTGTTGCCTACTTTCTGAGCAGCCAGTCAGAGGGAGAAATAACACAAAGTGCATGTTGAAATGGCTGAAAAATGATAAAGATGTGCACAAGCTAAAAATACAAAGGTGTAGAAAGCTCCCTACAGAAGCGATTTTAGGGTCTCTTGGGGCCCTGGGCAAAATGTCACAGGGGGCCCTCCAACCAGAATTCATTGCAATAACATGTTAAAATTATAATCTTTAAAGGCTTTGTTGTTGTCTCCAATGCAGCTTTTGAATATTAGCATTCACCATTCTTCTACTGAGTTCTATTTTATTTTGTTACTATTTTCATTTAATTAAACAGGGTCAGGACACCGCCAAAGCTGCCCTTTGGCAGCACCTCTGGCTCCTTATTACCTAAATTTAATCAGGAATCATTGGTAATAAAACTACTGATCTCATGCCAGGTCTTCTTATTTTGGGGTGTCTAGGTTAGCAAATAGCACTCAAACACACCACAAAGGCCCCCGGCCATTTCCCAGTTAGAACATACTGTAAACATACATACTTTTTTCCTGCTTCTGCTTCTGTCCCCTACCGATGCTTGCTGCTTCGCTCCCCCCTCTGCCTGCATTTTTCTGCCAATATTCTCATTTTTCTACTCAAGAAACTCATGAGCAACGGCTCCTGGATACTCATTAATCACTGGGACTGTATTTTGTGGTAGATTTGGTTGAATACTGCTATTTTTTTAAAGACTCTTACAATCTTGTCGGTGTCACGCCAGCGTGGCCTACAAATAGCAGAAGCCTTATCTACAGTTACTCAGGAGTTTGCTGAGATAAGCGATGCGACCGGCTGGCCTGCTCTGCCATCCAGACCAAGCACATCCTCAACCCCTCTCATTAGCAAGACACAGTCGTGACCAGTTATCAGAAGGAAAACTAACAAATCCTCTCCACAACAATCGGACATGCAACTACAGAAATTTGCTCCACTGCTGCAGGATTCTGGATCTACATCGAATGACCAAAATGAAATCTCCCTACACACCAGGGTAAGACCAAAGAACAAGTCAGAAAGTAAAAGGCGACAAGAAAAGCAAATAGCTGGGCCTCAGACTCTAATTGTTGGTGACTTCGGTGTGAAAGACGTGAGAAATGTGTGTGTACAAAATGTACAAAAGTACTGTGCTTTCCCAAGGATATGGTATCATATGTGAGAGGCAAAATTACGCAAATTGTGGTTTCGCACCCAACTGTGGAAAACCTCATCCTGCATGTGGGGTCGAATGATGTTGTTAAACAACAATCTGAGATGCTGAAACAGGATTTTACTGAACTGCTGGATACGATCAGCTGTCTGGATGCCCGGATATTCATCAGTGGCCCTCTCCCTCCCATCAGAGGAGGAGGGGAGAGATTCAGTAGGCTGTTTAGTTTGAACGCATGGATGTCGGCTGTATGTACCACACATCCAGTTCATTTCATATACACCTTCACCTTCTTCTGGGACCGCAGGTGTCATGAATGGTGGAGGTGGTGAGGACCCAATTGCAGGCAGTCAAGGCAGGAGGCAGAATCAGTGCAAGTGACAAGGTTTAATTTCCCAAAACTCAAGAAAGGGAACCACACATGACAGGGATAAACTATACCACATATAAGGGTCTGACCAGGAGTAACTGAAAACCAAGGGCATATATACATGGAGGGAGTAATGAGAAACAGGTGAAGTGGATGAATAATAAGACCAGGTATTCTAACGAGGCAGAAACAGAAACCACAGAGCACACAAGGGAAAAACTAACTAAACATGACAAAACCTAAACCATGATCTTAAAGCCGAAACTAATCATGACAAAAACCATAACTATAACCCAAAACCATAACTAGAAAACGACAAACATGACCCATAAACAGCCCATGATCATGACAGCAGGCACTTCTTTAAGATGGATGGATTCTGCCGGAACAGGTCAGGAGTGAAGCTGTTCGCCTTCAACCTGTTTTATTTTCTGAACAGACACTCTGTTCCCTCGGACAAGGACAACAGACAAGAGAGACCAAAACAACATGATAAGACAGAGCCTAGAGGAAACCTTAAGAAAAAACCACCTCAGCCCCCTCCCGAAGAAAGCCCCAAAGCTCTCAACAACGACCCACCCCCTTCATCTCATCATACTCCATCCAAGTCACCCTACCTCTCCCCATCCTCCCCACCCCTCCTGGACTTCACCTCCAAGATGAAGGAGCTGGTCACTATGGCGACCAAACTAACCCCATAAACCCCCCACAGGGGCGGCTAAAGAGGGGGCACCCAGCCCCTCCTGTACCACCATGCCAGCTTCATGTTTCAGATGTATGATGTGTGGAGGGTCCAGGCTGTGTAGATAACGGCAGTCGTGATTTTTCCCAGGTCTAGTTGGAACCCTGTTTATTAGAAGGTTAAATAATATCTGTACTGTTTGGCAATAGAAGGAGAAAAGTAGCTCGGTCAGAACACAGAGAGTTGCTTTCTAAAAGGTTTCTAAGTAGAGTTAACATACCCTGTGAGCCACAGCGTGCCCCCAAATATAGGGTAAACAATTCCAAACCCATTAAGGTTGGTTTATTAAATGTTAGGTCATTAGCAGGGAAAACATTTTTAATTCATTTTATAACTGAGCACAACCTTGATTTTATGTTTTTAACAGAAACTTGGATAAACCAAAATAACAACGCAGCCGCTCTGATAGAGTCAACCCCTCCCAACTTTAGTTTTATCAGTGAGGTCAGACTGAACAGGAGGGGGGGTTGCACTTTTATTTAATGAATCATTTCAGTGTAAGCAGTTATCTCTTTGAATTTTTACTTCTTTTGAATATGTGGCTCTTCAGTTGAAAGTTTATTATAAAATAATATATCTAAATTTCTATAGACCACCAGGGCACTGCACAGAATTTTATGAAGAGTTTAGTGAACTGCTGGCTGGATCTGTTTGGATTTTGACTGTGTAATTATTGTTGGCGATTTTAACATCCATGTAGACAATCCTCAGGACAAAGCAACTAAAGATCTAGGTAACAGTCTGGAGAACTTTGGGCTGACTCAGCATATATCAGAGCCCAAACACAATAAAGGACACACTCTAGACTTGGTGATTTTGAAGGGTTTGGATGTTTCCAAGGTTACTGTGTGTGATGTGGGCCTGTCTAAACATTACTGTGTTTTCTTTGAGTGTACAGTTTCTGTTCACACAAATGTCTCAACAGAGATGATCACAAAACGCTGTATAACTAAAAACACGACTGGGATGTTTAACCAGGTCTTCTCTTCAACACCTGCCCTGTCAGGCGGTTCAGCCAATGAGCTTGTCACTAGTTTTAATGCTAAAATGTTAAGTATTATGGATGCCATTGCTCCTATTAAGGTGAAAGTTGTCTCTGGAAAGAAAAAGTCTCCATGGAGAAATTCCACACTGGTAAAGCATGGAAAAAGAGAGCGTCGAAAAGCAGAGTGTAGATGGAGAAAAACAAATCTACGGGTTCATTATGACATGTATAAAGAGAAACTTCACTCTTATAATCTACAACTGAAGAATGCAAGAAAGTCCTATTTCTCTGACATTATTAGCAAAAACTATCATAATGCTCGGGTCTTATTTACTATTGTTGACAGGTTAACAAACCCTCCTGTGTCAATAGCACCTGAACTTTATTCCACCAAGGCCTGCAATGAGTTTGCCAAATTTTTCATGGAAAAAATCCAAAATATCAGACAAGTAGTTGGTTTATCAACAGCAGGTTCAACAGACATACTGTGTCCATTGAAAACCAGTTTAAGCACCATGACACAGTTAAATCTCATTAACAGCAAAGATCCGGGCGACATCTTATGTCAGCTGAACTTCTCCTCTTGTTGCTTGGACATCCTGCCCTTTTAATCCTTATTTATTTATTTATTTTTTATTTTTTTAATGCACTTGTATTGCTTTCTGCACCCTGCTGTAATGATTTATGTAAAGCACTTTGAATTGTCTTGTACATGAAATGTGCTATACAAATAAATTTGCCTTTGCCTATACTACTACACCTACATAGGAGGACATACTGTAAGTCTCAAACACAGAAGGGGTACACAGTACAGCAGTGGTTCCCAACCTGGGGTCTGTTACCCCCCCCCCAAGGAGGTCCCCCAAAGAGCACAGGGGGTCCCAGAGGCTTTGAACATTTAGAGTCATTGTGATTAATGTCCGCACATTGTCTCTATTTTAAGAAAGAAAGTAAGCCTATATGTTGTTAATTTAACTTTGGCTCTATGGAAGGACAGGACTCTGCCAGAATACGTTATTTAAGGTGAGAATCTCACTTTTGAAATCATAAGACCAAGCACAGTTTCAGCACAGAGGTCGGGCATTAGTATTTGCATGAACGGTGCCCCTGAGGAAAGAAGATAATGAACCCCTGCAGCACCGTGTTCACTAAGAAAAATCTGAAAACCACATGTTTGATGATGAAGGCTGATGTAAATTCTCCCAAATATTTTGAAGTTTTTCTTCCTTTTTGCCTCTCGTTTTTATTTATTGTACGTGGGAATAAATAAGTCATGTCTTTGCAATCTGCAGCTGGTACAACATGCTGCTGGATGTGGTGTTTGCTTCACTCCAGTGGCTTCCTCTTCATTTCTGTGGTTTAAGGCTCGTAATAGCCTGATTCCAGCATACCTTAAAGAACTTTAACATCATCACAAAGGAGTAAAACAAACAGATGTTCTTACATCTGTCAAGATACAAGACACAAAAACAGACATCATATTTTGTCACAAAGTCAATGAGTTGTAGCTTTTAAGCCGACAGGGTCCCCAGAAAGAATAACTTCTGAATGTTCAGGGTTTCCAGAGACATTAGTGAAGCTTTCCACAGTGTAATACAGTTCATTGACTTTATTTCATGTGTAATCATGATGTTTTACTAACTTTAAGTATTTTTCATGAATAAAAAAGTAGTACAGCATTGGTGCGAAAGCAGTGAATCAGTTTTTGGGAGATATCTGTCTCCCTCCTTCCCTTCAACTTCACTTTATACTTTATATTACTTACAAGCCAGGATAACAGAGCATCATTTGCTTGTCATTGTTTACTATTTGCAGAGCCGGTGCATCACTTACCGCCCCAGAGTGATGAGGCAGGACTTACACATATGGCTTTCAGGCCATATTTGCTTCTCATCCAGATTGGAGCAATGTCTTACGTTGTTGAATTGAACTCTGCCTGTTAGTGGAAGCAGCAGTGTAGGCACCAAAAGATCAAAATGCATGGCTACTCACTTGTCTGGTCTTGTGACTGATTGTTGTTACAACTACAAAAGTCAGGCCCAGCCACGGTCAAGTGTTATTGCATTGCATACATATAAATACTGACTATTTTGCAGAGTGCAACAGCCCCCCATCCATCAGACAGTGACAGTAAAGAATTCCTCTATGCATTAAAAACTCTTGGAAAGGTGTCTTGACCGCGCTCCAGTATGATTGGAAATAAGAATGTTGTATAGGTACTAAAATATGTTCTCATGTTATGTTGTCACCTGCTACGTTGCATATTTGTGTTTTCATGTTAGCTGCATATCACTGACACTAACTTCTACTTGCATTAATGTGTATCTAAATCTTATTACTAATTTTATCCAGCTGGCAACAGCATCTGACCTCATTTTACTTCATTTTCCTCTGCCAGCATGTCCCATAGGAACCAGTAAATAAGACTTTGTCCCATCTGTTTCTTTTCATCCCTGATTTTAGTAACTAATTCCATGAAAAGGTCACAGAGACATTATGAGAAATAAAGGTTTTCGATAGCTTGGGGAAAACTGCAATGAGGTGAGGCAATGCACATCATTGCAAAGTCTGCAGCAGTGAGTCTAAGAAGGATGGAAATGCAGTGTGAAATCTGCTCAACAGCAAATGTATTTCAGCTTAGATTTTCCAGAAATCTCCCACCAGTGTGCAAAGCTGCCGTTCCTCCTATTAGAACAAACCAACTATATTACACTCCAACTGCAACCTCTGCAGCTTCACAACAAGGGCAAATCAATGACAGCCACTCAGTGTGTGTCAAAGTGTTTCCTGTGGCTCATCAAGCATCAGCGCTGCAGAGAAATTTCACTTCAAACCATCACCCTGGATTTCCTGGTTTAATTTCCTTTCTTTATTAACATTTTGTGTTGCTAGAAACATCCAAGCACGGAAACTTGATCATAATAACAATAATAAAAAAGCTATGTTCTCTCTAATGAGCTGTTACAATAATTATCTCTGCCTCTGAATTCTTCTCTCCATCACCAGCTGCATGCTTCCTGCTGTGAACAGCTTCATATTCTGCAGACTCTCTTTCATCCACTACATGTACTTAGTGTTGCAAACACAAACAATGCATGATTCCACTACAATGCGTCAGGTTCATTTAGCTGGCAGAAGAGGCTCTCAGGACTGTGCTGTTACAGCATGATGGTGGGGGATGAGGGAGAGGACAGTAGGAATCATGGGATGCAGAGAAATATAGGGAAAAGAGGCTCTCTAGCATGAGTCAGGCATGTTGCGTAAGCAGCGGAAGGGAGGGGATGGAGGCCAGTCATGTCTCCCAACAGAAGACCCGCTCAGAGGGGCAGATTCAGAGTATCGAATTATCTTTATTCTTACTCAAGTGCCTGAGTATTTATTTGGTGTACGGCTTTGTTGTTTTATTCTAATTCATTTCAAATGAAAAGAACTGGCACTTTTAATGTCACTGCTTGATACAGCAGCTGCAAATATCAGCAATAAATGGATGTTGTCATGTCACAATGCATTAAAACAGGTGTAGTGATTTTTTTTTATTTTATTTTATTTTTTGTTTGTTTAATTTTCATTATGGGTACTAAGAGGTGCTCAGCTGGTGTGTAGCTGAGCTGGTTTATGTTTTTCAGGTACAGAAGCTGTGGGTCCTCATCTGAACTGGCCCAGGTTTGAGTCTGGCTCAGCAGGTTGGCCTGCAGGGAACAGTGCTGGAGTGGTTTAAGTCCTATTAAACAGACAGGTCTTTTTCTGTCTTGGTAGGTGACTTGTCGGTGACGTGATGATGTGTTTAGGAGATTTTTTTTACTTGAAACAGCCTCTGTGGCCATAAACAAATGTATGGGAATGGTATTGGATCAAGTCATGATGCTAAAAATCTCTAAAATCTGTAAGAGCTTCATTAAAAAAGCAGCTAGATCTCTTTTTAAGTCTTAAAGACATTTTGTTGGTTCCTGGGTTTGGGCTAAGTTTTCATTCTTTAAAATGTCCCGTCATTTTACACCCATTTTAGCTTATTTTCCATCTAATTTCAGACATGTTTTTGTACATTTAGTTAGTTTTGTTTCCTTCCCTCTTGTGTCATACATGTGTTTAGTTTCCATTTTCTATATAATTACACATTTCCAGTCCTGTTTTCTGCCCTACCTGTCAGGACTCCCTACACGGCAGTTCCTTCTGTAGAATCATTTGTTTCTATAAAACAACATATGTTTTTAATCTCCCCTTTTTCAACATATTTGTAATGGGCTCCTTTTCCACATTCATTTACATATTGAATTTTCATGAAGCTTCCTCATTTCTAACTGGTCCCAGTCCCAGTTGTGTCAATTATCCACTCGGCCACTTGGGAAGCATAAATCACTTTGGGAATGGAAACACCTGGTAAATAATTTTAGTGCAGCATTAGATGGATGAGCACTCATTCCATGGCAAACAGGTTAAAGGAATGGATCAACGCTAAATATAACTCTATATATATGCTGCACATGTACTATGAAGAGCAAATAATATCACATAATAACGTAAACACAGAATCCAAACATTGTTTCTGTAAAATTGCTGTGACGTTATAAAGAACACCAACAATTTACTGATATTTAACAGTAAATCTACTGTACCAATTCAACGACTGAGTGATTTATTTTAGATTACAGTGTAAAAAACAGGATTTTTGTTCATTCCTGTGTCAATTTACCCGCATCAAAAAGTATGTTAGCGAATACTTAATAATGGTATTATTGATACTAGCTACTAGCTAATTACTCACTATTCCTGCTTGACATGCAGCCAGTGTGTCAGAAGGAAAGTCTCTCCTGAATCAGGTTTGTTTCTGCTCTGAAACCTGTCCTAACAGCAGCCTTACAGGTTAAAATCAGGCCAGAAACCCACTGCACTCATGGAGTCAGACCCCCCGAGACATGGGGGTAAATAAAAGAATAAGCAATGAACTGTAACTGACATTTTGGATCGAACATTGAACATGACAGAGCATGTGTAGTATTTCAGATCTAGTCCATATAAAAGCTAAAACTCACCATAAATCCAGATTATAGCAGGGAAACAGGTGTGGGAGGGGGCTGCTTTGGAAAAATTGCTATCACTTTATATGCAGGGAAAGCATATTTGACAATAACTTTAATTATACAACAATAAGCTATAATAGTAAAATGAACAGTAATCTATCATGACTGTTGACCAGTCAATCCAGCTCACATTATCATAATACTGATTATAACAGGGTCCTTGCCCACTTCAGCAAAAAATCACACAAACACACTGACAGTCATGTTGCGTAAACTGTGACAAAGTGGAAAAAAAGAAAAAAGGAATGCCCCAATCACTTCCAGTCCAAAAAAAACCCCCAATTACAAGCTGTAACAACTATCCTTATCATCCACAGCCTGACCCCCACCCTCATTTAACTTCAACTCACACCCTAACCAGGACCCCAGAAATATAATTTTGCTTTATTAGGACCTTACTTTGGTTAATTGACCTTTAAAACTCCACTAAATGGCCGGCACACACTGAGAGCTATTGCTTATATTTTCAACAGTGTCTCAGGAATGATAGTGTGTAACTCTTTGGGGTGAATTGTAATAGATAAGTTGCCCTTAAGGTGATCTACAGAAGTTTTCCAGACATTTATTGTCCATATAGGAGGTTCACAATCAAGCCTCAAAAAGTAGTGTTTATTCAGAGACTAAACAGTAAACCTACAATGAGTGATCCATTAAAACACAATATTTTCATATTGTTAGCCTCATAACATAATTAAGTCATATTTTAGGTTTTTATAGGCAGTGGTACACAATCAGCAATATTAGGAGAGTACAGAAATCACAATGTAGCCTAAATATGACTTAGGCTATTATGCTATGAAGCTAATGATATGAAAAAAGATCACTATCACTACTACAGTATGTATAGTTGTATGTTGACCCCTATTTTGATCTGGAAATAATGATGAAGCCATTTTCTGTCAAACATCTCCCACCAGTCAGAGAGATTGATGGTAATGTCCAATCAGGGGCAGCCAAAGAAAGTTGTCTGTGTGTCAGAAAAGAAGAAAAATAATGCTCCTCTATGGCTGGAACAAAGCCAAGAAGACATTTTGAGGGCAAAAATGAGTTGAATTGGAGATGGTTTTGTGAGGATAGCAGGTAAATAGGAGCTTCAATGAAAAAAGCAAAAAGAAGCTGGAGGAAAAGGTGTAAATACTTTCTACAAAGTACCGTTAGTAATAAATTCTGTTTTCTTGTTTTGGTTGGCCTTTATGCCGCTGTGTCTGTTGATACATTCATTTTACATCATTTTAGCCTCATAATCTGACAACTGAGGCTGTCCTGAAAAAGTAATGTTTGGATGTTGACTTGGATTTAAAAAATGAAGCTTCTACATGCAATTTTACATAAAAAAAAAAAAAAAAATAATAAAAAAAAAACAAGCAGACCGCTAATAGTAACTAAAGCAAGAGTGTCTAGTAAGAAAACAGCAGAACTGAGGCCGAGAACACTGCTTTTCCAGGGTTTAATCTGAGGGTTTAATCTAAAATTCTGCAGCTGTTCCGATGCTGTATGGCCAGTTGAATCTTAAATGGCTGTAGTTCCACTTCCAGTGAGGCTGTAAAAAAGCAATTACTGGGAGATAAGTTGAGGGAGATAACACGTGAAGGGGTGGTATAAAATGCTGAAGGAGACACTGAGGTGACAGTAAACATACAGACAATACAGAGCAGATACGCTGCTTTTCCTGCAGAATAAAATCTGGATGACTTACCCAGCATGCCTTTGTTTGGCTCAGATAGACACATGTCTATCTGAGCGCTAGGCAGCACAAAGCCAACCACAAAGATCTCCACACCATCTGCCATCAGGGCCAGTCCCAGGACAAAGTAGAGCGTCCACTGGAACTTCCCCTGGCCACACTCCTGCAGGATGCTCTCGTACTGCTGGGCCAGCTCCTCCTGGTCTTTCCTCCTCTCGCCCTCGTAGGCCGACAGGTCCCTGAACTGCTGCGCCTGGACATCCGCCACCCTGTCCATGCCGCTAGCTTTGCCTGAGTCTGCCCGGGGGATGCCTTGGTACTCTCCTTCATAGATCTCATCATCCTCATCGTGTCCTTCAGTGGAATCACTGTGACCCTCATCATCATTGGCCCGGCTGTCATTCCGATAATATCCGCCGTCATTGCTCGGCGCACCGGCATAGTCATCGTCATCATCATCCTCCTCAAATCGCTTATAGGAGCGCTTGGTGTATTCGTCGGTCATCTTGTCCATGCCACGCCCCACTTTCTTGCCAACTTGCTTCTTGGCAACCTTGGCTATGTCCTTGGCACCGCGGATGAAGTCTGAGCGGCCGTCTCTGTAGCGCCCGTCATCGTCCATCTTGGATGTGTAGAGGTGTTGGTGAGATGCTTCTGAGACTTGGGGGTATCAGGACTGGCCCAAGCACATGAGTGTGTGATGGGAATTTTTTTTGTTGGACTCAATTCAGGACCGTGGACAGCTCCTTGCTCTGCTGCACTCAGACACCAAATCCTGCAGAAAAGCAAAGAAAAACACCCTGTTAGCATGAGTCATCCCACTGGTGCAACAAAAAACATCAGAAAGAAACACTCAAGAAGGTTTCAAACTGTCAGGATTAAAGATCATTAGTACAGATACACAAAGGACCGTCAGATGCGACAACATTGACAGGTTTTATGGGCTGAGTGTAGGAGCTCAGTGGCTTTTATTATCTGAACAGCAGTTATCTCAGCTCTCTCCTCCGTTGGTATTTACACACCACAGAGTTAACAAACATGATCACAAACCATGCTGTGACACACACCTTTGTCGTTCACAAGCAGCGCTGCAATGTGATGCAGCAAAGGTCAGAGTGCATAAAGACGCTACCACCAGAGATGTTATCCTCAATTTTATGGAAAGAAATCAGTCAAAATCCTGCAAGGAAGTCAGGTCGTCTTTTCCAAGACACCTCCATCACTGTGAGGCTGCTGGTTTGTTCCACTAGTGCACTGAGGAAAAGCATCTAAGGCACCAATAATGTCCAAAAACACTCATTTAGTGCCAACATTTTTTTTCCAGTAACTACTGCTGGGATCTCATGTTGTCATTTCCAGCCCCATATCTATTGTACATACGACATAAGTAAAATGTTAAAGTTAAATTTTTTTGATTTGGAGGATAAACAGCAATAATAATGTTTCAAGCAAAAAATAATTCACAACCTGACCACAAAAAAAACATGCTTTTTTTTTTTTTTTTTTTTATGGTGAGGGGGGATATAGTCTGAGGGGAAACTTAAATCTGAAGACTTTAGGAGAAAGAAGAACTATGGAAAGCTTGTGTCCTACTGTATTTGGCCTAAAATTCTGGGATAAACTTCAGGAAGAACTCAAACACTGTCCAAAAATCCTTCAGTTAATGAAGAAATTCAAAGAAATGGTATTCAAATTGTATAAAGACAGAGAGCACATGTAAATCTATACAGTTAACAATGTAGATGTACATGAATATATGTACATGCTGAGTATGAGTATACAAAAATGCAAATATACATGTATGAATATGTATCTGTGTACATGTTTATGTGCATGTATGTATGTGTATATGGGTGGGTAAGTATTTTGTATGTATGTGAATGTGTATAAAAAGTAGATTGGCATACAGTATATCTTGCATAAGTATATCTGCATTTAAAAGGACTATACATAGAGGTATATATGCATTTACTTTTATACATATTTTCTTTTTTGTTTTCTGGAAAAACTGAATAATAACTGATATACTTCGAAAACTACAAGAAAGAGTACAATATATGCAATAAGGGGGCAAGAATAAATAAGCAGTTACTTCATCCTGCTCATTTTCAGACTATAATGGTAGATTTCATTAGATAGTTCATTTGAAGTAATTTTTGTTTTTATCTTTGTTGATTTAGGATAAATACAGCATGATGATTGAAATAACAGTTTAAAACATGCACCTGTTTAAACCCCTTGAAATGCTTGACATAACATCACATTATGCTAACATCTCATGGTTTGGCTACTTATCTATCCACAGAGACTCGAGGACCCTTCAACATCACAAGTCCTGCCCACGTCCAACTACACTTCTTAGTGAAGGTGGACAGGGTTAAAGGTAAAGCGAGGTAACGTGTATGGCCGCACAATAAGAAGGCTGCTGGTTTGAGCCTCAGGGGTTCAAACTTTCTGTGTGGAGTTTGCATGTTCTCCCCGTGTATGTGTGGGTACTCCAGCTTCCTTTCACAGTCCAAAGAGGTTAACTGGTCACTCTAAGTTCTCCCTTGGAGTTACTGCGAGCGTGAGTGGTTGTTTGTCTCTCTGTGTTGGCCCTGCGATGGACTGGTGACCAGGGTGTACCCTGCCTCTCACCTAATAATTGCTGGGATGGGCTAACTCTAATTGGAAATAAGCGTTATATAAAATGAATTAATTCATTAAAATTAATGACCTTTTTAAAGTTTGGTGACAACAGCAGCAGATCTTTGGTACTGTATGTACTCAGAAGATGTTTCGGAAGGAAGTCTCTGGGGGTGGGCTGCAGATGTAGCCAACGCTTAAGTAATCTGAATAGCGCCCACGCTCTTTTCAAGGGGAGCTGCAGCAGTAGCAGCTCAGTGAGTGAGAGAAAGAAAATGTTGAGCCTGAAGGACTCCACAGCTCCGAACATCAAGACTGAAAATACCGAAACTGCTGCAGGATAACGACTGCTGAAAGAACGGGCTCGTCTCACACAGGGAGGAGAGGCCTGAGAGGCCTCTTAGTGTTTATAGCTAGTAAACCTACATTTTAAATTATAACACACAGTAGAGTACTTTTAAGCAGGTGTATGCATATTCCTCATACAGTTAACATTTACAGGTTTTCTTGTTTATTCTTCTTAGAGGCATTCTACAAATGAGAAACTTAGAGTAAATCACAAGAAAGGAAACATTTTCCATCAATATTTTAGTTAATATCTGTTCACATAGATTGTTGTTTCATTATAAGAATGTTCATCCAAGAAACACAATAAGGAGGAAGACATTAAAAGACAGGTCAGCAACAGTTAGGTCCAAAACCTGAAGCGTTATTAAATAGCCAAAATTACTATAGACAAGCAAGGAAGCAGGAAAACAACCATTATGCTCCCAGTAATTATTTGATCCAGGAACATAACAAGGAAACAACAGATTGAGGAACAAGGCAACCAGCAGTTAGAGGCCAGAGTTATACACAAAGAAAGAACAGAAAGAATAAAGTGTAGCTCCTGTCATCCAGTCACTGATTTCAGCTCTGAGTTTGTGGCTCTAGCAGTTTATCATCACAATTTATAATAAATTCCTTCACGTGTGATTGCTTAAGAAGATTCAAAATGCTGCGAATGTTTGAGACAAAGTGTTTCATCATACTTCCAGCTAATGCTTATAAAGTCTTGGTATTTACAGTGTAGTGATCAATGGATGAACCATGCAATTAATTATCAGGCACAGTGGATGTGTGGTATTAAATAATGCTGGAAAAGTGCCAAGCTAACCCCATTATCATCATTCCTACTCATCACAAAGCATTAGCCAGTGTGGGCAGATTGTAGGTTAGCAGGAGGGAATCTGAAAGCTTCCTGTGTATTCTCTGAGGTGTCGAACAGACACAGACGACTGCCAACATCACACGACCCGGAGGTCTGCTGGGACGCCGGAGTTTCTCCAAACAAGCTCGCTGACAGCCGGCTGCAGAAAAACCCAAGAAGGCTGCAGAAAATTTACAAGTTGTTCCCTGAGATCTGCATTTCACTGTTAGAATGGAGAATAAATCAAGAACTACAGAACACAAATAAACACATTTTCACTTATCTGTTTCAATTAGTTGATTCTGTGTAATACTACACAGGTATTTTAGGCTTCACACAGGCTCACCAATACTGGACAACAGAAGAATACAAGAAAAATGACAAGATATTTTCTTGGCCCACTTTAGGCCCCTTAGTACCAATGTGGCCTGGTTTAACCAGCACAGCCTACCTGAGTATTGTTGCTGACCATGTCCATCCCTTTATGACCACAGTGTAGCATCTTCTGATGCTACTTCCTGAAGGATAATGCTCCATGTCACAAAGCTCAGATCATCTCCACCTGCTTTCTAGAACATGACAATGAGTTCACTGGACTCCAACGGCCTCCACTGTCACTAAATCTTAATCCAGAGCAGCTTTGGGTGAAAAGGGGAGATTCTCATCATGGATGCAGCCGACAAACCTGCAGCAGCTGTGTGATGCTGTCATGTCAATATGGAGAAAACCCTGATACTAAAATGATTAGTTGAAGCCTTTGCAACAATGCTCAATTAGCATCAACAGTAATGGGTTGATTAACAGGTAAAAGGATAAATTACTACCTCCCACAAACACTGACAGGAAGGGATCATTCAATTCAATTTCATTTAATTTCCACAGCACCATTTCTCAAAAAGTCTTCCCTATTCAGTCCAATTATAATCTGATTCAGTCTAGTTTACCATAATCTTCCAATCCAATTAAATCAAATTCCTTAGATCTACTTTAGTCCAGTTTATATTATGCTAATTCATAAAAGTCTGCATTGCTAAAGAAACCAACAATCCTATGAATCTACTCTTAAATCCAGTCTTCAGATTACAGGTTACTGGCCAGAAGAAATAAGCGACAAATACTCATTTAATCATTTTCTCATGTACTGGAGTGAGTGGAACATCGGTGGTTTGCCTTTAGGTCGGGTCTCGCTCTATTCCTCACTAGATTTTTTAAAGCCAACACTGGATTGTAGGCTTTCGATTTCAATGTTCATGCTCACAAGCATTCCTCAGTCTACTGGTTTTGGTTTGGAAGCTGAGGATCCGGCTTGGCTCAAATTATTCAAGCTGCCATAAAGAACTGTAGTGCCTCTTATGGTTTATCCTACATCAATTAGTTGTCCAGCTATCCATCCTTCAGTTTGTGGTTATCTAAAACAAGAATGTCAAATGTCAGTCCTGGAGGGCCGGCGTCCAGCAGGTTTTAGATGTTTCCCTTGTTCAACACACCTGAATCGAGTCAATGGGTCATTATGGAAACATTTAAAACCTGAAGGATGTCGTCACTCCAAGACAGACAGACGGTAGATCATGTGTTTGGAGATTTTCTCACTCATCAGGTGCAGGGGCTTTGTCATCAGCGTGAATGTCATCCTCTAGATTTTAGATTTCCAGTAGAGCAGCTTTGGGATGTGGTAGAACGGGAGATTCTCATCATGGATGCAGCCGACAAACCTGCAGCAACTGTGTGATGCTGTCATGTCAATATGGAACAAAACCTCTGAAAATGTTTTCAACACCTTGGGAACATTCAAGAATTATTTTAGTTCTGAAGGATAAAAGGGGGGCAAAGTGGCTGGTGATTGTATTTCCACTATTTTATGTCTCTCTACCATCATACAGCTGCAGAATTCTAATCCATCTCAGAAAACAGGCTCAGTCTATTATTTCTCTTTGATGAGGAGTGACGGATACTTCATTGTCACCATGGTCACATTTTTACCAGGAGACTCTCAAGGCTTATTTGAATGTAGTGAAAAAGCCCATCACCTTCTGATTAGCCTTTCACAAGCCAGAGATATGAGATAAGAGGGGGTGTTGGTTGGTTGACTCTATGAATAACAAATGCTATCCCAGCTTGCATATGCAGGGTTACAGCGCAGCTGTGGATCAATGCAGGAAAAATAACTTCGCGTATGTTATACTAATTTCTATCAACATTTTTTATCTATATTCCATGTCTGTGTGCGCTCTTCAGTGCTTTTTAGACTAATAAGAAAACGATTAAGCTTGCAGGATAAAGATTTAATGTGAAACAAAGTAGTTCCCCAAACAGTTCTGGCATCTCTAATGAAGTGTGAATTGAAAATATATCACAAGTGGAGTTTAGGGGCTGTGTGGAAACCCAGGCTGTCATTGGCATCTGAAGGAAGATTTAATTATGTAATCACATTTCTTTCAAACAAGCACAGAGGATGCCTCACACATGCACACATGTGCAGCATACAGTACAGTGAGGTAGCCTAAAGGCTGATAACATCACAGGTCTCCTGGGATAGGGGCCTTTTTTCAGAAAATGCCAAAAACATCTCTGTTACATTTGAATGCATGAGGCATCTGAGCTCTGCTGAGTATTTCACTACTGATGGTTAAACAGATGTTCAAAGACCTGAATCTGTCAACACTTCATTTTCTTTGACATTTTATGAATCAGTGCATCGAATTTCAGAACATATTTTCTGACTGTCACCAGCTGTTGGCAAAGAAAATCAAACAAAACTATCTGCAAACAAAGACAACAAAGTTACAGCAAGAGAGGCAGAAATGATGGAACAGTGAAATGCTAAAAAGCCAGATATTTCAGTAAAAAGAGGTACAACATCTCATGGATAATTTTACGAAAAGGTGACACTGATGCAGAAATCAGATAGAGAGCAAAATGTAGGTCCAAACCTCCAAACTTATTATAAAATCCAGAGTTCACACAGGGGTGTGCAGTAACAGGCAGATGGTGGGCTAAAAGGAAAATTAAAGGGACGCATTAAAATCTTCTTGACTACGGCCTCCTGAACGGGGGGGCAGCATGAGATCCATGCAGTCCAGAAGATCTTTGCACACACTAAGAAGCAGCATTGCTAACATGTAGCATACCAAAATGAAACTCAGCTAAAAGGCTCTACCAAGCATTGCCACATAAATGAAACGCAGTCCGAACCCAAAGTACTTATATGGGAATGTAAGAAAAACATGAGAACAACTCTGTCCACTTTGGAGCTTCTGCTAATTTCTCCCCTTCAAGCAAACCACACAAACAAGGCGTCACATAAAGACAGGGACTCTGCTGATTACGAAGATGTCTGTCTCATCACTGTGGGGTAAAACCTCTGGGAGCTAGCAGCCAGAATCAGAAACCATGTCTCACTTTTCCTGTTTTATGGTGAAAAGTTTTATTCCAGCTCTAAAAAAGTCTCTGCTAATGTTTCTCCTATGACTCTGCCTTTGTTTGAAATGAATCATCCTGCTGGTTTCCATGAAGATGAAGGAAGTTTTATAGAGAAGTATTCACTCTTCCTATCATAGACTTTCATGGGCTTCACATCTTTCTGGATTCAATAATCAACATCGGCTGATGGCTTCCTGAGATATTTACCTGCGTTAGTAAAATTGCTCACAATGTGGTTTTCTTTCAGTAGGAGATAACTTTTTACACAATATACTGTGTTCCAGGTGAATTTACTATGACACAGTGATACATATCTGGATTCTGACACTTCTGTAGTAATCTCTCATGTCTCATCTTTCTGTAGAGACCAAAATTAGACATACGGCCCTTCCAGTTTTCATTGGGTATGTCAGTTGGGACAAAAGGCAGAAAAGAATTGGCCTAGTCAAGACTAGGTTGAAGAAGGGCACTCTGGTCTGCCTAAAAATGTAGGCCTTAGTCTGCTTCAAGTGAACCAAAAACAGGCAAACAACAATTTGGGTGCATTTGTGTGCAAGGCATGGAGCATTGTGCATCTAAGAAGGCACGATTAACTCTAAACAGTGTCTTTTTCAGGGAACGCTTTAAACCATGTACAGTAAATGTCACGTTTTTGTGAGAGCTTAGATTTTTTTCTCATCTATAAAGATGTGATGAAGTTAATTTGCAACTCTGTTATACTATAAGCTTAACTGATACGCTATCATCTCCCTCTTCGGTATAGAGGTGCATTGGGAATATTACTTTTCATCTGTTTACCGAAATCTATTCAGTGTTAGAAATTCCTCTGGTGTTGTTATGTTTATGTGTAAATTTAATGCATCTTCTTTGCTGAGATACTCAAAAATAGCTTTCCCAATCTTCATCAGGCTCTGGCACTTCCTGACAGGAACAGGACATTTTATTTAGCGGATATGAAAGACCCATTTAGCAGCAGTCAGGTTTTGGCAGGAAAAAGGACAGACAATTATAGGCTCTGTGAGGATGAATGAGGGAGAGAAATCCAATAAAATGTTCAAATACCACACTGCAACAATCACCTTTGCTAGTCTCTGTACACAGGAAACATTATCTGAATAAACCAGCTTTGATGAAATCCCACCACACCTGCAGCTCAGCTTCACAACATGAGATGGACAGATCCACACCTCTTTCTCCCTCCTCCACAATGTCCAGGGTCATTAAAACTTCACTCCTATACCACTCATATTTAACGATTTTGTATAAAGAAAAAAACGCATCAGTATCTTTAAATAATTTTGGTGGCCTTATAATAAAGGCTGAGAAGAGTTTGTTAAACCATCAAGATGCTGCCAAAAATTCAACAAGATATCAATTATGACAAAGACAGAGATCATCTCCCTACTCAATCGTTGCAACTGGCTCTACTTGTCTCAAATAAAACTCTATTAATTGGCTTCAGATGGTTCAGAACTCAGCTGCCAGACTTTTAACAAGAGCCCAGAAAAGAGAGCACGTAGCTCCTGTTTTAGCTCCTTGTCTCTTTTAGAATTAACATTAAGCTCTTATTGGCTTTCAAAGCCCTTTGTGGCCTTTTTACTTTATTTATCTGACCTTTTAGAACCATGTGAGCTTGAATACAGACTGAGATCCTCTGCCAGAGGACTTTTACCTGTTTCTAAGACACCTTTTAAGACCAGAGGTGGCAGAGCATTTGTAGTTAAAGCCCTTAAAATCTGGAACAAATTGTCTGAGGAGGTCAGATCAGCAAAATGATGCTTTTCTAAACGTTTGGAAGCGTTTGAACATCTGTGTTTGAGCACCCTTAGCGGTTGTTGCTCATTCTCAAAGCTCCAATCAATCAGTAATCAGCAGCATTCAACTAAAACCAAAAAAAAAAGCTTAATGAACCAGATGTTCGCCGCTCAGCTGAAAACCAAGTCAGCACCTAGAATCTGCAAACATAGCTGAGTATTTAGCTTCTAAAGCAACACATCATCTATTCATGGTATTTCTGCAGATGCTGGATGATGATTATTTTCCATATAAATATTATATTAATAAACAGTCTCTTTAATTATATGAAAAAGATTCAAATATCAGAAATATGCTTCTTGTTGTTAAATATGGCTGAGAAGAAAAGACTGCTTTACTGGCAGATTAAGATGTTTGTTCCCCAAAATCCCATTATAGCCAGATTCTAGTGCACATGTAAACACAATCACTCCCAGATATTATGATGGATGGCAGAATACAAAACCCTCACAACTTTTTTTTTTTAAAGGCAACATAGGTGATGAACACACACAAAGACCAGAAAGTGTGATGGGGTTGGAAGAAAGCTTCTTAAAATGTTCATGAGATGTCACTTTTAAAAGCCTGCGACAAATAAGCATATGTTTACATGGACAAAATGACAGGATAAAGCCTGAATAATTAACATAAAAAGCTAGTATTTTTTGTATTAACTTTATTGGCAAAAAGAGGAATTATGGTACATTTCTTGCCTCTGAAAGGTGAACATTTTTCACATTACAAACATGCGCCATCCATGATGCTCATGAACCAGTGCTGGAGGAGAGGAATGAGCAGTTTGTAGATCAAACATGTTAAACTTGTCTCATTAAAGTTGTCCCGCTAACAGTCCTCTTGCTGCTTGAATGAGTCATTCCTGTCTCCAAATATAACTCCAGTGTTTATCACCAGCTCACACACACACAGTCACACACCTTCATGCTTTATCTTTCTACTAGAGCTGCAGTGAACAACATGCAGCCCCGACTTCCCTCCCATTCCAAGATGGCAGAACGTCCTCTTTGAACTAATTGCTTATTTCAACCACCCTCTCACCCAACTCCCAGGTGGAGGTTGACGTTGCTTCTTGCCATTTTAACATCTCATAGCTTTCAGTGTTCCAGTATTGAATGTTGGTGCCCTTCAGGCCCTCAGGAAACATTGCTGCATTTCTGCCACGCAATCACTTACTGTTGGATTTAAGCTAAATTACCATAAACTGTCATCTAGGCTGATTAATCAAATATTCCAAAGATATTTAAAAATCACAGATGCTGCATCCTTTAGGCTAAAAAAGAGAGAGATCATCTGGTTTGTTACCAGCCCATGGTCCAAAATTATTCATAGTGATAACATTAGTGTGTATGGCATGAGTAGCTTTCACATCTGTGTAGCGTCATTAATGCTGGATGATATGAGCAGGTTTTAGAGTAATATATGCTTTAACCCTTCTATTATCCTCAGACGTTACTGACACATTTCATCCTTATAGGGTCAGATTGACCCCAAGAATGTTTGCCTTCAGAAAATGATTTACAGAAAATTGTTGACCAAGTTTATGTGTCAGGAACTTTGTTTATTTATTGAATACAGAAATAACCTCTTGATAATGAAACCGTGACCTCTCCTCTAGCGCCACCATCAGGCCAAACTTTTAAATTAGAAGTAATTTATCTTGGAAAGTTTTCATCCACATTTTCTCAAATTTACGTACAACATCAATTACCACAAGAGTATGAACCCTAGTGGTTTTAGTAATGATATGACTTTTCCTGCAGCGCCACCATCAGTTCAAACTTGATGTTTTCAACATGGCTGACTGCAGATCTGGTGGGGCCTGGAACCATATTGATAATATTAGAAGAGTTAAGTCTACCCTGCTGCTGAAGTTGGGAAAGGGACTATATAATCTTTCCATTTTTGGAAGGGATCCTGCATGCTGGTGATTGAGTGACAGCAGGAGGGTCAACACTCTCACTCGCATCAGATGAGAATGCCTCAAAATCGGGTCATCCTCAACACAATCCTCTCTCTCAAACACGTTCTCCTCTATGTCAGTTTAACTGTCAAAAAATCACTGACAGTAAACCTTTTTCCAGAGGACATTTTCAAGAGAGCGAGAGGACAGACTGTAGCATGCACAGAGCACAATGAGGGATGATATGGATATTTTTGCTTTGCAAATTTTTTATATGTTTGCTCCTTCCTTATTTTGCATGAGCTACCATTGTCCTTGCGGGAATACCCCACCCTCCACAGAGCGGGAAATATCATATCTACTTCGGCAGGTGTGAGTAGTAAGTCACATTTACACACATATTCATTCCCATGGTGCGGGAAAGTTCTCATGAGAATATTGTTTCCCCTCCTCCCTGTCATGTATCAACTCTGCACCTGCAGGTTTGGGTGTGTTAGGTCACCCATGGGTCACACACAGACAAGTTTTACACAGAAGTCTGCAGTCAGGCTGACCCCAGAGGACCACCAGTGCATGCAATAGAAAATATCATCATGATCATTTTATACTTAATCAGTTGTCCTCATCAAATTGACCCCAATGATATTAGGAGGTTTAAAACACATTATATCCTTTACAGGGAAAGATAAGCGGATTTCAGTGACAGAAACCACATTCTGCAAGTGTTAAAACATGCAACGGCTCCACAGTAAAACCCTAGATCACCTGAAAACAAGTCAGAGGCTGCTTCAGCTCCAACAAAAACCAGCACAGGAGGTCAACCCTGCCCACCACAACAGCTTCACGTGACTCACTGAGAGGAGAAAAAGACTGAATGCAATCAGATGGCAGAAACTGGATTTCAATCAAATATTCTTTAGAAACACCTTGAAAGAACCTGGTGCTATATCTGTAAGTAAAACTAATGCAGTTAGCTTCTGTTTTTATTTACATTTTAGTCCACATAATGAAACAGGTCAGATTCTGCAAAAAAAGTCAAATTAATATATAATAATATATCAAATAAATGCAAAATAGATTGCTATGGCTTTCAGTAGCATCAATATAATTCATTTGTAGACTTATAAATAAAGATTATACACTGACCATAAACAGTTAATAAAGTCTGGTCTCTTTTGTCCACAATTATTCACACTGAATTAGATTTTGATGCTCATTTGACAGCACGGAAGCTGCAGCTAAAAGTGTGACAGAGACGGGCACGAGTGATGACAGCCTTTGCTTAAATGTGTTTGCATGTGTAGGTGTGTTTGTGTGTGTGTGTGTGCTCGTGCAGGAGATTGTTAGAGAGCTGGGAGTGAAAAAGATGCATGAGTGTGAGATGAGTGTGAGTCATGTCATGCAGTGCAGAATTCATTTGACACATTTAATTTCTTACTGTGACGCATGAAGTGAATTTTCCTCTTCGAAGAAGATCAAACCTGATGTTCACCAAACACTGTTCATTATTTCAGAATTTTTATATATTTATTTTGGTCATTTCCAGTATCAGTAAATGACTTTTGTGGAATTAAGTTGTTTTTGTCAGATTCATTGTTGATTTGCAATTTTGACTCAGAACTCTCGTAGTTTCTTAGCAACCCTGAAAACCGCAGTCATCAAGTTGAAAAGTAGAGTCGCCGTCTCGCTCCATTTGAAGTCAGTCAGAGTAAAAGTAGAGCACTTTGGTGAAGGCGCCACTTCAAAGTGACTCAGGCGTCAGACACTTTTAACTACAGGGACGTCTCTCAACAGGCTTTCAGTGATTTCCTTTCATTTTCCAGACTTTCTGTCTTCTTTACAGTCACCAAAAATAAGAGAAAACATGTCTGTTTATGTCATTATTCCCCACAGCATACTGATATGGACAAAGATATTAATAAAATCAGACTGTTTTCTCGTTCTCATGTCACACTTAAAGAGTCTTCCATGTTCTCTTGAGCACTGACTTTTTGGTCAGGTCAGCACAGCCCACACGCCTGATCTGTTAGAATATTTTCCTCAGTCAACAAACACCTACGCTCACAATAAACTCAGTTCGCTGCCACTACTGGCTCAACTACAGAAGGAGATTACAGTCAGCCATATAGTCATTTCTTATTAGCACACCAGAGCAGAAAAGAGGGGTAGCAGTGCTGCAGGAGCGACTGTAGAGAAGAAAACCAACATAAGAAGTAGACATAACCAAATATTATCTGTGTACTTCCATTCAGGGATCAAGCAGGGATCACCAACTCCGGACCTCTTAGTCCAGTCCTGCAAGTTTTCGATGTTTTCCTGCTGCAACCCAACTGGTTCAAATATAATGATTTTCCAACAACTTCTGGTCAAGTTTTGCTCAAGCCTCTTAACAAGCAATTCATTTTAGTCAGATGTGTTGCAGCAGGAAAACATCTAAAACCTGTGCTGCCTGAAACCTGACTGGACAAAAAGAATACAATGACCACAATGACCTGTTAAATTGAATCAGGTGTGTTGAAGCAGGAAAACATCTAAAATCTGCAGGACAGTGGTCATTAACAGAGTGGAGTTTGAAATTACTGCCCTAAATATTAGAGTATGTGCGGGAGTGTTCTGCAAACAACATTCATTAGCACCAGATATCTGTGATCACAATATTTCCCAGGGTGTTAAACAATACAGCTCAGTCACAGAAGTGCTATGAAGGTGCTTCAGTTTACAGGTGCAAAGCAGAAAACCTTCAGGTTTATTTGCTGTTTCATTCAAAGGCATAACAACAACTTGTTCAGGTTTAGAAAAAGTTGACAGTGGTAATCCAGACTGTCAGATAATGATGTTGAACTAGAATTAGCTCTTGTATGGAACAGTAGGGTGAATGCCCTACGCCACATGAATGGAGCCTGTGATGCTTAAGAAGTGGAAGTCTTACTTAAAAATTACTGACAACTCTAATGACAAGATTAGCTATTTAGAAGGAAAGATGCTTTTGAGAAATCCACAAAGAATTTGTGTGAAGGTGGAGTGAAAGGCGCATGTCCGTATAGCTGGGATGTTAGTGAATGGTCATCGAGCAGCGTTTCACTGTGAGTATAATAGTGTAGGGGAGTTTCTGTACTTGCAAAGTTTTTAAGATGTTGAGTATTTTTTTAAATGTAAAAGCATTAAAATTGTGCTGTGGCATTTTATGTGTAAAGTAAAACAGAATGTCATATTGTGCGCATGCATTAATCCTCCTTTTAAAGACACACTACATAGTCTTCCAACCTTAAATCTCTGCATTCCAGACTCGTTTGATGGCACAGTGACATCTATTAGTAGCTGGAGAGATCTCACAGTACAAATAGGAGGCCAGATGGATGCTAGATTAGCGTCAATAGGGGGGCGCATTACTGTGAAAATTGATCAGTACTTAACAGCCAGCTCTTATGCCATTAATACTTTTAGGCCTTCTGCAATGAAAGCAACACATCTTTGGCAGATTTAAACGCTCCCTCAGGAGCCGCCTTGCATACTGTCTCTACTCTGAGCTCTCGTCAGTCTGTAAAAGTCAGTCTTGTGTTGACCCTTGCTCTTATCGCTTTCTCTTTTTCTTTTCCTCTCGTCCTCCAAAAATGTCTTTCTGTGTTTCTTTGCTGAATCAGCTATGGTGAGTGTTCAAAACAACCAGAGTTTTGATATCCAGTCGCTAGCATTTAACATGGTGCCATAAAGCTAATCGCAGCCATCACGTGATGCTCAGAGCTGGAAAAAAAGGTTGTGAACAGCTCTTTGAATGTCAGTGGGCCATCAAAACTAGTCAGAAGTTGAGTTGTAAGGTGAGACACTTGTGTAGTGTAGCTTTAAAACTCATCACTATAACTGTGTACATACTGCAGTTAAGTGATGAGTGAATAAACATAGTAAGCTTCATTGCAAAGTGGAGCTGAATGTTTTATTACATAACACTCCTGAATATTTAATACAGTCTTCTCTTATGATGCTAGAACAAGTGATTTAAATTCTGAGAAAGTTCTAGTCTTTTCAAGGTGATTTGTTTTGGTTCAGTGCTTGTATTTTTGTGTTTCTGTTTACTACCCATGCTCATAGAGCCTATTTAAATGCTCTCTATCTTCTCTCTCTCTTAAACACACACACATACACAGACTTGTACTCTTCATCTTCCTCAGTCATTGCCTCTTTTAACAGCTCTGACTTTTTCATGTCCAGCAGCATTTTCCCTCCATCCTCATCCATCATTTTTCTACCAGCTCTGAGATTCCAGGGACCTCCAGCTGAGGCCAGCTGAATAATCCATCATTTATCTATGTCTAGTTTTCGGGCCACAAGGACAGAGGTGCCAGAGCCGACTCGTCCCTTAGTGGTGATGTATCGTCGCCATAAACCTCTCTGCACGGCAGCATCGGTCCAGTTCCTGCTCTCTCATCTGCACCAACCACACTATGGCATCTGAACATAGTCACACAGGATGTGACAGCCATTCAGCTGCATCACATTCCTGCAGGGCCTCAGGCCCATCCAGGGCTAAAGACAAAACAGCAGGCTGAGAGGCGGGTGTGATGATTGGTCGATGCTGTGGCTCCACCTCAGTGCTGTGCATGGGGTTGTGTGTGCACAAGTCCCCTTTGGGAGAAGCCGCAGCCTAACATGAATAACATCATCGCTCCTCTGCTCAACGTGCTCTGTCACCCTGGTGGCACCATGTCGGCTAGCAACACCATGTCAAACACTGTGACGTCAGCCCTCTGCATCCATTTTGGTTTTGCCGACTGCAAAATGGACTGAAGAGGAGTCAGACAGAGGGCAGCTGAGGGGTGCTGTTCATAAAAAAATGCAGTGCAGAGGAGAAAAACTGCACTAAACAGCTGTATGCATGACATGAGTTTGTCACATTAGAGTCATCCTCTCGGTTAGAGTCACCAGCAGTCTGATTAGTGTCTCCACAAATTAACTACATGAAGGAGCAGCTAATCAAAAATATGAAGATGAAACTTAATCTAAACTTACTTTTTCAGTTTGCTGATACTAATGAGAATTGCTTCAGATCAGAAAGTTAACTGGTATTACAGATTCAAGATTTCACATATCTATGTATCCATCACTTCATATGTGCTGTTATTGGCTGAGGCTCCCCCTTTCAGAGTTTATCTATTTTTATTTGGATCCCTGTTAACTGCAGCCAGCAACTGCTGTTATTCTTCCTGGCTCCATCTGTTCTGTACAATCAAACATCTATATACATTTACACATACTTACTAACACATGCATTCACATATGCACATATATACTTTACAGTACATATCTATATCTATATATATATATATATATATATATATATATATATATATATATATATATTGATATATATATATATAGGGATCTTAGCCTTCTCATTCTCCACCAACATTTCCCAGGTAATGGAGAATGAGAGGGCTAAGATCCTGTGGAACTTCCAGATACAGACTGACAAAATGGTGATGGCCAACCAACCGGACATAGTGATCATGGATAAGCAGCAAAGGAAAGCCATAGTGACCGATGTAGACATCCCCAATGATGGAAATATCACACACAACACAAGAAACTGGAGAAATACTGAGGACTCAGGAAGAGCTGGAGAAAGCCTGGAAGGTGAAGGCAACAGTAGTACCAGTGGAGCACTGGGGGCCGTGTCCCCCACACTGGAGAAGTGGCTCATACAGATACCTGGAGAAACATCAGACATCTCCATCCAGAAGAGTGCAGTCCTAGGAACAGTCACCTACCCTACCCAGGGGAGATCAGAGGGTGGATGAGAGGAGTTTTTTTTGTTGTTGTTGTTGTTGTTGTTGTTTTCAGATATATTGGATGAAAGTCTATGTCTAAACTCGTGTAGACAGATATGTATGATACAGGATATTCATACAAGTCCTCATACTTATACATGTGTATACAAACTTAATAACTGGGTTTTATGCTTTAATAGATGCTGTCACAGTGTTATTTTAAACTTCTATAACCAATAACTGATTTAAAATATTGTGCATTGTGTTAAGATTAGTAAGTAAGTAAGTAAGTAAATGTTTATTTATATAGCACCTTTCAAGATAAGTCCTGAGATTAGATCTGACTATTACATAAATTGGTTGGTTTTCCTGAGTATTTTGTTTGATGCACTGGACCAGATTATTGAGCCGTTATCCAGGTTTGACCACATTAGTGATTGGATTATTCCCTTCATTGCTTTTGTTAATAGAAATGTTCTTTTTCTTCTAATTGCTGTGATCGCTCCTTTTTTGCTGTGATTTTGTCAATATGTTTGTTCCAAGTTAATTATCAATATTATTGGTTTTATGAGCTTATCCGATAGATTTGTCCTTAATTCTCAGGTTTCGTTTTGGATTTTGGCTTGAACCTATTGTCATAACACTGGTTTCTGTTGTGTTTATAGCAAGCTGATTTTCTGCCACCCACTGGTTCATGACTTTCAATACTTTGTTTAGTTTATTAGTTGTGCAGAGAAATAAACGGGAATATAAGGTGGTCTTGTGGTTGTGCATGTTGCAGAGCTCAACCAGGCTGCAGCAGAGACACATTCATGCTGACAGCAGTGATACCCTGGAATCATAACCCCGTTATCTAAATGTTCTACACCATGTTCATTGTTTAGGGGATGAAATGAAGACCCAGTTTGTACAACACCATCCCACAAAAACACACAAAAACAGAAAGCCATGCTGTGTTTAACAGTGAATTAAGTACCAGTATTTCCATAGCTAAATTCTTCCTGGCTGTCAGAAATCTGCTGCAGGGATTAAAAGGAAGCGATTCTAAAGCTGCTGCAGGCCAAACTCAGCATGCAGATATTATTCCCATGATGCTCTGCAGAAACACTGCTGCAGCTCTTTACTGAGCTGAATGTCATTTTTTTAGAGTGAATTCGGTTGTTGCCACTTCAAGCTTCACTCGAGCTTCTGTTTCTGTCAGAGGTGTCTATGTTGGACTGAAGTTGCTCTTTGCTGACTGAGTTTAGTTAAATGTAATGAACCCTGGTTTGTAAAGTAGCTTTGTGGAAAAAAGAAGATGTAACTGTGCAACAGAGTACTAATTACAGGGCTAATGGAGACGATACTCCTGAGGGAGATGTCTGATATTCTGGATGAGAAGATTTCTATGTTGTTGCAGAGCCAAGTTAACATCCTCCTGACACAAATAAACATTAATCTTGAACATTTGTTCATAATAGAGTTATGAGCAAAATTCTTCTTCATCTGCATACAAGTCTATCTCTCAGCCTTGCAGTAAATCTTCAGCAGAGCAGAGAAGAATGTTTCAGAAGCAGCATAAGAAGATTAAAAGCAGATCTATCTGCAAAATGAAAAAAAAAGCCAGCCTCATCAAGACGACACATTTAGACATTTAGATGTTGGATCAGCTGTGTTCTCTGTTGATCTTTGACGTCTGGGTGGAGTAGCTATGGTGCGTGGCTGTGGTCTGTGTTGAGCTGTTAGGCTAATATATCCGGCACCATTGCTCCCAGCACCCGGGGAGAGGCGAGTTGTAACTTGTGACAGAGCTAATCTCCGAGGACAGAGCGGAGCACGGCCTAATCAGCGGGGTAGCAGCCAGAAAATGAGAACACCAAACAGAGCAGCTACTTGCTCTTTCTGGTTTCCAGTAAACCTCTCATGTTTTAAACTGAGTGATGGGAATGACTCACAAAACCACCATAATGTGATTAAACGTCTAAGTAGTTTTTAATTCCTTTCTCAATATGCAAAAATATAAGAAATATATAATATACAGTACCAGTCAAACATTAAAATTAATGGGAAAGCATGTTCCAACGTTTACCAAATTCAAGGACTAGTGTTGTTACCAATGGTGATCAGCAGTCATTTAAAGGTTTGGTGAAATCAAATTATAATAAAAATAACTGTAGAACTCACAGCTGTGTTTAATAGGGAAGGTAAAACATTTCCACATGCATTATCTGATGGAAACTCAAGGGACTGTGGCTACCCACACCTGGTTCTAAGGAGTAAAACTCTCTAATTAGTGATCGCTTTTTAAAGCTGAACAATTAAACTTGTGCACCAGAATCCTGGTTATGATTGAATTTTTGGGAACAAACATCTTAATCTGTTTTCAGATATGGTGTAATGTTTACATGATTCAAATCTTTGACATTTAAAACGGCATGTACTGAACTTTGGTAGATTTTTGCACTTTGGGGCCCCTAACAACGACTCCCCTAGCAACAACTAAATCAACATCCATCTTGCATCCTGTCTCTTCTCTGGGCTCTCACCAGTCAGTAAAAGTCAGACTGATGTTGACTCTTGTCTTATCTCTTGCTCTGTCCCTTTCTCTCTCTCTTTTCCTCTCTTCCACTGATAATGTCCTCTTGTGTGACTTTGATGAATCAGCCATGGTGCACATGCAAGACAGCCAATGTCTTGATATCCATTTGCAAGCATGTGCCATGAAGCAAAATGTTGCCGTAAAGTAATGTAGCATCCTGAAAAAAAAGTTGCGAAGGGCAGTTTCTCAGCATCAGGATGCTGCCGGGAAACGACAGTTCCAGGAATGTTCCTGGTGAATGTCAGTGTGCCATCAAAATGAGTCAGACACGTACATTTTTAAGGTCAGAAAGTAACATAGTGCTACTTTAATGCTCAATTCAGATTTTTTTTGCATGGTTGTTCACACTGTAATCTAAACAAGATGGTATAGAACATGGATGGATAGATATGAAAGTGGGTCACATTTGGAAAAGTCACATTTGTGCTATTCAGACTTTCATAAAAATCAGATATGGGTCACATGTGGGCTAAAATGATTTGTGCCACTTTTACCTTCAGTGTTGTGATTTGCTTCCCACACATTTATCCTGCTGTTTACTCAGTGATCCCATGACCTCAGATTGCTCCTGGTTTTGCTAATCGCCCCATCCTACATGTTTCATTTTCATTTCATGCCTGCTTCTTGTCTTGTAAACTAAATACATGTGCTTGACATCTACCCCACTTCATACACCCCTGCCTTCTTGGACTTGACCTGGCTTTTGCATTTGGATCTTTGTGCTGCATCCAACCATCACATAAAGTAAGAAGTAATCTAAATATAGCAGAGTAGAACCAAAACGGGTGAAGAAGTGCAAACGAGGTGCGAGTTACATGTGTTAGGGTGTTGAAAGTGATAGAAGAGAATTTATTCTCTGAAAGGATGAAGGTAAATTTCAACATTGTGGAACCACAAACAAGAAAAGTGGCAGTGCCGTACGATGTTACTAAGACAAAATCAGTGATTGAGATCCATGAGCCATATGACTGAGTTTAGTTGGCTGCATTACTACTATTCAGTAGAAACCGACAGGTCGTGGAGTGACATGTGTTCCCAATGTGTTCTGAACCATCTGCAGGGATTTTACTACAAGATGCTGGGAAACCTGCATAAAGAGCTCAGCAGTCGCTAAGATGAGAGATAATCATGACTTGTATCAGGAGTTGGATGCCATCCTCACTCGGAAACAACCTGATTTTTCCTGTGCTGTTAAGTGCAAAGCGACAAGAGACAGTTACAACATGGTCAGAGATCAGTCGGTTTCATCACTCAGGTTTCTAACAAACCTTGTAGGTGAGAAAACTCAGGACTCTCTGTTTATGTTAATAGTTTAATCCATGACAACTTTAAGAAACAAACTGAGATTAGTGCCAGAACTATGCAGTCATCTGGTAGGAATAACAGCAGTGATGTGAGAAGCCATATAAGAGGAAACCAACCAGAGGTGTTTGCTGCCAAGAGAAGGAGTTCAAACAACAGGCATTGGGGTACCCCTATAGCAGGGGTGCCCAAAGTAGGGCCCCCAGGCCGAATTTGGCCCACCAGCCAATTACATTTGGCCTGCCAATTAGATATCAAAAATATTTCAAGTATGACACAAATGACACTTTAGTTCTAGGTCCATTCATTTTGGGCCATTTTCTATTTCTTTTTCTACTGTTTGGAATTAAAACTGCAATTAAATGCATTTTTCCAGACATTACTAAAGCTTAAGTTTATAATATTAATGTCTGTGTCTATTTTTTAATTCAGCCATCCACTAAAATTCATTTAAATTTTAAAAAATGTGCTTTTTGAGGAAAATATTGTTATGCAATTAAAATGTGATTAATAGTAATTAATTACAAAGCCTCTAATAATTAGATTTTTTTTTTAATCGAGTCCCACCCCTGAAATTCATATATATTTATTTCTGCCTAATTACTGATCATCTTGACTTGGATTTTGGTTTTTGCAGTTTGCAGCTAACAATATCAACGCTGCAACAGAACTGGAGCAACATCCCAGCATGCATGTGGATTGTTGAATGACAACTAAAGCAGGCACCATTATTTAGAGATGTGGCATTGGGACAGTTTCTGTGGAAATGCTGGAACAGTTTCCTAGTCGTGCATCAGAGGGAACACCCAAACCTCCATATACAAAACTGCACTAGACAGGTGTATGACCTACAGATAAAATGCTAACAAAAGAAAAGGAAAGTTTCTTGAAGGTTTAAATGTTGTCCTCTAATCCAAAGACATTACAAATGCATTCTAATTCAGCCTGAAGAGTAAAGTGTACGAAAGTATGTCAGGCTTTAAAAAAATTATAAGTGAAAAGAATAAAGAGGGCTGTCCCTTGTCCTTTGGCTTTGATATTGTTGCTGCTCAGCTCACTGCAGCACAAACAGCTCTGAAGCTGATTAAGCTGCAGTGATGGCTGCCAGCTGGGAGAATACATCAAACATACAAAGTTGTGAAATACAACACAAACAGAGGAAATGATATAAATTAACCATCTAGCAACATCAAGGTAACACATTCTGCCTTCATACCACAGTTTATATCATTCTGTGAACATAAACACGATGCCAAACTGCATCCCTCTCAAAGCAAAGTCCTCCCAGCAGCGCAGACATAAACCACCGCAAACCAAAACCAGAGGAAAGCAGAAAAACTGCTCATCACTCGTTCCCTGTCACATTCTCCCCGCTGGGTTTCTACAAGGTCATTTTGGCGCACGACGCAGGACAGGATCCCCTGTTCCAACAAACCCTGTTTAACCATGCCCCCATGCAGCACATGAAACAAAACAATAGATATGAAAGAGAAACTTCTGATATTTCATTTGACAGAAAAGTGCGCTTTTAAAGGCAGAAATTGCAGCCGTGTAGTGAAAGGAGGCGGAACAAGACAGGCAAGGACATCGGCGCCAAAACCGCAGCCAATTAGACAAATCTGGATGATACATTTAAAACTGGACATCTGAGCTGTTTAGAGACATTAAAATATAATCCACCGTAACCTCCTACAGATCTCCCTGCCTCCTTTTCAACACCGGGAGGGCTGATGATGTTTGCTCGTAGAGCAGGACCTCCCATTAGGATCAAGAACAGAGGGCGCATGTTGCCACAAAACGCAGCCAAAGGACGCAAAATCTAGAATCGTTTATCATATTTCAGATAGATCCTATGTTTTTTTTTTATCACAATACTAATTTTAGATGAGATTTATGGTCCATCCGTTGCGCAGAAAGAGAAAGGCCCATTAACATGTTAATTATCAAAAGTAGGCTCAATGTCGAGTTCTATCTGGAACAGATGGAAATGCTCCTGAATGTCATTTTGCTCGTGCGTAACCGTCTGAAAAGCTGCAGATATTAATGTATTCAATGTGGGCTTTTTTTTTCTTTTTTTTTTTACATTTTTTTTTAACATTTAGAAATGGAGGAAGGTTGAATTTCTTACCTTTAGTAGAGGGAAGGTCAGCGCGTTTTAGGGTGACCGGGATTGTTTCAGTGCGGGGAGTCACCCTGGTACCTGAGAAAGAAGGTCCTGTGCGCTCCTGTGATGTACCCTGACGTAGTAAGAGCGAGCTGCAAGACGTTACATGTGTCTCCGCCCCCTTTCCGCCCCCTTCACTCACTGCTCAGCATCCTTCTTGCATGGAGACACTGCCTCCTCCTCTTCCTCCTCTTCCTCTCCTCTCCCATCCCTCTTCCAACAGACACCATTCCTCTCAGAAACATGAGGGGGGTGGGCTTGCTGCTATCCAACCGGAAGCGGTGATGGTGATCATTTTTCACCCTGATTTTGTTCATACAGCTATTAAAGACTTTAGAAAGTGTGATCACATTTTGTGCATTTCCTGGTTTCCATGTACAAAATGCGCTCATGCTCAGTGTATCTCAGTTAGATTATCATTTGGTTCATGAAGCCCACCCCAAATGGTTGGTGCAGTGAACTGTGCAAGGCGAGCCGCTACTTGCACGTGTTTGGGCTCGTGCAGATAACTGGCTCATTTAGAGATGGGGTAAGAAATTACAAGGATACCCCTGAAAACAACTGCAAGCCCATTAATTGTATATATTTATTTATTCATTTTGCAAGATGTGATACAAATGAGCTGTTGCTATGCTAAATATTAAAAATCATACATATAAGACTAATACACATTAGAAAGGTGCACTGATGCACTATTTATGGCACATTTAAAAAAAATAGCTGCAGAACATAAATGCTTAGATACTTAAAAAGAATTAAACACACCAAAAAGTATGACTGAAATATAAAAGACACAAAGAGAAATTAAAAAGCTAAAATACACTAACAGAAATTAGAATAGAAAGCTAAAATACTTACTAAAACTAAAAAATAAATTCAGACTAATACTAAAAGAAATGCACTGCTGGCTTAAGTACATGAAAGGCAATCAGAGGCCATGCAATCCTCATGCTGTGCTAAAAACCAAAGAGTAAAAATGTGTTTTAAGGTTTGATTTAAAGACGTCACCTTTGGACTTGTGTCTGGATTTAACAACATGAAGGAACTGATCTACAGCGCCCGTCGTGCAGGGTAAAGCTCTACAGTGTCTGACATGTGTGTTGATGCCGGTCCATTCAATGATTCACAAACACAGTAAAATTTTAAGGTGAATCCTAAAACTGACAGGCAGCCAGTGGAGCCAGGATGAGCGTGATGTGATCACACTTTTGTGCCAGTTAGAAGCCGAGCAGCTGCAAATACACTGCAAGTACATTCAGGGCCACTTAATTAGGTCCACCTGTTCAATTGCTTGTATCTAATCAGCCAATCACGTGGCAGCAACTCAACACATTTATTCATGTATATGTTCAAGATGACTTGCTGAAGTTCAAAGTGAGCATCAAAATGAGGAAGAAACAGGGTTTTAAGTGACTTTGAACGTGGTTGTTGGTTTGAGTATTTAATGGGATTTTCACACACAACTATCTCTAGAGAATGGTCTGAAGAAGAGAAAATATCCAGTGAGCAGCCAAATATAATAAATTAATCCTGTTAATGTGTCCTATGACCCATGTGACAGGGTGTCATAATTCACTGACATTCGCCCCACAGCTTCTCCAGCTGGGACTTTATTTTTGGTGTAGTTAAAAATAAAATGGATGGCGTTCAGTGAGGTCATCATAATAACTTCAAGCTTTTTATTTATTTTATTATTGATTTTTTTGTCCAGATGAAAGAAGGGGGGACTCCTGGCTTAGAGGGCCCTGCCTGCAGAAAATTCTTTGTTGCATCAGCTTCAAGGTCTGGAGTCACACAGCAGAGTTAAGCTGTAAAGTAAACGTCAAAAGCACAATTAAAACCACAGAATAAGTCAGTTCCCTTCCTCAGAGGTCAACACCACACGGGTTGCTTTCTTTTGCTTGGCTCAGATTAATGGATCATTAAAAAGCTTGTGCTGAAATTAAATTTCTGTTTATGTGTCCTAAAAGTTACTGTTTATATAGAAGAAAAGATAGACAGAAAAAAGGCTGCAGACCATTAAACCAAAAAAATAAATAAAATAAAATAAAATAAAATAAAATAATAATTAAATGAAAAAAAAACTTTTTTAAAAATTAAATTAAATTAAATTAAATTAAATTAAATTAAATTAAATTAAATTAAATTAAATTAAATTAAATTACGAGTCAGATGATTATTTTCTGTCTGTAGTTTTGTAAGCGATCATATATTAATCAGAGCAAACGTATCCTCCAGATGTATCAGGGATGTGACCTCTGACTGGTCTTCACACCTCAGCTGTTCATGAGTGTCATCGGTAGCAATCAGATCAGATCAGGCTTTTATTTAGCTTGAGGCTTTTAGCTGTTGTTGTCTGTTTGGGTCATCTATTGATCAGCACAGACTAAAGGCTGGCTATCAGCTGGCACCAGTACCTCCACCCCTCCATCCTTCTTCCTGCTGAGTCTATTAGGAAAACTATAATCTTTGTGGTTCATAAACCATTAAATGCCACCAAAGATATTAGTGATAGAGTTCCAACATATACCATCAAATACGTGAAATTGCTTACGTTAACTAATTCAAGCCTAAAGTAGTTTGAGAAAGCCTGATGCATTAAATCAAATACATTAAAATAAGTGGGAATAAGTGAGTGAGGCATTTTAGGACGTTTGAGCCTTGTGCATAGAAGCGGCATTGTTAGGCAACATTTCACAGAGAAACAGAGATTGAGAAGGATTTTAAACCTGTATGACCGACTCATTCAATAGGTGGACCCAGAATTCATTCTGTCAACAGGCTGATAAAATTTGAGTCCAGTCTTGTACATGCTGTACACATATGACTGTGTTGCCACCCATGACTCTAACACACTTATCAAATTTGCAGACGATAAAACAATTGTTGGGCTGATTAGCAACAATGATGAGGCACCATACAGAGAGGAGGTCCAAACACTGGCCTCCTGGTGCAGCGATAACTATCTCAACTTTAACACAAAAAAAAACAACAAAAGAAATCATCATTGACTTCAGGAAGACGAGGACCACATCACACTATGCATCAACGGGGAGGAAATAGAACGGGTCACAAACTTTAAGTTTCTTGGACTGTACATCTCAGAGAAACTGGGCTGGACGGTAAACACCACCCACATCATTAAAAAGGCCCAACAGCGTCTCTTTTTTCTAAGAACACTGAAGAGGAACAAACTCCCTCCACTTCTGCAAAACCTCAAAACTTTTAGCAGTGCACAATAGAGAGTGTCCTGACCTATGGATGTACAGTGTGGTATGCCACCTGCACTGCACATGAGAAAAAACAACTCCAGTGGGTCATCAAGACTGCTCAGCGGATCATTGGCTCCCCACTCCCATGTCTAGGGGAGATTTACTCGAACCGACTCCTCAGACAGGTCACGAATATATGGAATGATCTCACCCATCCAGGACATACGTTGTTCAGCAGCCTTCCCTCTGGAAGACTCAGAGTCATGCGAGCCTGCATCAATAGACTCAAACACAGCTTCTTTCCTATGTAAAGAGACTGCTGCAGGTACCACGATCCCCAGACCCCCCTAAACAAGGTTTAGTAGTACTGTTATGTGGTTGTACCAGAGGTGAGGTAAGTTTCATGCTGAGATCATGAGGTTATCTGGCGGGAATGGCTGGATTAGTAGAGCTGGGCGATACTGCAAATTTTGGTATCAATCTGGTACCAAGTAAGTACAGAGCAAGTATCGCTGATACTAAACGATACCAATACTTTTTTTAATTCATTCATTCATTTATTCATTCATTCATTTTCATTTTTGACCGTGATTATGATCATAAAAAAATGAAGTACAAAAAAACCTTTTTTATGAACAAACTAAACGTCAGAACTGAACTTTTTTAATGTGAGCCATTTTGTTTGTAAACAAAATAAAATAACATCAACAACATAAATAAATAATAAAATGACTGTTATTTCCTTTTATCACAATTGTTTGGAAAAAACAAAGTCAAGCGAGCAAATTAGTTAAACAGAAACAAAACCTGCTATTCGTTGCTCCTCATTCACAGTCTTTACCTTTTTGCACCCAAAGCCGCCCTTCAAGAAAAATGTCGATCTCATCACGCTGGTATCGGACCATACAGATACTAGGCTTGGTATAGATACTGTCGAGATTTGGATCAATCTGCCCAGCCATAATGTTTAGGTCTTTGTCTGCGTAGCAGAGTCATGAGCAGCCATTTAAGTGGATGACTGCACCAAACAAAGCTTCAAATGCAAAGAGAAGAAGCCCCAACACTGAGCCTTGGAGCTCTGCAGCGCAGAGGTGATGAATGTAGATGTTTGTCTTTGTCACTGAGTAGTGCCCCTCATTCACCAACCGGTCTTAAAAACATTTTTGTTTTTAAATCTCACTTGCCAAAATTGCCAAAATCTTCTTATCTTGGACCACGGACACTCAGACGTATTCTTACGAACATGTGAGTGCCAACACGTCTGAACAAAGTCAGTGTTTTCAGCGTCGTTTTCAGCTGTTCAGTTCATTTAAACACAATAATGAAACTAGAGTAAAATTTTCTTTTTTTTCAGATTTTAAATAAATTTTGGTAAAGTACTAAGCATTTTGTTATTTTAGGATAAACAGCAAAATATTGCAGATCAGTGTTCATTTAACACTTTATCTAATCATGTTGTGTACATGACAAGTTCCGGTCAAGAACCTTTCAGCTACAAAGAAAGACTTTTTTTTGTGTGTTGTGTTTAAAGACAGTTTATTTACAGGGTGTAGATTATCCCAACAGAACATCAGTCAATGGATTTAATATTTTGGTGTTATAAAATCTATTACTGATCATGACAATCAGTGTGTTTAGCTAATCATTTGCACAAATAACCTAACAATCATGTAGTCTTGTCCAAAAATCAGATTTCACCTTCATCTCCTGCAGAGAAAACCGTTATGATGGAGCAGGTGGGCTCACCTGCAGACCACCAAACCCTGAGGCAGCAGCAATAACTCAGATTATCACCTCAACAAGCTTCATATAATCCAGCCGAACATGTCTAGCAGCTTGAACGGGTCAGAGTCTGAAGTTTTGTTTCTCTTTTATGGTTGAAAAGCATTTTTGCTGTGAAGAGAGATGATGATTGATCAGTGTACCCACGTCAACTAATTTGTGTTTTGGTAAAGCAAATACTTGCTGCCATCTGGTGGTCACGCCAGGTAATTCTAAGAGGAACCCACGTTTCTTGGAGGGAATCTAGTTTGTTCTTCATCTAGTTACTGTGTTAAACCAGCAAACATGAACATGAAATAAAAGGAAAGTATCATATTTACATGCAAAAATTTAAGCAAGAATGTGTAATTTACTATCCATTATCTGATCCACATTAGCCCATTTATAACTATTATAAACCAAGTCCTAAAAATAATTACCAACTTTCTCTTTGATTCAGTCCTCCATCTTGAGCTGCATGAGGCGATAGTGGGGAGGAAAAACCTCCAGACCAGAACCAGGAAGGACGGCCATCAAGGGAAAGGGACAGTAAAGAGGGGCCAACAATCACATAACTCAGAGCCAGAGACACCTACTCAGAAAGAAGCACAAGTTAATGACAATAATAATGTTTTAGTTTAAACATGGAGAGTAAAGAAAGAAGGAGGGAAGTTCCCAGTGCATCATGGGATTTCCCCAGCAGTCTGAGCTGCTAGCAGCAGAGCTAAAGAGATGGAGGAGGGTCACTAAGCCAGACCTTACTATAAGATTTATCAGTAAGTTTAAAGCCAAATCTTAAAAGTAAAGAGGTTAAAAAGTTGTTATTAATATCATTATTAATAGTTTTATCATTATTAACCCCTTGTGATTATTATTAATCCTTGCACTAAAAGTGTTAAACTCATAATCTTAAATATTTGAATGTTTTAATCATATTAAAACAATATTTCTGACTAATGTTTTTAAATGATTTTCATCCTGTTTTTCAGCCTTTTAAAGCCCGTTTATCATATTTGATACAGTTTCTGAGACCTATTACATCATTTCTGGCCCCTCTTGGATCCCTTTTACACTTCAATAATTATGACATCACACTTTTTTCTTTTCTTTTTTTTTTATTTTTATCAAGGGCCAAATAAAGAATTCTGTTTTATTAAAAATAAAAAAATCTGCCCATTATTGGTCAGACTTGGAAGGGTTAATGACTCAAGAGGATAGTAAATTTAAACCTGAGGGACAAATGAAACACCTCAGTTGCGTCTGGTAGAGGAGGAGGAGGAGGAGGAGGAAGAGGAAGGGGAAGAGGAAGAGGAGGAGACGGCAGGAGAAACCTTCGACAGCAGCTCAGAGAGGCTCGACATGAAATCAGCGCTTTGTTTACCTCCCTTCAAATGCCAGCACATGACGACGATGATGAAGATGATCATGACGGCGCGTCCTCTTCAGCCGTCTTTGTGAAACGTGGGAGAGGAAAGAGAGGAAGAGGAGGAGGTGCAGGGCATTCTCTCTGGATCGGGGGTGGTGAGGTGGGGGAGTGTTGTTTGTCACCGCGTCTCAGCGGCGTCGCTGCAGGTCGGTGAGATGTGGATGTTATCATGAGAGGAGCCGGGATGGATCTGCTCTGGAGGATCCTTGCAGCTCTCAGCTTCGACTGCTTCAAAGATTCATCGTCGTCAAGGTGAGCAGTGATCGATCAACCCGATTTCCTTTGGATTATTATCGGATTATTTATTTATTTATTTATTTTTAAATCACGTTCATTTGCTTGTTGCATGTCAGAAATGAGATTGTATAATGATCACTGCACCGGACAGAGAAATGAAACAGATTACCACAATTTCTCATTCTGGTTATTTTTAATACAATTAATTAAATATCAGCAGGATGCGATGATCAATCTTTTCACTTCAGTTGTTATGACAACAGGTTTCTATGAGCTCGTTTTCATCCAAATTTACCTCCCGAGGACTGTTTCTGTCACACAGCTTATAAAACACTTTATAATAATGTGATAAAACACTTATCATGGAGATCCAGCCCACGAATCCAAAATTTAATCCTCGTGGGTGGCTTTAAGTTTCTTTTCTTTCAGCTCATTAGAGGACAAACAAGTCATATCTGCTATAAAAAGACAGTTTAATATGTTTGCCACACATCTAAATAAACTTCAGCTCTAATAAAAATGACCAAATATGTAATTATTGAAATTATTTAAACTCTTTAAATGCCAGTTTGGTGACATATTAATGTTAAAAAAAAATGAGGGGGGTTATTTTCCATAAAATAGATGGTGAGTGGCTGGAGATTTTATTCAAAGATCAGTCTGAAATTTATATAAAAAAATTAATATATATATATATATATATTGATTGATTGTTTTCATCCAGTGTCAGATTTATAATTTACTACCATTTTGGTCCATTAAAAAAATCCTCACAAAATTTGCTACAAAAATTTCAGATTCATTTTCCACTTTTTTTCCGCTCAAATCAGATTAAACTTAAATAATCATCAAAATATGCATCTAAGCTATTTTAACCCTTTAAATGCCAATTTGATGACAGTGTTACTGTTTAAAAAATCATGTGACAAATATGGTAATTAATGGGTTAAAATAATTTGAATAAGTGGTTTTATTAAAGTTGATTAAAAGATATGAGAAAAAAGAGGAAAAAATATGAACCTGAAGTGTTTTTATTGTAGTTTTTGGTGGAGGATTTTTATGTGGCATCATTTCCATTTTTAGCAGATTTTTCTAACCTGTTCAGACCCGCTGAGCCCGAGCAGGAACGTTTCCATCTAAATTCAGATGAATGTCAACACGTTGTTTACGACTGAGCAATCACCATCAACTCCATCTCCGTTCCAGCTCGTCTGACCAGTTTGCTTCTTTATCTCAGGAACAAATCTGAGCACACCAACACCAGATCTGTTTCAGTGTGAAGTAAACAAACGTGATCCCAGCTGATGCTTTGTCATGTTTTCAGAGCTCTGGTTGAACATTTGCATCTGCAGAATGTTCTGGTTTTGTGAGTGGAATCACAGAAGGAAAACTCAGGCTGTGTACACTCACCTGTAAAATCTGCAATCTCAAAATTTAGATTTGGTTGAAATAAATGGATTTATTGGTAATCCAAATTTTGTTTGAGGCGCTGTAGATTCAGCTGAAAATTTAAGTTGTGCAAAACTAAATGTGAAGCTAGAAAATATCTGAGAAAAACCTGCTTCGACTGAGTTTACTCTAGCATGGAAGTGGAGGCTGGGTAAACCAGTTAATCTGGCTACATTTACAGCTGAAAGGATGTTTCAGAGGAAACTGTTTACAAACTTAACTGGTATTTCTGTTTTGCAGTTAGTCAGCTTTTCAGTATCAGTACTAACTTAGGTTTCAACTCTAAAACATTGATTATTATCAATAAAGCAGCTCAGAGCAGTTAAAAAAGGACTAAATGACGTTTTCAGTCCATCTTCAAAATGGCTTAAATGAGAAAAGAATGAACCTGGAGCCTTTTGAGGCATCATATTATGGTATATATATTGCAGTAATCTGCACATATTTCATATTTTTGCCTGGAAAACAACTCGACTGCATCTTCTCAGCCTCCCTTTACCTCCCATCTCCGTCCTCTCCCCCTCAGGTCTCCCACTAAGCTGAGCTCCAGCCAGGCCGGCAGCCTGGAGAGCAGCTCCCTGACCGGCTCCCTGTCCCTGGGCCCCGACCTGCCGCACTGCCAGTGCTGCATCTCCTACGAGGCCCGCCTCAAGCGCCTGTCGTGTGGCCACCTCTACTGCAACCCCTGCTGTGACCAGATCGTCAACATGGCCTTTGAGGACATTGAGGGTTTGTCGGACTACCCCTGCCCCATGTGCAAGTCCATCCGGCAGCTGGGGGGCCTGGGCCAGTCCTCCTCGGGGTACTTTTACGGGCCCTGCGGCATGCTGCAGCAGCAGCAGTTTACAGGGAAGGAGCACGGGAGCCGGTGGGGGTAGTTGCAGAGTATCTCCTCTGGTGTTGGACTTGACTTTGAATGCACTGCCACTGCCATGAAGCCACGCTGTGGTTTTTGGACTCCAGCTAAAGCTGATCAGACCTCATCCCGCCCATGTCGCTGTGTTGTCTGTGGTAATCAGGTGAAACATATGAGAATGCATATCACCCACATCAGTAAGTCAGAAGTGCCAAAAAGCATTTACAGCCTGAAGGAAACTTTAGTTTGATCCTAAAACTGTGATGAAGCACCTTGTTGGTTTTTCTAAAGTTCCTGAAAGACCAAACCAGAGCTTCACGTCAGCTAAGTGGAGTAGATGTCTGTATTTTGAACATTTCCTGTCAGATGAGCGCTTTCTTTCTACATCGACTGATGTATTGACCATTTTTGCACATGAAACTGACTCAAACTATTTTATTCTCTCTGCGGTGTTACTGTACAGTGCCATGCTACTTCTCAGTGTTCCAGATCATATTGTAAATATTTATTTTGTTAACAAATAAAGTGTGATCCTGTGTATGACCGTTTTATTGAATGAGATGCATACTGTAAACCGAGCTGATAACATTTTATCAAGATCAGAACATGCTAGTACAAAAACATATTTACATCTGGCAAAATTTAAATGTTCGTACCAAAATCTTTAAATAAAACATGAATAGAGGAGCAGGTGTGAGCGGGTCAGAATTAACTCTCCATGCAGCAGGACCATGATGACTTCTTTTTTTTCTTCCATGGAAGACGACTGAATGCATTTGGCATGACACCTGGAACGTTGCAGCTGATATCTGTGTGCTTTTCTTTAGATGAATATTTACAAGAATTTAATAATTCATGGTGCGATCAAGTGAGGTACTATATGACATGAGATGATCAGTATCAGGAACAGATCTGATAACTAATAGCCTGCATGGAAAAAAAATAACCACAACCTGTTTGGATTTAAAGGTGCAGGACCACATGCTTCCCTCCGTGTTTGAAAACGTCGGACACATCTAGGACGTTGACCTAGATGCCGGCTGCATACTAAAACACCACCAGGCAGACAAATAAAAGATAAACATCAGAGGAAATTAGCTTCCCTTTGCTTCCAACACTGGTATTTCCTTAAGTTACAACAATCAAAAAATCAGAATCATGTTTTGGTTTTTTTTCCCACCAACTTTGGTCAGAAATTAATCTTTTCATCATTTAACACCCTAAAGAGATGAATAAAAATGCTTGGACGAGGACAGTTTGGATTAGATCACAATACTAAAGCCCTGAAATGATCTCAGACATGCAGGAACTGAGTCACACTAACTGCTCCCACACACACACACACACACACACACACACACACCATGTAATACTGCCAACTGAAAGTAGGTCCTCTCACTGATCCAGAGAATGCGGAGGGATACGAGAGCAGAGCGCTACAAAAATAGAAATCATGCCCCAAATTCCACATTAAAGTCTGTGGTCACGCCGGCCGACGGTTTTCAGGAAAAGAAACAAATAAGAAATCTCTGAACGGAAGAGAAAAAGTTCAGAGGTTAAATGCACTGAAATAAAACTTCATCTGTGGACATTAAGCTAAAATAAACCACGTCTCCCGTCCTTGAAGGCAATTTGATGTTTACAAAACAGATTCAAAAGCATATATATATATATATATATATACACACACACATATATATGTATATATATATATATATATATATATATATATATATATATATATATATATATATATATATATATATATATATACACACACATACATACACACACACTACAATCCCTTCTTTGACCATCTGCAGCCTTCACCTTTAGTTCTTTATACTTGAGAGCAAAATGATTCCAGGATTTGTTGTCACATTTTATAAAATACAGACAGTAAGAAGCAGAGTCAGAAGCTCCGGAACTGATTCATTCATCCTAATCGAGTTCACCCCAGTGTCTCATATTTATCACACATCTGGGTCTCTTCAGCTCATGATGCCTCAGGGAGGGGACTTGGTTGATGTACCCTGTGGTAAAGAGGGGGCGGATCTCAGGAGGCCAGTGAAGGCCCGTTGCTCTTGGGCAGCTTGGTGTTGCTGGGCGGTGGGTAGTATCGTGGGTCTGGGCGAGCTTCTGTTACTGAATGCCCGAACAGAAACGTGTGCTTGTTGCTGCAACCCAAGTCTTTGTTCCCAGGCCTGGACGGCGGGGCCGAGGCAGGATGAGGGCCCCTGGAGGTCTGGTGGTTGGTGGAGGTAGGAGGGGGTGCTGCTCTGGACACGGCTGTTGATTGAGGCCTCGACGCTGGGAAGAGGAAGGTGCCGTTGTTGGTGTTCTGGTTCAGGTTGGTGTCGGTTTGCCGGGGCCCAGGCGTCATGGTGGGGGTGTTGGGATCAATACAGATGGAGAGCTGGGATAATTTGTCTTTGAGCTGCTGAACCTCCTGAGCAAGCCGGTCCACAGGGTGGGGGTGGTTGGAGGAGATGGGATGGGAGAAGGCCTGAGGATGAAAAGCAGCAGCGTCAGTGGAACCCCCATAACTCTCATACACATATTGTCCCAAATCTACTACAAACCACTTCTGGTTTGTATTATGTATTATTTTTATTTATTTAATTCATTTGTTTTATTTATTTATTTTCTATTATTTATGTATTCATTTCAAATCGTATGCATAATTTATTATTAATGTATTTAATATCCAGTTGTATTCTCTCTAAATCCAGTATTTTTATTTTTTTGTTTATTGTTTACTGTTCATTAACTTATGAAGTTATTTTTAATAACCATAAAACAACATCAGAGTTTGAGGTCAAAGCTGCTTTCACATCATTTTAACCATGTAGGAAGCTGAGAGGGATTCTTACACACTCCAGCCTCCAGCATGTCATTCAGAGTTTGACACATCAGGACACAGACCCAGTATGATGAGACAATACCAGTATAAAGTTTGCTACTAACATCTAATACTTGGTAGAAACTTATTTACCTGGTGTAAATACCAGCTCAATATTTCTCCATTTGATACAGTTTTTTCTAACCAGCTGGTTTATGCTAAACCTTCTCTGGGACAAGTGCTTCACTTTCGTCCAGTCCAACAAGAAGACTGAATGAACTGGATGAATTTCAGTCTGGCTCCTGTGACTTTGTTCAGGGCAGCTCGCTGGATGTCTGCTGCTGTGCACTCAGCTGTAAAGCCAGGACCGGTATGTTTACAGTCAGAGGCTTGTACTGTGTTTCCGTGGTTACTTAATGATGCAAACTTCTGCTAAGAGACTTGATTTGAACATATGAGACAGATTTGGATCACCAACACACAGAGGAGTTTGTTTGTTTCTTTTTTTTTTGTTTTAAAGAATAGGGTTTCTTGAATTAAAAATTAATTAATAAATTAAACAAAATCCAACTTCCACTTTGTTTCTTCAGGCTTCTGTGCTTATTATACTCAGTCTACGACGTTCCTGGGAACAATGAGTCATCTAACAAGAAAAAGGAAAGTGAAGTACTTTGGAAACAACACAAACATCTGGACTCACATCTGCCAACAACCAGAGATCAAAGAATCTGACCAAGTATCAAGATCCAGCTGCTGACCAGAACAGCACGAAAACCATCACCGGTTTCATCTCAAGACCTACGTACATTCAGCAGAATTGACAGTGAGGACCTATTTGATACAGATGAAGCAAATTATGTCCGATCCTTGTGTTATACGGGGAAACAAAGAGACTGAGGAAACTTTGAACGAGCTGATTCTCATAGTTTAAATGGCACCTTAGACAAGAGCAGTGTAATAACATTGCTGAAACAATGTTAGGGATGTTCTTCCTGTATGGTTTAGTCTATTTATTTCTACTCACATGTAAAGTTTAGTTAGATTAGTTGTGCAGTTTGTATTCTTTTTAAAGAAAAGTAAGAAAGTTGTTTATTAATCCAAACTTTGACCTTCTATGTTCACTGTTGTATAGTCTCGGCTACCTTGTTCAGAAATGAAATTTCTACCATTTAAATGTATAAAAACACATTTAAAATACAACAAATGTACTTTAACCAGCTCAGACATTATTACTCCTCTTCCACCAGGCTAGATGGTGAACAGTTGAACACTCCTAAACCGGAATATAATAATAACTGTACTAACGATAGAATTTTACCAGCATTGTCCATTTACATCTGAGGCACCCTTTTACTGGATGTTCCAGTCCAATCTAACTCAACCCAGGCCAACGGCTCAGAAACAAAGCTCCGACATGAACGGAGGTCTATTGTCATTTCTAATCCTGTTACTGATGACAGTCCTGTTCTGTCTGTAACACAAATGTAACATTACTCCCACCAACAAACTCATTTACCAAGTGCTGCAGAATATCTGTTCTGTTTCTAACAACAGAGATAAAACACTGTTTTACATGTGTGGTTATTTCAGGATGTGAGCTAAACAAGGAAGCAAAGACTGAGGCTTGGCTTTAATGATGTGTGAAACAGAAGAGGAAAGCACCCTTACTGTTAACATGAGTTCATTCTGCTACAGTTTGGTAGATTTAGTCCACAGCTCATTTAAAATAGGTGATGCACCCACCCACACGGCTCTCGGCTATTCTTATCATCACCATGGGGACAACGATAGACGCATTGCTGTACAGACATCACAGAGGCTGTACCATGTCCATATTTGGAGCAGTCGATCAGCAAATAATCTCCTGAAAGAGGCAGCGTCCTCTACTGAGCACAGCAGGTCTTTTATAGCCTTCAGGAAGTTCCAACTTCAACTAAACATCAACCAAACTTAGAAATATTTATACTAGACAGTGAATATTTATAAAATTACCATCATACCTGATGTTTATTAATGAAGCTGCACCACCTCAAAACAACTCTATACTTATACCTGAGCATGGAGCGCCCCCCGGAGGTAGCACTCCCTCCACAAGCCCATGCATGGCCCCATAAGGAGGGGCAGTAAGGGCTCGTAGGGGTCGAGAGGTCCCCGGGGTCCAAAGGTGGAGGTGAGGCTCTGGGGAAACTCTGTCAGGGACCACGCTTTCAGCAGCCTCTCCAGGCCGGGAACATTCTCGGAAGACGCCGCCCTCCTGTGGCTCCTTTTGTAAACGCCTGAGCTGCTGCTGCGCCACGGAGGCAGGTTTGAGGGGCAGGTGAAGTTTCCTCTGGAGAGCAGGAACACCGAGCCAGGGATGGTGTCAGCCAGCTACAAGATGAAGTAAACCGAGCTTTAGACTAACTTCTTCTTTCTTTCTGAATTAACAGATGTGACTTCAGTTTGTATGGAGTGAGTAAGTTCAGGTGATCGGGATTACCACACACACACACACACACACACACACACACACACACACACACACACCCACACACACACACACACACACACACGTGTGGAAGTCTATTAAATCATTTTTTGGATCTTGACATGACATTCTAATCATAATAAGAAATACTGTGTTGTTTAGTTCCAGACACCTGGATTAAATCTTTCTTTTTTTATTTTATAATGTATGAAAGTGCTTAAATTTTATAAATAAAAAAATCCACATCTGCAAATTATTTTTATGCCTTAAAATATACATGTATACAATAAAAATATGAATATGTGCAACTGAGGCATAATATAATTGAAATTACGTTTACTTTTCTACAGAAATTTCAGGTTGTTCGTAATGTTTTCTGAAAGGACGTAAATGTAAACATCTGGATGATGTACTTACTTACTTTTACCAAATGTAGACATTTTTAAATCCAGGTTAAAAACATTTCTTTTCTCATGCGTCTATGCATGAAATCTGCACGGAAACTTTTTAACTTATCTTGCTTTTAATCATTTTAATGTAATTTATTATTTTATTGTGATTATGTGTTGATGCCTTTTACTATTTCTAAATATCTGTAATGCCTTTGTTTTATGTAAAGTACTTTGAATTGTCTTGTACATGAAATGTGCTATACAAATAAACTGCCTTGCCTTACTTGCATAAAAAATATGAAATTATTTTACTGTAGAGAAATGGTCCGAACTGAGATGCATTCTGGGTAAGCTTTACCACAACATTTAACAGCAGTTGTGTTTTTTAACCACCACAAGAGGGTGCAGTGGTCTGCTGCATATAGAGCAACAAAAGAGTCACTAACCAACGTAGCTCCTCATTCATCCTGACCAACTCTTCGTGATTGATTGATTTGATTGGTATGGGTTTATTGGTTCCTCTTATTATGGAGGAAAAAACTAAGTGCAAAACATAATAAACACAATAAACCAAAAGGCTGAGGCAGATGCTTCTATAACACCTATTACATACAGAAGTTATTTGCTTTGTACATGGTTTAAATTATTTTCTAATATATAATTCACTAATTATGATGATGATTATGATTTCTGCTGAGACGCTGCGAGTCAGGCGGTGTTCCAGGTGTGGCGGCTGTACCTTGTGTGTGTCTGGGTTGGTGTTGAGGTTGCCGTTCAGCAGTGGCTGGAGAGGGGCAGTCGGAGGGACGGGTTGAGTGAAACCATCTTGTTTTTCTTTGCTGTACTGCAAGTCCCAGTCCCACACCGACGGCAGAGGAGGATCAGATGAGTCTGAGGAAGAGTCCGAATGCAGCACATCTCTCCAGCCGTTGACAGGGGTGTAGGACTGGCCAAGATTCTGGGTACCATTGCAAAATAGCATTAAGTTAGATATTTATGATCATGTCCAAGCAAAGGAGGCCCGTTTTAGTGGAGAAAGGATATTTAAGTCTCTGTCAGGTGCTCAGTACCTGGGAACGTTTACATCTCTCCCGCTGACAGTTTGCCAGAAAGGTGGAGAAGAGCGGCAGGTGGATGCTGTCGTGCAAGGCCAACAGGAAGTCATCCGTCAGCTCAAAGCGAGAGGGAAACTGGAACCAGAGCTGCCAAACACAGTTCAGGAAGAGCAGGAAGACTGGAGCCTGATGGGAGAGGAAAGGAGGGAGTGAGGAAACAGAAAAGAGAGAAAGGAGAGCAAATAATTGATAAAGGTGAGTGGAGAGAAGAGGAAGAGAGGATAAAAACAGGTGAAAGAAGTCAGAAATGAAGGTATATATGTGACAGTGATTGTAGCGTCTCAGAGTCACGAACTCAGCTAGCAGAAGTGGGGTGTGAAGAAGATTTAGACACTGATTGACATGTTGATAAATTCCCAGTTTGCATGCATGTTGCGTTTTCACTCCACCAGCTGCACCATCAGCATTTAACTCCACTTCTCACCTCGTCCTTGTCGTTGTCACGGTGATAGTTGATGCGGCTGTAGAAGCGATGGCCGGCCATCACCCACTCCTTCTGCACCAGGCTCTGGAAACCATGCTGGGTCCGACAGTGCGGGTCACACATCACCTGTACCAGGCTGGACACCACGCAGCTCATGTCCCGATCCTCTGGTTCTGTAGCATCAAAACAGGGAAAACGTAAACTAAAAGGTCAGCGTTGTTTCAACAGGCTGTATTAACACTTTTGGCAAAAAAACAGAGGTGAACAAAAAAACCTTTGTTCCTCCAAGATTCTCCAGTTCAATATAAAATAAAAAATTCAAATGATTTCCTTTTTTGAAATTACAGACCTGTTTCGTAGCAACTTATCTGCCACATTCCTAAATCTGCAGTCTGTTAAGGGCCAAAGCTTTTACAGAGTTGTAAAAAAGTTTAACAGACTCATCTGAAATTGCAACCAGTGATAGGCTACACTGTTTAAGGTAACCAGTGTCAACTTCATCAGCCTTCTGTAGCATTAGAACCAATTACTTAACGTTACATAGCATCAAGTTTGCTGTTCGTCATCAATATCTTTATTGGAAAGTCTATTCAACTTGTAAAATCTAAAGCAACTTATCAGCAGCTACCTTTCCTCTCTCTGGACTCCACACGTAAAATGCTTGTTGGATGCTCTAGAAGTAGACCTTGCCTGTGGGCTTAACTAATGAGGTTAAATTAGGCCCCGCCCCTCTCCCTATGGCACTCTGCATGCTGCGTTCACATGCAGAGCAGATGTCTGACAGCAGAGTATCCTACGCTGCTGCGCTTCCGGAGGCGGTAAGGCAGGTTCAGTTCAATTAAACTCAAAACAATATAATTCTCTGCATTTTGAAGGTGTGACGCTACCAATGTAACCGTGGTGATTTCCCATACTTAAATACTTTCCTGTACTCACTCTTATCAGTTCTTAACCTCCAAGCTGCCTTATTTTTCTTTTATCTGCACAAGATTCTCTGTTTTTATATGTACTATATGCCTATGTGATTTATTTTCTGTTTTTTTAATGTGCCTTAGTTTTGGCACTTAAAATTTGTTGGATGGGTTTTCTATACAACAACAATAAAGTTTGTCTGTCTAATACTTATAAAACATTCAGTAGGTGTCTGTATCTTAAATAGGACCTGGTCTGTTGTGGTCTAGGTGCTGAAAAAATTAATCAAATAGAAGAAGTGTTTCACAAATCAGAAACTGTTAATGAATCTACACGCTCTGTTGATTAATACAGTCCAGATGTGAACATCATACAGCTAAGTTAACAGCCTTATGTTACTTGTCTTCCTTAAACAACGACATGTCATTTCTGTCTCTACTTAGTCACATGTTTGCAATTCTCCTCCGCTAGGACGGCTTCTCTAGCCTTCACAAACTTATCCTGTATCCTGTCAAAAACTGGCGTAGCCCGCGTTTACAAGCTACCCTTCAACGTCCGCCATCATATGTAGGGCCTAGCATAGGTCAAGGGTGCAGCTGGATTACACTGGCATTTGGGATGTTTTTTAAAACTCCAGCATAAAGACTGTGCCATTTCTTGTGAAGAGCCATTTCAATATCACAAGACTTAAGTGTTGAGCATAGACAGTGTTTAATTTTACAGCACATCAGGGACACATAAATCTTTCATTTACTACCACTATTAAACTGAAGTTATTATTATAAACACTACACCCAGAAGGCTGTGAGAGTGAGGCTGAAAGAGGAAGAGGAACTGCAGAGAGAGATGGGAGATAAAGACGTAGCTGCAGACACAGCAGCACTGTGAGGTTTTTCAGTGAGACCAAGCCTGCTTGGGTTTGTTTAACGAGTAATCTGACATTGGAGACAAAGGACTCTCGCTGCAGACACGCTGGTGTTGTTTCTATTTGCAGCTGCAGAGTACAAAAAAAAAAAAAAAAAAAGTCAAACACCAGCACACCGGAGTAAACATCCATGGACAACAGCTATTGTGTGAGTAATGTTTGGGTCTGTGTCACTGGGTGTTAATGAAAGAAAAACAGCAGGCCAGACCAGATGATCCGAAATCAACAACAGACTTCTGTTACTGTCTGCAAAATGAGTCACAACGTGGACTCTAATTCTTTGTTATTGCACAATAAGAAGTGCAGGTGGTTGATACCGTTTACTGTTATAAGTCAACAAAAACCTACAATAACTCATCTGCAGGCAAAAATCTTTGGAACTAAAGGTGATGACTTTAATCTTGAGTGTCATTCAGATGCTCTGAGGACATCCTCAGTAAGTACCTGGTCTGTGTGTAGCTGATCCAACTCAACCTGAGCTAACGCCTCTGATCCTCAACAAACAAGCATCAGCACACTCTTTGCAGCAGAGAGGCATAAAGGCAGTAAGTTATAACGAGGATCCTCCATCACAACAATGACTTCAACATTGTGTCACATGGAACACCAGAAGAGGAGCCGAGGTCGTACTCAGTGGTTTTCTTTCTCGGCAGAGATGAGGCCTCTGTCTGCATCTGATACTCAAATAGAACAACATGATAACAACAAACCGCCCCACGAGCATGTTTCTGCCCTCGTTTTATGTTCAAGCCAAAACTAAATTAAAGAGCAGGTATATGGAGCAGAAAAATTACATTTCATTACGCCTACAGTGTGGGATTTATATGCTTCATTTCTCATGTAAAACAACAACTGTGATCAGATGTAATCTGGTCTGTAAAAGACTTTTGTGTGGAGGCCTCTTGACAGTGCGCATGTAGGTTCAGTGGAGTGTGCTTGCTCCTGCTGTACAGCTACTTCAGAGCAAGTCCTAATGTGGCATTAATGAGAGGGAGGTGATGTGAATAATGAATGGATTGAATAATATGAGCCAGGGTCTGGTGTCACGTGACTCACCTTGAAGTGCCACAGTCAGGTGACCGCTGCGAAGCAAACATGCCACCTCTGAAGCTTTCCTCAGACACGACCTGGACACACACAGGCAGGTTCATGATGCCTGATTAATAAACCGTGCGCTAATAAACAGTTCTGCATGCGGAATATGCTCACAAGGATGCATACAAGAGTAAAATTACTAAAACACAGAAGTTACTGGGTATGCCGCTAAGAGAAATGACAACCCAAAATATTTGTTTTCGTCTTTGTTACAGAGCTGAAAGATACAGATGAGTTTAAGCACTAAGAAAAATCTTTAACTGTGATCCCAGACAATTCAGTGAAATAAAATGGTGTTAATTTTATCTACAAAAATTCAGTTATCTCTTTATCCAGTTAGACAAAACAAAATAGAACACAACGACATGTTTGGGTTAGAAGTGCTTCATAACTTAGTATGAGACAATCTGAGGCTTCACCTGATGTAGTCTAGCCAGTGGGTGCTTTCCAGAGTAGATAACCACTTGTCATCAGGCACAGACACAGAAGTAGAGATATCTACAAGTCAAAGCAGGAGAAAGGTGTCAGATCATGTTCAGACGTTATCACAAATGCAAATAAAGGCTGGCTGCTGCTCAGCAGCACATACAGAATTAGATCAATTAGAGCCCATCCAGCTCATCTCATGTTTTATCCTGATATCAGTTTGTAAATAAATGAATGTGGAGATCAAGTCTTATTAGTAGGTTTCTGTTAGTGATCTATGGTCTTTAGTTATAAACATGTTACATTTAACAATCAGTTTGTATTTTCAATAAATCCACACAACCTCAGAGGGATCAGCTGGTTTCATTCTTAATAAAGATCTGTGAATAAACAAATCCCAAATACATGAGTGGCTGTTTTTACAGAACAGCGCTCTGAGCTGTGAAGCGCTCACACACAGAAGACAAAACACAGAGCTGACAAATGTGTGAACCGTGATAATCTGTGAGCTTTACGCTTTGTTTGCATGTGAGAAAGAATGACAGAGCGAGTGTGAGATAGGTCAGCGTTTCAGTTCCAGGTCCTGTGCTTGGTTTGTCATCTCTTTTCTTCCTCAACTCAGGAATGTGCTGCCTGTGCTTACATGACAAAAGCAACAACACAAACCAACTCACAAATCCTGCAGGAAGAGTCCAAACTAATTTTGAATGGGTTGTGCATGATTTGGACACGTTATTCAGACATGGGGGAGGGGGGGGGCGTCCTAGTAAGAAAAAAGCTACGACTATCAGGAAGACTACATGTAGATGCTGATGCTTCATCTGTTTAGCATTTTCTGGTGTCGATATATGTATTCATGTTTTAATCCCACCTCCCAGACAAAGGGTGCGCAGGCGGCCGTGTGCCAGCTGGATGTCGGCAGGCGATGGCAGCTCCTCGCCCAGCTCCACCACCACACACAATGAGGACTGGCAACCAAACAGGACCATCTCCAGGTTCCTACAGAGAAGCACATCCTGCTGTTAACATACTGATACACCTGCAACAAGCCTCTAGTCATTGATACAAGTGTGTGTGTGTGAGCAGCTGATTTTTATAACCCAAGACAAGAGGTTATAGTCTCACATCAGACCAGATTTACACCATCGGTGGTCCACAAACATTTTTTATTCACATTCACGGCACATAGAACCATCCCACTTTTTATTTTATCTATTTAAACATTAAAGAACATAATTAAACAGACATTAAATTTAACCTATAAGAGCCCGACGTGTCATATATGTTACTTATAGTTTGAGACATTTTGCTTCAATTTATGAAATAAACTTTGCTCAAAATCCTGTTGAACACAATCTGATACTTGTCTTATGTCCCCTAATAGATACCCAGAAGCAGAAAACCACATTATAATATTTTTAAACTAGCACATGGTAATAAATGGTAGATATCCCCCCAAAAATGTTTTTTTTTTTTGTTACATTTTGTTAAAGGGCCAAATAAAGACCTCATAATAAAAAAAATACCATTTTTTCATGAGTCAGGCCTTAATGGGTTAAATGTGTGCAGAGTTAGCATCACTAATTTACATCTGCTGCCCCATGGCATGTCACAGACACACTTCAACAATACATGTATAACAAGGTACAGACACAAAAGGTTGTAGCAGTTGGTAGTAAATATTGTATAAAGTGCATGATTTCAAGTGCACGAGGTTGGAGTGTAGTTTATAGAATAATACACAAACACTATAATTCAACAAAACAGTGAAATACCAGTCGGACCAGTAGCGGCTGGATAGCATCTGTCTCCCATGCGGGAGACCCGAGTTCGAATCCCACAGGGGGCGAACATTAACACCTTAGAGTTGGGTCCTTAGGCAAGACTACTACTACTACTGCCTAACCACTTTCAGACATCAGTCGCTTTCGAGAACAGCGTCTGCTAAATGACTGTAGGAAGTATAGAAACAGAGTGCAGCAGATGTATACCTACATACACATAAACATGTCCCACACATGACCAGATATAACAGCAATAAAATACTCAAATACAAAAGCTAGGCAGATGTTTACAGCTACATACGTTCAGTATATGTATCTGCTGCAGAGCATCAGGCTGTGAGAACAGGTTTGTCTGGCAATAAGCCAGTTTTCAAGATGGCATTTAAAAGTGTTGTGTGTGTATTCCAGGTGGTATCGTGCTCCAGATGGTCTCCTCTTCACTGACAGCACAGATTGTCTAAAGGTGGTGCATCTGTGAGGAACATCACATCTCTTATGGTGGCTCTAGTGGTCCTTCCAGTGAGCGACTGCATATAGCATGTATATGGAAAGGAATACTGTTTTAGGGGATCAATGTCCTGGAGCAAAAAGTGAGATTTCCTTACTGAAAAGTAACTACAGCTTTAAGTTGCAACATTTAGTCTGCTTTGCTTATTCACTTCCTGTGTTCAAACTTATCAGTGCATCTTCTTCACAGAACGAGAAATAACATTTTTGTACTGATGTCAAAACATGACTCAGAGTCAGAAGGGAGTTTGTGGTTGGTAGTATTAAATCTACCTTCAGAAACTGTGCACATTGGAAGATGAAGATTAAATAATAATGTAGCAGAAGGGTATCAACCTTAATATACTAAAAATTAATCTGATTAAATAAGCTGCAGACTTAAGTAAATAAGGTTTTTTCCTCTTAATTGCTGCCTTGTTCTGCCTGCCGTTTGTTTTTCACAGAGTGAACACACCAGCTTGTCATCAGTGGTCAGATGTCTCAGTTTAAATGTCTCTTTTAGAAAACGTAGCTGCTTCCTGTAGCTTTAAATAAACCTGTTAAGTTCAGCAGTGACAAAAGCTGCTCTGCACTGTAGATGCATGTTTGCATGCTGCAAAGTAGCCAGTCAGTTATTTAAAAGTAATCCACATCATAATTATGCTGACAGATAATCAGATGCGACTTATCAAGAGTGATCTTTGACAGAAAAGCGACTCATTCAGATCAACACATTCAGCTACCATCAGATTATAGTAAGGAAGTGTAAATCACACCTGTGCACGATGCCTGCCTTCTGACTGTATTGGTTAAACGCCAGTAATCCTCCTCTGGTATGGCCAAACAGAAAATAATAAATGAGCATTGTATGAGTATTTTAAGGCCTAACAACTAACCTCTTATGAGTTTACTCCTGCTGTGTAATAACGTTTATAATCAACACAGCTGTTTATGTGATTGAACATTACTGAGGCACACATAAAATTTATACTGATCTACTCATACTGGGTTTCACACACCTGATGTCGTCTTTCTCGTGGTAGATGTTGTTCTGGAAGCTGGACATGCGCAGTAGATCGCTGCCTCTGGGATGTCGCCAGCACCAACGCTGCAACACAACACAGTCAGACTCTCTAATAACACGTTCCACGACGCCAAATTCCCGGGAGACATAAACAGCATCTGTGCTCATCTTGTAATTGTCTAGCAGGAATGTTAATAAGAAGCTGAAGGATCATTCCATCATAACATATACTGTTCACTCGAGTAAGTAGGGGGAGCTCATGAATTTCCATCTTTTTCTTCTCATTTTTCCCCCAAGTAACATAAATACATTTTTATTGAAGAAAGAAAAGGATGTTGGGTTTTTCTGTATTTTGAGCAGACAGCTAGCTGAAGAATCTCTGCTTTTTAACAAAATACCCTCACAAGTTAATTTAGGGGTTTTTCCTTGGATGAAAGCTGCAACACATTGTGTTTCAGTACTTCTAAAACTCACAGGGATGCGTCCTTCATTGAAGTGGGCAAAACTTTTTTTCAGTTCTGTGTCCAAAACCTTCTGTGGAACCACGATGAACCTCGACAGACTGAGAGGAAACAGAAAGAAGGTTTATTGGCCAAATATACACAGAGATGGATACAAGGAGGATGGGTGAATTATTTTACATTAAAAACATGTCAGCTGAGTTTTTTTTTCCTGTTAAAAACATGCAATCCACCATCATTGCACAGCGTTTGGCTTTACCTGGTTGACATTTCAAAGCGGTCGTTGACTGAGCTGACTCTCCAGCTGGTGGCTCCACATCTTTCCAACTCTTGCTCCCAGTCTGAGGCTGATTCAAACCAGTTCATGTGGGCGTCTCGGCGGCGGTTGCTTAGGAACTGCTTCATTTCTGGGGGAGGAATGTGTTTCAGCTTTGGACTGACTCTTGACTAAACATTCTGATACTTGCTGCAGCATATGATGATAATGTGATGTATAATACATGTTATAGTTCTCTAATGTGACGAGTGGCTGTTTTATGTAACTTAAACCTGAATACATGTGTAGTTTGGACAAAAGAGACAATTTAGAGACAACAGTAGTATTGAACATGAAGCCTTGAAGTCAATGTTAAACAATGAACAACTTGTGGAACAGAAGAAAGTAAAATGACTGTGACGCATTACATCTTTCAGAAAGTCACTGTGATGTCATCGTAGACTCTGGACACAGATAGTGACCACAAGGCAAAAACACTTGACCACCCAGGGCAGAGTTGAACTGCAGGTCATCCAATGTCTCATTTCAGGGGGGTGGAGTGGGGGGGCTGCATTATTTATCCAAGAGCTGACATTCATCCACAGCCTGGCCAACCTAGCGTAGCTTTAACATAGCCCAATATATTACACAGACAGGCTCATGTTTCTATAGATGGACCGCCAGCAGGAACGTGCATGACTGTAAAGAAGCTTTTCTCAACTGACTGAACACAGTTTGGGGCCAAAAAATACAAAACACTCCTCCACTTTCATTTCTTAATTATACATTTGATTTTAGTGGTGTAATTTTTTTTATTTTCAATCACTGTTACTATGAGCCTCTAAAATCTCTGTTTGAAACCACCAACAGATTTCCTCACATATGGCTGCGGTTTAAAGCCGGTATTTTCACTGCATCATCACAGAGGGGAATGTTTCTAATCCTGCCAAGTAGAAAAAAATGTGAATTTTATTTGTCATTCTGGTCTGTACAGAAAGAATTATGTTTCCAGTTCGACATTCTTCTCAACTTTAAGAGCTGTTATATCATATTCAGATGTTATCACAGATGAGATGAAAGAGTAGAATTTGGGATATGATGATAAATTTTGATTAGTTTTTCTTTAACATTCTGTCTCTAAATCTGGACTGGGTGATAACCGATAGAATAAAATCCATTTTAAACCATCTTTGTATGTTTTTAGGAACCCAAAGAGCTAGAGTGAGAGGAGGCTTTGATTCCTTGCATATAATAAACCACTCACCTACACTCCCGAGGGCAGCATTCTGGAAAGATAAAACTGATCCCGGTTTGAGAGGCTGGTAGGTCTTGGCGATGGTGTAGGTTATCTGAGGAGGGAAACCACAGTGAGCCCATCAACATGACCAAGGTCATCAGCTTTCAACTGGGAGGCCCTGCATCAGCTCAGTGGTCTGTGGCACAGATCAACTTCTCTACGCTTCTCCACATATTCTGGCTCTGAAATGACTGATGTTAAAAATGACAGCAACCAGAATCTTCAATCAAATGCACAACACGCATACTGAAAGATGCTGCTGCATACATTTGTTTCCTAACACTAGCAAATCAATCTGCCAGGGTAGAATAAAAAAATGCTTATAAGAATGCGTCAGTGTGCTGAACTGAAGTTGAAACTGGATAAGACAATATAAAAATCTAAATCTTCCAAGAACTGAGAAAGATCTGTATTTCAGAGTGTAAATTAAATGAGATCAAAAAGTCCCTAAATTGAGATCATGGACACACCTCGATGACTTGTGTGTCTGGAGTGAGGCGGTCAAACAGGAAGCAGACGACTCGCATGTCCCTGCAGTAAAGCACCAGCTCCTCTGGTGTGAACTTCAACGACGAGTTCGGCGTCACCAGCTTGGTTCTGTTCGGACCCACTGCAACACACAGAGAGAAAAACAACAACAAACAGGTAAACACCAGGCAAGAGGGAAGAAATGTGCATGTGTGTTAGTAAATCCCTTTTGAATCAATTAAACAATAATGTTCAAATCAAATGAAACTTTATTTATGAAGCACTTTTCATGCTGAAGGCAACACAAAGTGCTTTACATGAAAAAAGCCACTCATGCATATTAATAATAAAACAAGTCTTTACACACATCAAAATAGATTACATAATAAATAAAAACACACTGAAAGTCTTTCAGTCGCACGCACACACATGTATACACACACAAAGCAGCCCCACACCCAACGTCATTCTGCACAAACATGACCTAATTTCCGTCTCCAAGCTGAATGTAGGTATAAATACTAAGAGTGATAAACAATGTTGTAAAACCTTTATTGTTCGAGGCTTTGATACAGAGTGAAAAATTTATTCATTTACTTTCTATACCACTTAGTCCAATCAGGATCGCAGGGAAGCTGGAGCCCATCCCAGCAGTTAGCAGGCGAGAGGCAGGGTACACCCTGGACAGGTCACCAGTCCACAGTGCCAACACAGAGCCAAACAACCACTCATGCTCGCGTTCACTCCTAGGTAGAATTTAGAGTCACCAATTAAGCTAACATGCATGTCTTTGGACAACTTCCGCACAGGAAGGCCACTGTTCAAATCTCCCTCGTGCCGAGGCTCGAACCAGCAACCTTACTGCTGTGAGGGATAATGACATCATTCTGATCACTCTTACTTGGTAATGTTTCCTTTCTGCTTACTTAATATCAGCAGCATGAAGGCAACATTAGTTTCAATATGCAAAAATGTTCAAGACAAGTTCATCTGTACAGTGAGACACATTTAACAGAAATTTCACCAACAAACCATTCACTGCCAGTATTTAACTTTCCCTTATTCTCACTACACAAAGCATGACCAAACCTAAAGTCGTCCAGATGACAAGCTGGTTCCAGCCCCGGTCTCAGACCCTTTTTAAATCTGATACAGGCAAATCCTTATTCCTATAACAATGATGTCTATACAGATTTAAGAGAAGAGTCTTATTACAGGTCGGAGTTTTGCATTTTTGGACATGAAGTTAACTCTGCAGAGACTTTGCTGCCTTTGTGACTTGCAGGCCCTCAGTTGCTCTTTTACTGGACTGGAACCACAATCATCACCTGTGCTTGATGAAGGGCTGTGATCTACTGGAATTTCTAACAATTCCCATCCAACTGTTTAAGCGATGGGTGCTTAGCAGTTCAACACTGCCAAACAAACTGCCAAACAGGAACCAAATTTGACAATAAATAAATAAAATTTAATGCAGCAACACGGTAAAAGATGGA